>NC_090731.1:142234247-142251747 GCF_036898095.1 Palaemon carinicauda
GCTTGCTCATTCAGTTGAAGACTATTCATTGTTATTGAATCCATTATTATTGTTATTGTTATTGCATATGGTATTATTGTCACTTATAGTGTTGTGTTATTGGTAATATAATTATCGTTATTTATCATTATTATTTATAATTTTATTATAATTATCATATTTAGTATTATTGTTATTATTATTATTATTATTATTATTATTAGTAGTAGTAGTAGTAGTAGTAGTAGTAGTAGTAGTAGTAGTAGTAGTAGTATTGCTAGCTAAGCTAAAACCTAGTTGGAAAATCAGGATGCTATTAGATCTAATATCTAAACTATGAAGAGAGACTCATGCCAGCCTTTTCAACACAAAAACATTCCATTCAACTTTGAACTTTTGAAGTCCCACCGATTCAACAGCCTGATTAGGAAGATTATTCCACAATCTGGTCACAGCCGGAATAAAACCTGTAGAATGCTACGTAGTATTGAGTCTTATGGTGGAGAAGGCATGTCTTTTAGAATTAACTGCATTCCTAGTAATAAGAACTGGATGGTACAGCCTGGGAAGATTTGAATGCAAATGATGTGGGAATTATGAAAAAAAATCTTATGCAACATGTACAACTAATTGAATAACGGTGCTAGTGATTAATATATAGATCAGGAATAAGAAACTTAATAAACTTCAAGTTTTTGCCCAAGAATTAAGATGAGATTCAGCAGCCGAACACCAGACATGAATGCAATACTCTAAACAAGGCATAATAAAAGAATTAGAAAATTTCTTGAGAATTGATCACCAAAAATCTTGAGACTCTAGATAAGCGTTTTTTTAGTGTAGTTAAAGAAGAAACTGGCCGAGTTTGTTTCTTATAAGTAAATTTACAATAAAAACTCACACTTAGAATTTTAAAGGAGTTATATTGAGTTGAAGAAAGATTATAAATGCAGAGATCAGGAAGCTAGGTAGTGACTCGTCGACCTAATTACAATCATACTTTGGGGTTTGTTAGGGTTCTAGTTCATCCTCCATAATTTGCACCGTGTACTAATTTTAGCTATATCTATTAAGGGATTCAGCCACCACAGATCTACATTCAGGAGATGTAATTGAAGCAAAGAGATCAGTATCATCTGCGTATGCATGAACTAAGAACGCCACCCAGAGGAACACCAGATATCAACTTCCTATACTTACTATGGTGTCCATCAACAACAACCTTTTGCAACCTATTAAAAAGTCAATAATGATGTTAAGAAAAGACCCACCCACTCCCAACTGTATGATTTTGAAAACAAAGGCCTCATGATTAACACGGTCAGAAGCAGCACTAAAATCAAGCCCAATCATGTAAACTTCTTAACCACAATCAAAGAATTTTTGTACAGCATTGGAGATTATAAGAAAGGCATCGTTACCCTTGGCCGGGTATAGGTACTTATCACAATAAGAATTCAAAAATGGGTCTGTGATCCCATGGCAAGATGAATTCGATATCAAAAGGTATTTCTGTACTCGTATGTGTGGCTTCATTATAAAAAGGAAAATTTCTAGTGTTAGACATGTAATTATGTAAATATATGTATGTATATACAGTATACATATATAAATTTATGTATATATATATATATATATATATATATATATATATATATATATATATATGTGTGTGTGTATATACACACACACGTATATATATGTGTGTATATATACACACACACACATATATATATATATATATATATATATATATATATATGTATATATATATATATCTATATATATATATATATATATATATATATATATATATATATATATATATATATATATATATATATATACTGTATATGTATGTATAACATATAATAGACAGTTTCTGGGGCTTATCCCCATAGGATGTAACTCCTTTATTAACTTATTTGATGGTTCGGGAAAAATCTAGTATATGAAAAGAAATGACAAACATACTTCTAGCTAGCACAGTCATTTACTAATGGGCATAGAAAGACAATTAAGTAATGTTTTTTTTTATTGCTATCAACCTATTTCAAAAAGGTCTTTTGACGGGCAGCATTTTCTACTGATTTATCTCATGCATGATTGACGAAGGGACAATCTGAAGATTAGACCAAGGCCGGGAAGATTATGTTGATAATAAGGAAAAAGTTGAGTGAATATTGAGTGAAATCGTAATCCATTGTTTGGTACTCACAGGATAAATAAGCTAAGGTTTGAAATCTTACAGGCATGTTTTTTAAAACTAATTGTGAATAATAAGAAAAATTATAATTATTTGTTGTTCAAGTCAAAGAAGAGAAAAATAGACTTTAGATGTAAACAATAAATACTTCGAAGCTTTCTCTCTCTCTCTCTCTCTCTCTCTCTCTCTCTCTCTCTCTCTCTCTCTCTCTCTCTCTCTCTTACTACGTCCATGAATCAACTACACATTTCATTTTCTTACACCATGAAGACACATTTTGTTCATCGAACTTTACCATTATTTTAGTCGATTTTTTTTTTAGGAATACAGTTTTATCCAGTGTATTTTAGTCCCTGTTAAAACAGTTTTTCATTCTTACAATAAATATGCCTTCTTAAGAAAGAAAATTTATTATAAACTTTTTGAAAAATAGATTTTGACATTTTATAAATAAAAATTGAGTGACTGAAAAAGATAGATTTTGCTATAGAACAATGTTGATTTGTACCAAAAGGTTGATTTTTTTTTTTTTTTTTTCATTAGGTAAATTTAAGGACGACAATTTTGGTTTGACGCGAGAACATTCAATCGTTTTAAAAATTCATGATACAAAAAGAAGCACATAATAGAAAAAAATTTCGAACAAAGCTCATAAATTACACGATGACGAATGGAACTAGATGCTAGAAGTTGTAATAAAATACCAGAACTTCAAGTGTATCATAGGTCAAGGAAAGGTCAATCTTCGCGCCCTTTGTAATGTGACGATAAAAATAGTTGGGAACCTTATACTGATGGTTTAATAAACGTCATCTCTAAAGGAAGAGCGAGCAAAAATACAACAAGGTTAGTTTAAGAAATGTTTCTTTTTTAAGATATGTTTCTTATTGGAGTACAAAAAACTGGCTATAGCGAGAAACATTAAGACTGACAGACAGACAGACAGACAGACACAAACAAATACAGTTGGACACAGGAATTCCTGGCACACCTCGTTCTGAGAAAATACACAATATCATACCCTTAATGCACGGTCGGTAACCAAACAGATAGTGTAGGGAAAGATGTCAGAGGTATGGGTGGAGCTAAAGACAAGAACTTGCTGTGCAGTAAGGGTGTGACAGCGTGCATTACTCAGAATGGGGTGGGCTGGGAATTCCTGTGTCCAACTGTACCTCTATTTAATATTCTTATAGGAATGTTATTCTGCACTATTCCTGTGAAGAACCACAATGTTCCCTATCTCACTCAAGATAAGATGTGGATAATAAAAAGGAATAATTATTACCAAGAGTGAAGTTCAAAGAAACTTTTAAACCTTCAGCTTTCATTTTTAACTTCTTTAAACATGAGGAACACAAACTCAAATGCAAGAAAATGAAATACTTATGCAAATTGAAAACCGTTTACAAGTACAGAACCCGTCAAACACACCATGATTGTTAAGCTTCTGCCAGACTATTGATTCAATGAAAACGTTAAAGTTGTTGATTGATTATTTTATGGACAGTGGAGAAGAACAAAAAGGTTTATTAGAGTCACTAAACAACTTAAGAAATTATAGCGTCCTCAAAAATCGCCAAACACTCGTAAATCCAATTTCTTATCATTCGATATGAAATGATAACCAATATTTTTTATACTATGAAATCATTTTTTTTTTCTTACAGATCAGAGAAAGGAAAACGTAAGACAGGTGTATAAATCTAATATTAACTGGAATATGAAATAGGGAAACTCAGGGAGAAATACCTGTCTGGCTGGAAACTATCATGAACAGCTAGCAAACTAACTTTCGTCCATAGGCCGTACTGAAGAGTTTTTATTTCAAACTGTCCTTCAAGTCCAAAAATTTGGCACAATGATAAAAGAAAAAAATCGTTGAGTCAAAGTAGATGATAACATCAGATAATTTCCAAACTGGCCTGTAATTTTCATGTCCTTGCATCGCCTAATCCGCTTTAGTCGTTAAATATTGTAAGTACCCAAACAGATGTACGTGGTCTCTGAAGAAAACAATGAAGTTTTATAAATATGTTTGCAATAAATATAGCAGAATAAGTTTTTATTTGGTTCCATGTCTCAATTTCCTTATCTTCTTCATCTTTGATTAATCATCAAAAGTTAGCAACACACATGCAGTAGGCTAAAACAACAAACTACTCTTAAGTATGATTCTTCGTTGAGCTCCTGTGCGTGTGCAAATATAGTAGTTGCGATAGAAAACTAAATCTTACGTCTCGCGACACTAGAAGCCAGTGCTCAAAATATCACGCGCTGAATAAAAAATTACTCTAAAATTATGCTTTTTGTAGCTGCAAAGTATATGCAGATATATGGATAAAAAATATATTCACTATCAACTATAAAATTTGTCAAAATTCACTATTTCTGGGGTAATCTTCATACGCCCAGTTAGATAAATGGTTTTGGCATCATCATTTCAGGTAAAATAAGTTCCCTGATTTCATACCACCCAACCATCATGGCTCAATTGGGCTTTTAAGTTTCAGATTTCCGATTCAACTTCAAGCTTTCCTAACATTTAGGTCTTTAGCAGCCCGGATTTCTCAGGTGTCTTACACATTTACTCCCGATTGCGAGCGCTAACCGGCGATAACTATGAATTTCTGAATACCAAAACAAAAATAGAATTCCCGAAGTCAATTATATCCCTCTGCAGGGCTAGGAAATGTCAATTTATTATAATTGTTTATCACTTCTCTTGTAGTATTTTTATTTTATTATTTCCTTTCCTCACTGGGATATTTTTCTCTAGAGCCCTTGGGCTTATAGCATCCTGCTTTTCTAACTAGGATTGTAGCTTAGCTAAAATAATGATAATAATAATAATAATAATTGATAGCGTAACGTGTCTTTGTGGCATTAAAAAAATAAATTAAAGTTTAGTAAGACCGGTAAAAAGATTGTTTTTTTTTCCAGAGGATAAAAGAATCCTTTTAACATGAATCCGCTGTCAACTTCAAGCGTAATTTAGTCATTCACCATTTGAAATGGTAAACACAATAACCTCTTTATCAGCCCAGCTCTTTGGTTTCTCAATTTAACAAGTAAGTAAGAGGCCATAAAGTGCTTTTAATTGATTGATATTCTCCCTAGCTCAAATAAACGTGCGAATCTGCCATTCTAAGATTTCCTCATGGAAGGAACATTCTGTCAAGAAATATAAGATTGAAATGGACAACCTTTGTCGGTCTTCCCTCATTTTTTGAGAATTTATGTTCCTTAGGAGAAATTCCAAGAGAAATAATCGAAATCTCTGTATCTTTGCTTTTGATAGGAAAAAAGGTAATTCACGAAAATACTCAATTCAATTATATTATTTTTTTTTACTAATAATACATACAACACAAATGAACAACATGCCAAGCTTCATTCCAAAAGCATATGAATACGATAGAAATATTAATTATTCAGTAAACATCAATTTATTTTCACCTCATGGTGTCCTCATCACCAAAAGGCGAAATAGGAGAAAGAAGAAAAAGACTCGATTTTCAGTAAACACAAATTTTTTTCTGGATTTTTGAACTCTCTGAACTTTAAAAGATGGGCGAGGTAAGTGCCAGTTTGTCTCGGAGTCTTGTGCTTTGCAGTATCAGATTCCCGTATATTGTTTGTTACTCTTCTGTTCTTTTTCTTTAATTTGCTTATATTTTTTCTGTCGTAAATCTTACCAGTTTGTCACTTCTATGTTCTGTTTGTTTCTCTTCCCTGTTTATCAATTAATTTCAGTTTTACTGGACTTGTACTATTGTCTTTTATCACATTTTTAATTAGATCTCGTACGTGAAATGAGTATCATAAACCTCATATTTTTTCTGCATCAGTAATGTTATCTTCTAGTGGAATAGAATTCTGATTAATACTTCATCAGTCAATAGTATCGGTCTGCGTCTTTGGTTCCTAGTTTCTATGCCTATAAATACTTTTAATCAACCCTTCGAAAGATGTATCGGCACATACTCCAAGACACCTTCTAGTCAGACATAAACTTCGTTACTCTTTTATCCCCATCTGCATATTTTCTTGAAGTTTTGAGGCTCCGTCGCAAACCCCTTTTTTTAAACCATTAAACCAATTTAAACCGTTTTAACATAGACCAATCCTCAATTCTTTACAAACCTTCTGGCCTGTTTTGCAAACATACAGTCACAGTAACACATTTCATAGCAGAAATGATATCAACTTTGTGGTTTTGTAATTCTAGGTGGCTCTTGTTTTATGTATCTTATTTGAAGGCAGAAGATGGAATATCTTTACTATTATCTCTATCTGTATTATTACTTTTTTGGGGGATTGCTCTAAAATGTTTCAAAATAGCTGTGAAGAGCAGACGTGGTTGATGAGCGCACTGATTTCTCTCTCTCTCTCTCTCTCTCTCTCTCTCTCTCTCTCTCTCTCTCTCTCTCTCTCTCTCTCTCTCTCTCTCTCTCTCTCTCTTTTGTTTTCGTACATGAAAAGGAAAATTGTTGTTAGAAAATTCGAGTTATCATAAATCGTAATGTGGAAGCCCATTTTGATTCAATCTTTATCTAGATTATGACCATTTCCTAATAATTCAAGGCAAATTTGAATTTATATGATATAAGCCAAATCACCAATGATGCCACTCTAGGAATTAGCCAAGTAGAAAAGCCAAAAGTAGACGTTGTTTTAATTATATATATACAAATTTGAGAATAAGTATCAAAATCAGATAAATAAAGGAAAAAAATAACCTAAGGGGTTGGTGATTCGGAAAATAAAAGTAAAATAAAATGAACAGAAATAGAAAACGCTCAAAAAAATAAAATTGATCTCATGATATTTTCATGTTTTTTTATTTAGAATATAATATGTATTCATAGTACTATGAGGCTCGGAGAGATATTAAGATCTTTCAAGTTATGGAAAGAAAAGGATCTTTAGAAATTCCGACTTGAATTTTGTTCATGTAATATTTATACTGCAACCTCCTTAAGCACACCAGGCGTCTAAAAACAACAAGGGTACGGGATGGTGAGGATGAGGACGGTCATTATGGAGTTTAAACGAGAGTGGAACATCGCGATTGGAGAAGACGAAACGTGCCTTTTTTCCCTGTATGAAATTCGTTCTGTATCGTCTTTTATTTATTTTGGATTTCGGAGTCTGCAACACTTACGTGGCCCCCAATGAGACGGAATGTTGTGTTAACATTTTAATTATCCTTTTTTCATCCATCGTTCCTATCGGCTGAAAAATAAAAAGGTAGGATTTTGGATCCTTCAATCGTTGATTGCTGATTGGAGAGATTTTTGGAAGCCAAAGGATATGTGTAAATAGGTCTCTGATGGGTTTTAGGATTAGAATAGTTGAAGAGATGTTCAGTGGTTACTTCCCTCTTGGTAAGGGTAGAAGAGACTCTTTAGCTATGGTAAGCAGCTCTTCTAGAATGACACTCCAAAATCAAACCATTAGCTTCTGTACCGTGGTCTTCCACACTCTTGGGCTGGAGTTCTCTTGCTTGGTGGTGCACTCGGGCACACTGTTATATCTATTTACCTTCCTCTTGTTTTGTTGGGGGTTTTATAGTTTATATATGAATATTTATTTTAATGTTACTCTTCATAAAATATTTTATTTCAATTATTTCTCTTATATCCTTGGTTGCCTTTTCTCACAGGGCTATTTTCCTTGATGGAGCCCCTGGCCTTATAGCATCCTGCGGGTCTCGAACCCCAGTCTAGCATATCGCCAGCAGAGACGTTTCAAATAGACTACCACAACCCAGTATTAACCTCTATCTCTAATCGACCCCTTCAATATGCAACCTGGTCGATCAAAGATTTTTTGATATACTGAACATAACGAAAAAAATTTACATTGTTAATTATCCCTTTATTCTTTATTTATCCTTTTTTCTTTTGGGGAGGGGGGGGGGGCGTACTCAGTATGCTTCTGGAAATTCCAGAAAGTGAGTAGCGGCACAATAGAAAACAGTATACAGTGCAAACTAGGAAAATTACAGAGGTATTTGTGTACCATTCATTATGACTGATTCTGTTGGGTTAGAAGTTTGTTTGATTAATTCATTGTGATGAATTCAATAACCAATGGTAACTAGACTTGTGGGGTACAGATGCAAGTGACTAATTCTGTATTAACATATTGAAATTGTCCATCCAAAAACATTTATACTAAAATCTGTTCAAAATACAAAGATAATAAAAATTCTTCGTGTAATATGTCTACTGCTAAGAATCATATTTTTTGGAAAAATGTATATCATATTTTTCGTTTGTCTGCATTACGGAATTTGATCTAGTCACTTAACATACACACACATATATATATATATATATATATATATATATATATGTATATATATATATATATATATATATATATATATATATATATATATATATATATATATTGTCACCTCTGCAATGGAATATTTCAGGTCTTAAGAGAATTCAATGTACCTTAACTTATCTTATTATTTTACCCACGAACCATTATTACCTAAATGGTGACAAAGGAAACACTGCTCACGTATTTATATATATTATAATACCAATTAATCCCCAATTACAAAAAAACGAGTGATCAAAACACCAACATTAATTAGATATTCCACGCTTTATTTACGGCTTACGTACTGAATTGCAAAAAAAAATATAACAATCACAACTGTCACTGTTTGTAGTTGGAAGTATACTCCTACTTCATTCCGATAGTCAAGATTCAGAGAAAGGTGTGAAAATACCAAAGCAAGGAGCACAGAGTGGAAGTAGATTGCGCGGTTAAGAGATGGCGCTGAAGCAAAAGAGACGAATGCACAATTAGGGAAACGGTACACCGTTGAAAATAAAATTATACAATATATGTATGTACAAAGAGGGAGAGTGGCAATTCGTCATAGTCCCCCCCCCCCCCCGCTAAGATTGGCCCAATATAGTGGGACTAGATGGTTATGAGTCAAAGGCGGTGGAAGCCGCGACAGTGTGTCCGCGATGAGATTGTTGGTACCTCCGATTGACTGAAGTCGTAGATTGAAGGCCGACAATATATATGACCAACAAAGCAACTTGCCGTTTCGGAGGCGAGAACGTTCGAGGAAGATGAGTGGTCGATGGTCGGTATATACTGTACTACTACTCTGTGGTGTCCTTCCAAGTAGGGTTGGAAGTGTAGTAGCGAAGCGACGATGGCATAAAGTTCCTTCTCGACAGTGGCCCACCTGGTTTGAGCCCCTTTGAAGAAGCGAGAGTGGTAGGCGATGGGAAGGAGATGATGAAGTGGTGGTGGCGTTTCTGTAGTGCTGACTGAGTAAGACTGTAGCAAAACAGCCCCATAACCTGTATTGCTGGCGTCAATCTGCATGAAAAATTCTTTATTAAATTCGGGAGCTCTTAAGAGGGGTTTAGAAACCAATATGCTCTTTAATTGTTTAAAAATGTGACAGTGTACTTCGTTCCACTCAAACTTTACCTTAGGGGAAGTAAGAGCATACAGAGGAGCAGTAATAACAGCAAAGTTCTTAATGAATTTAGCATAGTAAGAAACCATTCCTAAAAACGATTTTAATTGCTGTCTGGTGGCAGGAATTGGAATGTTCTTGATATTGTCTATATTAGCCCCTTTAGGTATATTTCCCCACTACCAATGCAATGACTTAGATAAATTACTTTAGCTTGACCAAAAGAACTTTTAGCAAGGTTGATTGTCAGTCCGACTTTTTGCAGGCGTTGAAAGAGTTCTTCCAAGGTGCTAAGATGTTCTTCCCAGGTCTTGCTGGCAATCACAAGGTCGAGATATGCAAACACATCTTTAATACCTCTAGTTATCTTTGCCATCATGCGCTGGAACGTTGCAGGTACATTACAGAGTCCAAAGGGCATAACTAAGTAAGAAAAGAGACCAAAAGGTGTTACGAATGAAGAGATTTTCTTAAGCTTTATCAGTCAGTGGTACCTGATAATATCCTTTTAGTAAATTATTTGAGTTAAGAATTTTGCATTACCAGTATTATCTAGAATGTCATTAACCCTAGGAAGTGGATAGGAGTCTTAAATAGTCACTTTATTTAATTTCCTGTAATCCTTGCAAAATCTGAATTGCCCATTAGATTTGGGGACCAATATACATGGTGAAGCCCAAGGCGATGTACTGGGTTCTGCTAAATTATTGTCTAATAAATACTGAACTTCCCTTTTCAATGCTTCTAGTCTAACTCCTGTGGCTCTATAGAAAGGTTGACGGATTGAAGTGGTATTTGGTTCAAGCAATATGTCATGATGGACAGTAGAGCTACATTTAGGAATATCAGTACTAATGTCTGGAAACTTTAGGAAGAGTCTTGTCAATGCCTGTTTTTGAGGTACATTTAGATGAGAAAGATAAGCCCCTAACAATTTTAAAATTTCACCATTAGAAAAATCCTTAAATGATAAAATGAGATTGGTTTCATCACCATCATTAGTTTCCTCATCTATTGTTACGTTAGGTACCTTTGTTGCCTCTGTATTAGCTTTGGTTATCACTAAAGCAATATTAGGACTCACCTTTTTGACTGGAGTGATATAGGGTTTAAGGAAGTTTACATGAACTAATTGAGTTGGTCGTTTTCTATCTGGAGTGCTGATTATGCAGTTTACTTTGGAGGTCCTATGAACGATCTTGTAAGGTCCAGCATATTTTTCTCGTAAGGTTGCGCCAGGAATAGGATGATACACTAAAACTTGGTCGTCAGTTTTGAACTCGACCATTTTTGCCTTCTTGTTGTATATGTGTTGCATCTTCTGCTGGGAAGAAACTAATATCATAAATGTATGAAAATTTCTTTTTTAATTCTTTTAAATACTGGTAAATATTCATAGTTTCCTCTGGCTTCCTCTGCAAAATATTCTCCTTTACCAAGCAATTTAGTTCTTGGTTTTCGACTGAACATGAGTTCAAATAGGGATACCCCTGTGGAATCATGAGGTGTGCATCTAGGTATATACATGAGAAGATCGAGGTCCTCATCCCAGTGCTATGATGTTTCACCGATATACTTCCTTAACAAGGCACCATTAGTCTGCGGGTGATAAGCAGAAGAGTAAACATTATGGATATTAGAATGATACATAGCTTGCTTGAAAAGCTTTCTAGTAAAATTGGTACCTTGATCACACTGTAGTTCTCTCGGGAAACCTAACAAGGTAAAGGTTTTCAACAATTGTCCAACTGGTTTTAGCACAGATATTTTTAATGGGAAAGGCTAAGGGATACCTATTGGTGGGACAAAGGACAGTCAAAATGTATTCATTACCTTTGCGAGTCTTTGGCAAGGGCCCAACACAATCAATTATTATGTTATCAAATGGTGACTTAGGTACTGGAATGCTTTGAAGTGGTGCTGGAGGTATTTTCTCATTAGGCTTACCAGTGATCTGAAAGTGGTGACAGGAAGCAATGAACTCATTTATGTCCTTTCTCATTTCTGGCAAATAAAAATCCTCAAACAACCTCTTGTAGGTTTTATTCACTCCAAGATGGGATTCTGTAGAATGAGCGAGGTCAAGCAAGGGTTTCCTTAAGGGCTCTGGAAAAAACAACCTGAAAACAGTCATGCCACGAGTTAGATGTTGGAGCTTTGGGAGACTTTTAATGGCGAAACAAAATATTTTTCTTCACATAAAAGTTCGGAGTTTTAGGGTTGTCAGCAGGATCCACTACTTTATCCCAGAGTGCTTTCAAACTTGAATCCTTCTGTTGGAGTACAGCAAACTGGTCCTTATTTATATCAACTAAATCCAGAGCCTCTTTTATTCTGTGATTCTTTACCTTGGGAGGGAAACTAGTGCTGGGCGTTTTACTAGATGATCTAGTGATTACTTGGGAGATTTTATCTGGCTTTTTGGAGAGCTCATCTTTGATTACTACCTCAGGTGTTGTTACAATCAATTTAGGTTCAAGTACAGAGGATCCTGCAAGATCATTACCAATAATCATCTGAAGAGGGGTAACAAGGTAATGGTTTATCTAAGACAGCAACTTTTGCCTTACCTGTAAAATAAGGACAAGCAATATCCACCTCAGCCTCCGGTAGAAGAGTAATTTGGTTAGGTCACTGACTGCTATGTACTCTTTTGTGTATTTTAAGTTGTCTTGACTGACAACCGAAATTATCGTCAGGGATGAAGCAGAGTCTCTCAGAGCTGTGACAGATGAATCATTAAGTGAAGCTTCACACATGAACTCATTAAATGGTTCCAGAACCTGTGAAGGAACAAAAGCATGACATGTCACTGCACCTCTAGTTTTTTTGGACTTACCATCAGTGCTTACTTCTGACCTCTGACATTTTGGACTGGGACAATTATCTATGGAGTGTCCATCTTTCTTACAATAAGCACAACTAACCTGATGAGAATTAGGCGATGAGACAGTCTTTGAAGAATCTTTACTATTCTTGTGAATTAGATAGTAGTCGTCAGCTAAGCTAGCTGCTTTTAGTACTTCAGTTTCACCTTTAAAATATACATAAGTGGCAATATTAGAGGGAACTTTACGCAAAAATTCCTCCAACATAATCAGATTTTTAAGAGAGTCTAAATCATTGACACCAGCTCTCTCCAACCATTTATTAAACTGTCTTACCTTTATATTACGGAATTCTACAAACGTCTGAGATTGAGTCTTAAAAGATTCTAAAAGTTTGCCTGTAGCCTTCCACAGTAATGGCGTATGCATCTAAAACAGTCTTTTTAAGGTCTCTATAGTCTTTAACCTCAATTAATTGCGATGCAACATATGCTGCCTTACCTTTCAAGGGGTTGCGCATGAGTATTGTCCAGAAATTAGGCGGCCAATTTAATGACGTTGCTATGTCTTCAAATATTTGAAAGAAAACCTCTGGATCCTTATCGTTGAATTCGGGAACTAATCTGCTGGCTTTAGTCACATCGAATCTCGTGAGAAGTTTTTCTTCATCCTCTTTAGCCTAAGCCTGATAAAGGCCGACTTCTCCAGCTTTTCTAGTTCCAACTCATTAAGCCTTTTCTGATGTTCAAATTCTTCTTGTCTTCTTTCTTGTTCCGGGAGTCTTCTTTCTTGTTCTCTCTTTTCCTCCACTTTAAGAACTTTTAACTGAAGTTTCAGTTTTTCCACTTCAGGATCGACATTACCAATGGAACCTGTAAGGGTTCTTAGTTCTTCTAAATCTTCATTGTCCTCTGTTATGATGTTTTTATTCAGCAAGAACTGAAAGATGTCATTAATGATACGTGCTTTGACATAAGTTATATCTGTAGGGATTTGGCATTTACTCGCAACCGTGAGAAGTTCCTGCTTTTTAGCCAAATGCAGGGTTAACAATTCCTCTCTAGGATTAGCCAAGAATTTCTCTAGATCGAAAGGCATGATTTTTATTAAGGTAAGAAAGTTTGATATTTAAATCCAAACTTATCCTGAACGTGATGATTAAGTTATGGTACACCAAATACAGAATTACCGAATTTGTAGCACAAACCAATTACTTAATTAGGTCGTTAATAATTAGATACTTCAATTATCGTGTACGAGTTTACGTCCGTTTTAACACAAAACGAAGAGTAGGCGAGACTGATAACCGCAACACGAGCGTTCAAAATGAAGTGATGGGTCAGGATAGCTTAAGTTTGTCTAATAATCATTAAGTGATTAGACCAATAACGAAAGCGCGAACCCATAAAGGATTTGATGGGCGAGGATGGCTTTTATGTTGATATCCAGAATTAACAGAAGGGATTTCGAAAAATCCGAAGGGACAAGTAGGCTAACGAATGACGCCTGAGGTAACACAAAACAAGCGTATTTCATACTATTTGTAGCGAGAGTAACCTTTAATTGCGGTTCGTAATACGGGTCAGGGAAAAAGAAACAAAGAAGGCTGTAGTACCCAGCGGACTAACGATTGTTGACAGCTATACCTCCATATTACCGATGCCTGAGCGAGCGAGCGAGGAGTATACTTCCACTATAACAACAAAACGTTAACAATGAACGATTGAGGATTAAGAGCAGTGTTACAAAATCTTACAGTTCGTATTTCACTGGTTCTGTGCGCGTTTGTACACCACTAAACCATTCAATTCACTTTTCACGATTCACGATCCCGGACAGGCCCCCATTTTGTCACCTCTGCGATGGAATATCTCAGGTCTTAAGAGAATTCAACATACCTTAACTTATCTTATTATTTTACCCACGAACCATTATTACCTAAATGGTAACAAAGGAAACACTGCTCACGAATTTATATATATATATTATAATACCAGTTAATCCACAAATACAAAAACGAGTGATCAAAACACCTACATTAATTAAATACTCCACACTTTAATTATGGCTTAAGGTACTGAATAGCAAAAAAAAATATATATAACAATCATAACTGTCACTGTTTGTAGTGGGAAGTATACTCCTACTTCATTCTGATAGTCAAGATCCAAAGAAAAGTGTGAAAATACCAAAGCAAGGAGCAGAGTGGATGTAGATTGTGCGGTCAAGAGATAGCGCTGAAGCAAAAGAGAGAAATACACAAATAGGGAAAAGGTACACCGTTGAAAATAAGATTATACAATATATGTATGTACAAAGAGGGAGAGTGGCAATTCGTCATAATACTGTGTATATATATATATATATATATATATATATATATATATATATATATATATATATATATATATATATATATATATATATATATTATATATATACATATATATATATATATATATATATATATATAAATTTATATATATATATATATATATATATTATATATATATATATATATATATATATATATATATATAAGTTAAATACTAGAATATTGTTAGAATTATTATTGCTGTAATTGCATATATTCTTTATTGTTGTTAGTAAATCTTTTTCATTTTATCTGATGGATGATTTCGGAATTAATATTTGACATGCTTCATTTTCTAGTATTTAACTTATATATATATATATATATATATATATATATATATATATATATATATATATATATATATATATATATATATATATATATATATATATATATATATATATATATATATATATATATATATATATATATATATATATATATATATATATATATATATATAAGTTAAATACTAGAAAATGAAGCATGTCAAATATTAATTCCGAAATCTTCCATCAGATAAAATGAAAAAGATTTACTAACAACAATAAAGAATATATGCAATTACAGCAATAATAATTCTAACAATAACAATAATAATATTATCAATAATAATAAGAAAAAACCTGTAAGCTACAATGCTGACTGCATTGAATCATATTTCTCGTTGGTATCTATTAAGAGAAAAAAAAGAATGGAAAAAAAAGTATCATCAACAATCAGATGTGAAATGCTATGATACCCATAAACTTTAAGTAAACTTTTTCCATGGGAGCACGAGTCAAAGACTTATGTTAGATGCACGTCACCCAGATTAGACTTTTTCCTCAGAAAACAAAGTTTTTATCAAGTAAATTCTATCACTCGAGACGACTTGCATAAACAAACTTGAGACTTTTTTTCATTTTGCCTTTTTCGTCCCGCTTTGCCCACTTTTTTTTTTTTTCGTCTGAAGCCAATTGTATAAAAATATCACGTTGGCTGGTTTGGCTTGTCACAGCACCATCTGCGCGTCATTTTCGACGGCGAAGATCAGCGTTGTAATGTTTTTGTCGTTTCACGCTCCCTTTTTGCTTATCCCCAGGAGTGAATACGATCGGTTAGCTTAGAGATAGCCAGCGTCTGTACGTGACCTTCCTGTCCCTATTAGGTTTCTTGCGTAGTCAGGACTATTGATGATCATATAAATCCACAGGAAGGGATGTTCTTTATTTCAAGCGCTTACAAAAATCAGTTTCGCGAGATCATTTTGATAACTTCGTTTCCGAAATATTTTTCTTTGCTTAGCATCTTATAAGAACTGATAAACATTAAGGACCCTCTATTTATATAGATTTGTGTCCAGGGATGAGGTTACTAGTCTCACTTCGTTGATATTCCCGTCTCAGTAATAGCTATTACCACACGATTTAACTTCGATAGAAAGTCCACTACACTCTCGATAGGTATGATCAACTAAAAACTAAATTTAAAGATTGTGTTTATATATACCTATACAGTATATATATATATATATATATATATATATATATATATATATATATATATATATTTATATATAAATATATATATATATATATATATATATATATATATTTATATATACATATATATATATATATATATATATATATATATATATATAATATATATATATATATATATATATATATATATATGTACATACACTCATGTGAATATGCACACACATATATGGTATGTATTTATCATGTATATACAGTATATTTTATATATATATATATATATATATATATATATATATATATATATATATCTATCTATATATATGTTTGCGTGTGTGAGTGTGTGTCTCAATGTTTGTATATCACGGTGGGATTATAGGAATAGTGAAGGTTTTGTAGGAGTAAGAGTGTCGGAGTACGAGAGAATGAAAATAAGTGTTTGGATGAGGAAATCATGCGTCAATCAAGGAATAAAAGATTATTGTGGGTGTAGGCGTTAAAAATAAATTAGAGAGAAAATGATAGCCAGTAAGAAAAACGACGGGGTGAATTTGAATAAGAATTCTATAAAAAGGAGAGTGTTATTTTACAGGTATTAAAGAAAGAATGACTTATAGACAAATTAATTTGAATAAAAATGGCTAGTGAATAGTTACATTCACACGTGAATGCTGACATGGTCGATGGAGTGAGTATTCTGAGGGTTTGATGTATATGGAGTATATAAGCAAAGTGAAATTTAATAATATGAGGCCTCAACGTGATAGTGTTTAGCTAGGAATGCATGTGCAAGTAACTGTTGATGGTTTTTAAAAGGTGATTAAGAGGCTAATGAAAGAAATACCTCCATGAGTTGACAAGACTACGAGTGATATACTGCAGTTATGATGTTAGCATGATTGACTGGTTGACCGGATTTTGTAAGGTATGTTTGGATGAGGGAAAGGTATGGAAGGAATGGGGTAAAAAAAAAAAATATTTGTTCTCTTGTGCAATGGTGATATATCTGACTAAATTACAAGGCCATAACATTTCTTAGTATTCCAAGAAGGTGCATGGTAGATTTTGATTGATAAAGTAAGACAGGTAAGAGAAAGACCGGGTGGGTAAGAACAATGCTGGCTAGAAAATGTTTAATATGGAACAGAGATATGAGAA
>NC_090731.1:142256747-142259247 GCF_036898095.1 Palaemon carinicauda
CAAGGTCACTTGAAGCCAAGGTCATGTGAAGGTCAAGGTCACGTGAAGGTCAAGGTCACTTGAAGGTCACGTGAAGGTCAAGGTCATGTGAAGGTCGAAGTCACATCAATTCATGATTCTAGGACATATGGCGCTCTAGGTCACCTTGGCGGAGGTATGTCCTCTACGAGGACCATGTCCGCGTTCAGGACTTGCTCACTTGTTATTTCTGTCTTTTAGTAAACTTTTTCGTGTATATCAGTGTTAGTATTTTGTGTTGTCATACATTGCAATATATCGTTTAATCATCTTGAATTAGGAACTCTGTTTTGATGTAATACTTTACTCATTCGTTTATATATTGATGTCTTCGTAAATTTTGAATGAGAGGGGTAGCTTGGCCACCCATCTTTCTCTGATTCTGTCCATCTCTCTCTTTTATTTTTTTATTTTTTTATTTTATTTTTTTTTCTCTCGATGTTATTTTTGAGTCAAAGAATGCAAATGCTACCAAGGACAAAATGTTAAAAAACCTACACAAAGCCACAATCTCATAAATTTGTCAGCGAGGGGACTGACGTCTGTTTTTTCAACGACTGTCTTGGGACACTTTACAGTTGAATTAATTCTAGATTTTCTAAAAAGTAGGACCCCGTTAAGACCGGTTCCCAACCTTCCCCTGGCCCCCTAGGCGAAGGGGTCACTCACCTAGCACCATTTACACCAAAGATAAAGTGAGAAATGAAATTCAAGAGAGATTGTCTTGTGTACACAGGGATCTTATCTGAAGTGAGATGTGTCTGGATCCATTTGTTTGGCGTTGCGTGGGAGACCCAAATGTATGTTCCTCTCTGGCGACAGTGTTTATTTCTTGGGGTCATTTAGGAAGGCCAGACAAGTGTAGCCTAATCAAGGGCGTTATTGACATCCTCCATCAATCAGATAAAAAATAGCTTTTTGTCTTTTCAGTAACCCTTTCAGACGCAAAAATTGATTGTAAATTGACAAGGGATTGAAATGAAGTTAAAACAGAGAAAAAGTTTATTTCAAGTTGTGCCGATTTCATTTTTTATAATATCAATGGATTAGAATTTGGGGTGTTTTGAATGAAGTTCAAAGTTTTAATAAGAACGTGTCTCAGCGATTTAGAATAACATCCGTAATATATAGACTGCAGACCAGAAAGAGACATCGGAGTGATGTAATTTTCAATCACTGACTGTCGTATATTGCGCCAAAATGCTCTTGTGTGTTTTGCCAACGAATTTTATGTGTAGCAGATTCACGTCCAATGTAAGTTTCAATTTTTTTTTAGGGAAAAGGCACTGAAGCTTGTTCACTAGCTTAGACAACGATGGTTCACATACCGAAATCAGTTTTATTGACGTTTAAGATTGAATGATACAATCACAAGAATAGAATTGCTTTGGAGGAATGTATATTGATAAAAAAGATATTGCAAGAAACTTTCAAGATAAAAACCTAAGCAGTAGCCTATACTGTGATGTTACATATCGTTTGATCCTAAATTTCAAATAAATATTTTTTCACATTATAATGAAAGATCCTTGTGAGTTTAGCAAAACTCAATACTGTAATAAAAGATCAGAAAACCTTTTGAAATTATAGCAATTAACATATCACGGTAAGATTTTAACGAACAAATGTTAAATAAAAACCGAAAACTCAAAAAATAAAAATTCGAATTCCATAAAGAAAAAATATGTTAAATCTCAATGATATTTAACCTAAAAACTTGAACAGTGAATTCATTTGCAATTAACTATGTTTAACACAGAAGAGAAAGCGTTTATTGTTGCTATGGCTTAAACCTTGACCGGGAAATTGAACGAAACCAGAGCAGTCATCTACTTCGGCCATGTGTGAAAGAAGTTTGATGCTATAAACTGCCTGCTGGTGGGTTATAAATGATTTGTTTTGCGTATAATTATTACCTTTATATATATATATATATATATATATATATATATATATATATATATATATATATATATATATACTGTATTTGTATATATATATATATATATATATATATATATATATATATATATATATTATATTTATATTAACACACACACACACATATATATATATATACATATATATATATACATGTATATAATATATATATATACATATATATATACATATATATATATATATATATATATATATATATATATATATATATATATATATATATATATGTTCATACCTGTATATACAATACATATATATATATATATATATATATATATATATATATATATATATATATATATATGTACTATATATATATGTACATACCTGTATATACAATACACACACACACACACACACACATATATATATATATATATATATATATATATATATATATATATGTATGTATGTATATATATTCAGTATGGAGGAGAGATAGCTGGTAATAATATATATATATATATATATATATATATATATATATATATATATATATATATATATATATATATATATA
>NC_090731.1:142264247-142288966 GCF_036898095.1 Palaemon carinicauda
AACAACTCTAATCTGTTTCCTTCAAGTTATTGCAAAAGCTGTTAGAATAAGGCAACAGAAGAAGCAGAAGAATCATTAAAAGTGAAATGCCTTCAAGTAGATCAAAGTCTCTGTAAATCCGTTTTGTATTCTTGTCTGTTTGTTTGTACCTGAATTGCCCAGTCACTGATAGCCACACGAAAGCCAGGCGAAGTGTTTACTCTCTAAGCAGGGTGACCGTTGGTCTTGCGTTTAAGAAAGCCAATTTGCAAACGAAACTTAGAAGGACATTAACGCTAAGCAACGTTTAAAAGAGAAAACTATCAAGTCTGTGGTATGGAATATATATATATATATATATATATATATATATATATATATATATATATATATATATATATATATATATATATATATATATATATATATATATATATATATATATATATATATATAGATGAAAACGAGACATCTTTTTCGGCATTTCGACCTTTAGAGGTGTACTCTATAGAAATCCATTTTCAATTGTTGAGAATGAAGTACGAAGACCAAAGTCTGGGGCCGTAGTGTGAGAGAGAGAGAGAGAGAGAGAGAGAGAGAGAGAGAGAGAGAGAGAGAGAGAGAGAGAACTGTTTTATAAATGTAGAGGCGATGAAAGAGGTATGGAATAGGGTTATTATTATTATTATTATTATCATTCATAATAGCTAAGCTACAACCATAGTTGGAAAAGCCTGATACTATAAGCCCTAGGGCTTCAATATGGAAAAATAACCCATTCAGGAAAGGTAATATGGAAATAAACTACAAGAGAAGGAATGAATAATGAATATTAAATATTTTAAGATCAGTAACAGCGTTATAATAGATCTGCCATATACTGTATAAACTATGAAGAGATACAGTACTTAAGTGACCCTGTTCAACAGAAAAAATATTCGCAGCAAGGTTGAACCGGTGCATTACGTTTGAGCGCGTTGTCATTACAATTGAGCCCAAAATAACAACATTTACGCGCAACCATATATTACATTTGCGCGCTTGTCTTTCTGGAGAAAAACTTGTATTGTGAAATTGGAACAAGTTAATTGTAAGAAGATGTTGATTTTCAGCAAACTTTTCATATGCACCTACGAAATCAGTTATTATGATCACATTTAGTTGCTGAAGGTAATGTTTCCATGGATTGAACTTCTGAAGTTCCACCGATTTAACTGTATGTTTAGCAAGATCATTATTTCAACTGGTCCTTTTGCTAGAAGAACTGCTTATTATATAGATGAAAAGTCTCTTCTACCCTTACCAAGTGAAAAGTAGCCACTGAACCATTACAGTGCAGTAGTTAACCCCTTGAGCGAAGAGTAATTGTTTGGATAGCTTAGTAAAGAATAGCCCAAACTATCTGGCCATTCAAAGGACCCAATAACTGGAATATCCTTGGTTCACGCTATGATGGTTAATTGTAATTAGAATATATATATATATATATATATATATATATATATATATATATATATATATATATATATATATATATATATGATAAATTTTTTTTTGCACATTTAAACGTGTTTCTTTCATATTTCAAATAAGCCATATATATTAATACATTAAAGTCTGGATTCTCTTAACGACCTCGGGACAGAGCCCAAGGCAGAACCGCCCAAAGACTATGATATCGGACCGGCGGGGATTTGAACCCTCGCCAGGATATCTGTATGCCAGTGACCATACCATTCCACCACGAAGAAAGATAAAAGTCAATGACAATTCTTCTATACATATACCTGTCAAATTCAGGTTTTCTGTACTTAGAATTGAAATCAACCCATCTTCACCATCGTAGCTAATTGGTAGGTTTGGGACTTGACATTCGATTAATGATAAATTTTTTTGCACATTTAAACGTGTTTCTTTCATATTTCAAATGAGCCATATATATTAATACATTAAAGTCTGGATTCTCTTAACGACCTCGGGACAGAGCCCAAGGCGGAACCGCCCAAAGACTATGATATCGGACCGGCGGGGATTTGAACCCTCGCCAGGATATCTGTATGCCAGTGACCATACCATTCCGCCACGAAGAAAGATAAAAGTCAATGACAATTCTTCTATACATATACCTGTCAAATTCAGGTTTTCTGTACTTAGAATTGAAATCAACCCATCTTCACCATCGTAGCTAATTGGTAGGTTTGGGACTTGGCATTCGATTAATGATAAATTTTTTTGTACATTGAAACGTGTTTCTTTCATATTTCAAATAAGCCATATATATTAATACATCAAAGTCTGGATTCTCTTAACGCCCTCGGGACAGAGCCCAAGGCGGAACCGCCCAAAGACTATGATATCGGACCGGCGGGGATTTGAACCCTCGCCAGGATATCTGTATGCCAGTGACCATATCATTCCGCCACAAAGAAAGATAAAAGTCAATGACAATTCTTCTATACATATACCTGTCAAATTCAGGTTTTCTGTCCTTAGAATTGAAATCAACTCATCTTCACCATCGTAGCTAATTGGTAGGTTTGGGACTTGGCATTCGATTAATGATAAATTTTTTTGCACATTTAAACGTGTTTCTTTCATATTTCAAATAAGCCATATATATTAATACATTAAAGTCTGGATTCTCTTAACGACCTCGGGACAGAGCCCAAGGCGGAACCGCCCAAAGACTATGATATCGGACCGGCGGGGATTTGAACCCTCGCCAGGATATCTGTATGCCAGTGACCATACCATTCCGCCACGAAGAAATATAAAAGTCAATGACAATTCTTCTATACATATACCTGTCAAATTTAGGTTTTCTGTACTTAGAATTGAAATCAACCCATCTTCACCATCGTAGCTAATTGGTAGGTTTGGGACTTGGCATTCGATTAATGATAAATTTTTTTGCACCATTAAACGTGTTTTTTTCATATTTCAAATAAGCCATATATATTAATACATTAAAGTCTGGATTCTCTTAACGACCTCAGGACAGAGCCCAAGGCGGAACCGCCCAAAGACTATGATATCGGACCGGCGGGGATTTGAACCCTCGACAGGATATCTGTATGCCAGTGACCATACCATTCCGCCACGAAGAAAGATAAAAGTCAATGACAATTCTTCTATACATATACCTGTCAAATTCAGGTTTTCTGTACTTAGAATTGAAATCAACCCATCTTCACCATCGTAGCTAATTGGTAGGTTTGGGACTTGGCATTCGATTAATGATAAATTTTTTTGCACATTTAAACGTGTTTCTTTCATATTTCAAATAAGCCATATATATTAATACATTAAAGTCTGGATTCTCTTAACGACCTCGGGACAGAGCCCAAGGCGGAACCGCCCAAAGACTATGATATCGGACCGGCGGGGATTTGAACCCTCGCCAGGATATCTGTATGTCAGTGACCATACCATACAAATGCCAAGTCCCAAACCTACCAATTAGCTACGATGGTGAAGATGGGTTGATTTCAATTCTAAGTATAGAAAACCTGAATTTGACAGGTATATGTATAGAAGAATTGTCATTGACTTTTATCTTTCTTCATGGCGGAATGGTATGGTCACTGGCATACAGATATCCTGGCAAGGGTTCAAATCCCCGCCGGTCCGATATCATAGTCTTTGGGCGGTTCCGCCTTGGGCTCTGTCCCGAGGTCGTTAAGAGAATCCAGACTTTAATGTATTAATATATATGGCTTATTTGAAATATGAAAGAAACACGTTTAAATGTGCAAAAAAATTTATCATTAATCGAATGCCAAGTCCCAAACCTACCAATTAGCTACGATGGTGAAGATGGGTTGATTTCAATTCTAAGTACAGAAAACCTGAATTTGACAGGTATATTTATAGAAGAATTGTCATTGACTTTTATCTTTCTTCGTGGCGGAATGGTATAGTCACTGGCATACAGATATCCTGGCGAGGGTTCAAATCCCCGCCGGTCCGATATCATAGTCTTTGGGCGGTTCCGCCTTGGGCTCTGTCCCGAGGTCGTTCAGAGAATCCAGACTTTAATGTATTAATATATATGGCTTATTTGAAATATGAAAGAAACACGTTTAAATGTGCAAAAAAATTTATCATTAATCGAATGCCAAGTCCCAAACCTACCAATTAGCTACGATGGTGAAGATGGGTTGATTTCAATTCTAAGTACTGTACAGAAAACCTGAATTTGACAGGTATATGTATAGAAGAATTGTCATTGACTTTTATCTTTCTTCGTGGCGGAATGGTATGGTCACTGGCATACAGATATCCTAGCGAGGGTTCAAATCCCCGCCGGTCCGATATCATAGTCTTTGGGCGGTTCCGCCTTGGGGTCTGTCTCGAGGTCGTTAAGAGAATCCAGACTTTAATGTATTAATATATATGGCTCATTTGAAATATGAAAGAAACACGTTTAAATGTGCAAAAAAATTTATCATTAATCGAATGCCAAGTCCCAAACCTACCAATTAGCAACGATGGTGAAGATGGGTTGATTTCAATTCTAAGTACAGAAAACCTGAATTTGACAGGTATATGTATAGAAGAATTGTCATTGACTTTTATCTTTCTTCGTGGCGGAATGGCATGGTCACTGGCATACAGATATCCTGGCGAGGGTTCAAATCCCCGCCGGTCCGATATCATAGTCTTTGGGCGGTTCCGCCTTGGGCTCTGTCCCGAGGTCGTTAAGAGAATCCAGACTTTAATGTATTAATATATATGGCTTATTTGAAATATGAAAGAAACACGTTTAAATGTGCAAAAAAATTTATCATTAATCGAATGCCAAGTCCCAAACCTACCAATTAGCTACGATGGTGAAGATGGGTTGATTTCAATTCTAATTACAGAAAACCTGAATTTGACAGGTATATGTATAGAAGAATTGTCATTGACTTTTATCTTTTTTCGTGGCGGAATGGTATGGTCACTGGCATACAGATATCCTGGCGAGGGTTCAAATCCCCGCCGGTCCGATATCATAGTCTTTGGGCGGTTCCGCCTTGGGCTCTGTCCCGAGGTCGTTAAGAGAATCCAGACTTTAATGTATTAATATATATGGCTTATTTGAAATATGAAAGAAACACGTTTAAATGTGCAAAAAAAATTATCATTAATCGAATGCCAAGTCCCAAACCTACCAATTAGCTACGATGGTGAAGATGGGTTGATTTCAATTCTAAGTACAGAAAACCTGAATTTGACAGGTATATGTATAGAAGAATTGTCATTGACTTTTATCTTTCTTCGTGGCGGAATGGTATGGTCACTGGCATACAGATATCCTGGCGAGGGTTCAAATCCCCGCCGGTCCGATATCATAGTCTTTGGGCGGTTCCGCCTTGGGCTCTGTCCCGAGGTCGTTAAGAGAATCCAGACTTTAATGTATTAATATATATGGCTTATTTGAAATATGAAAGAAACACGTTTAAATGTACAAAAAAATTTATCATTAATCGAATGCCAAGTCCCAAACCTACCAATTAGCTACGATGGTGAAGATGGGTTGATTTCAATTCTAAGTACAGAAAACCTGAATTTGACAGGTATATGTATAGAAGAATTGTCATTGACTTTTATCTTTCTTCGTGGCGGAATGGTATGGTCACTGGCATACAGATATCCTGTCGAGGGTTCAAATCCCCGCCGGTCCGATATCATAGTCTTTGGGCGGTTCCGCCTTGGGCTCTGTCCCGAGGTCGTTAAGAGAATCCAGACTTTAATGTATTAATATATATGGCTTATTTGAAATATGAAAAAAACACGTTTAAATGTGCAAAAAAATTTATCATTAATCGAATGCCAAGTCCCAAACCTACCAATTAGCTACGATGGTGAAGATGGGTTGATTTCAATTCTAAGTACAGAAAACCTAAATTTGACAGGTATATGTATAGAAGAATTGTCATTGACTTTTATATTTCTTCGTGGCGGAATGGTATGGTCACTGGCATACAGATATCCTGGCGAGGGTTCAAATCCCCGCCGGTCCGATATCATAGTCTTTGGGCGGTTCCGCCTTGGGCTCTGTCCCGAGGTCGTTAAGAGAATCCAGACTTTAATGTATTAATATATATGGCTTATTTGAAATATGAAAGAAACACGTTTAAATGTGCAAAAAAATTTATCATTAATCGAATGCCAAGTCCCAAACCTACCAATTAGCTACGATGGTGAAGATGAGTTTGATTTCAATTCTAAGGACAGAAAACCTGAATTTGACAGGTATATGTATAGAAGAATTGTCATTGACTTTTATCTTTCTTCGTGGCGGAATGATATGGTCACTGGCATACAGATATCCTGGCGAGGGTTCAAATCCCCGCCGGTCCGATATCATAGTCTTTGGGCGGTTCCGCCTTGGGCTCTGTCCCGAGGTCGTTAAGAGAATCCAGACTTTAATGTATTAATATATATGGCTTATTTGAAATATGAAAGAAACACGTTTCAATGTACAAAAAAATTTATCATTAATCGAATGCCAAGTCCCAAACCTACCAATTAGCTACGATGGTGAAGATGGGTTGATTTCAATTCCAAGTACAGAAAACCTGAATTTGACAGGTATATGTATAGAAGAATTGTCATTGACTTTTATCTTTCTTCGTGGCGGAATGGTATGGTCACTGGCATACAGATATCCTGGCGAGGGTTCAAATCCCCGCCGGTCCGATATCATAGTCTTTGGGCGGTTCCGCCTTGGGCTCTGTCCCGAGGTCGTTAAGAGAATCCAGACTTTAATGTATTAATATATATGGCTTATTTGAAATATGAAAGAAACACGTTTAAATGTGCAAAAAAATTTATCATTAATCGAATGCCAAGTCCCAAACCTACCAATTAGCTACGATGGTGAAGATGGGTTGATTTCAATTCTAAGTACAGAAAACCTGAATTTGACAGGTATATGTATAGAAGAATTGTCATTGACTTTTATCTTTCTTCGTGGCGGAATGGTATGGTCACTGGCATACAGATATCCTGGCGAGGGTTCAAATCTCCGCCGGTCCGATATCATAGTCTTTGGGCGGTTCCGCTTTGGGCTCTGTCCCGAGGTCGTTAAGAGAATCCAGACTTTAATGTATTAATATATATGGCTTATTTGAAATATGAAAGAAACACGTTTAAATGTGCAAAAAAATTTATCATTAATCGAATGCCAAGTCCCAAACCTACCAATTAGCTACGATGGTGAAGATGGGTTGATTTCAATTCTAAGTACAGAAAACCTGAATTTGACAGGTATATGTATAGAAGAATTGTCATTGACTTTTATCTTTCTTCGTGGCGGAGTGGTATGGTCACTGGCATACAGATATCCTGGCGAGGGTTCAAATCCCCGCCGGTCCGATATCATAGTCTTTGGGCGGTTCCGCCTTGGGCTCTGTCCCGAGGTCGTTAAGAGAATCCAGACTTTAATGTATTAATATATATGGCTTATTTGAAATATGAAAGAAACACGTTTTAATGTGCAAAAAAATTTATCATTAATTGAATGCCAAGTCCCAAACCTACCAATTAGCTACGATGGTGAAGATGGGTTGATTTCAATTCTAAGTACAGAAAACCTGAATTTGACAGGTATATGTATAGAAGAATTGTCATTGACTTTTATCTTCGTGGCGGAATGGTATGGTCACTGGCATACAGATATCCTGGCGAGGGTTCAAATCCCCGCCGGTCCGATATCATAGTCTTTGGGCGGTTCCGCCTTGGGCTCTGTCCCGAGGTCGTTAAGAGAATCCAGACTTTAATGTATTAATATATATGGCTTATTTGAAATATATATATATATATATATATATATATATATATATATATATATATATATATATATATATATATATATATATATATATATATATACATACATATATATATATAAGTATATATATATATATATATATATATATATATATATATATATATATATATATATATATATATATATATATATATATATATATATATATCTGTGTGTATACACTTAGAAATTTGTCTAAAAATCGGTAAAATTCCTGGAATAAATGTTCCTAGGCATTTACCGTTTTAAAAACAGATATATTGACGTAAAAGATAATGAAAAAAAGTATGGTAAAAAAATACGGTTGTTTGTATTTTACAGAAATGCGGCTGAGAATAATATTTTTTTACGTAGAATTTCCCACTAAAGATAAAATTTATGGTTATTTTACCAGTGTGGTGTATATATATATGTATATATATATATATATATATATATATATATATATATATATATATATATATATATATATATATATATATATATATATATATGTGTGTGTGTGTGTGTGTGTGTGTGTGCATGTATGTTTCTGTGTTTATATGTAAAATATGTCAGCATGTGTAAATAATTAAGTTTTCTGACGTGTGAATGAAATTGATACTGAAATCATTTTAATAACATAACACGTAATACCATGGCACACAGTAATAATGATTAAACAACTTTCAGCGAGGAGCTAAAATCTTTTTTAGATCAGAAAAATTCCGTAAATTTTCACTCGGAACTCGAGGGTAATACAACCTGATTAATTCTGTTTAACAGCATATTTACGGCGACTGCACAGTAATTGTTGATTATACAGCCTTGCGAGAATGACTGTGTGCAAGTAGTGTGAAATCCAAAAGATCTTGAGAGTAAAAGCCGAATTTTGTATAAAAAAAAAAGCGAGATCAGCGATTAAATAACAAACTTCAAATGAGCTTAGCCTGATTTTAGAAGGACTGTTGAGTAAACATAGTGTTTGTTATATCTCCATCAAGATTATTACATTAGTATGTGAAAATTCCTTACAAAACGATAAAGTCGTGCCCAATGCAATGTTTTTAAGGCGGTGATTGACTTCATGTTGATCGGGCTGACATAAGTCTGTTTTTACATTTTATATATGAAAGATGTTTTAATGTTGTTACTGTTTTTAAAATATTTTATTTAAATTTTTCATTACTTCTCTTGCAGTTTATTTATTTCCTTGTTTCCTTTCCTCCCTGGGGCTATTCATTCCCTGTTGGAGCCCTTGGTCTTACAGCATCCTGCTTTTCCAACTAGGTTTGTAGCTTAGCTAATAATAATAATAATAATAATAATAATAGTGAAAAGTACATGACCACGAAAACTACGCCCCCAATATTTTGATGGGTAAGAGCAATCTAAATTCTTAGGTTTTACTCAGAAAGTAGGAGTATGAGGTGACGAGAAAAGCAAAATTTGCTTCGAAATATTTATATGGTATCCAAATTCTCAACAAGAATTTCACATAATTTCAAGATAAAAACTGGATAGTTATAAAACCTTACATCACGTAAAATAGTTAAAATTGAAATAAACGGAAAACGCGAACTTCTTATGAAGAGAATATCATATAGCAATGTTATCTTCAGTAAGGGTAAGCTAGGACGTAGGCCTACTACACAAGGAACAGGGATGTCTCCAATCCGGAACTTCAGTAGATATGATCTGTCTGTTTTGTAGATGATCATTTTTTATTTATATATTTTTATATAACTTATATATATTTATTTATATATTTATACCCTTCTAGCTTTTTTAATTTATATGGTTATACATCAACCCCTTTAGGTCTGTATGTCATATTCCTATCAATTTTAAGTAACTGATATTCTGATACCTTGCAAGATCTACACATGATTTGTTTATCACCATTCAATGATCGCTTGACTTAAACTTGTTTTATAGTGATACATCTTTAACTAAATTAATAATAATAATAATAATAATAATAATAATAATAATAATAATGATAATAGTAATAATAATTTTTAAAATTTCAGTAACAATAATGATTTTAATAATTGCAAGAATAATTGGAAATAAGCCAGTATCTCCGTAGATTAGTTCGGCTCCAGCGGTTTTAAGTAATCTTTCGGTCTCATCTGTACAAATCCCACTTCTCTGTAGAAGATCACAAGGCACTAGCTTGCGTCACTCTTCGTCAATCATGTGCAGCTGCTCTCATATTCTTGAAACTATTGCGAAACATTGACGGGTACAAGTAGACTCACAAGTTATGATATATACCTTTTCTTTTTAATAACCTTAACTTTGTTTTTTGTTTTTTTTTTCCTGAAGGAGTTAATATGTTTCAGACAATCAATAGGAATGGAATTACTATTTTTCTCGTTTTCATTTGATTTGTCTTTAATGCATAATTATTCTTTTTTAGAATAATAAAGAAATATTTAGCTGCAACCTAAAGGCATGATTGGAGTAATCTTTAAGAAAACTTTTTTATATATATATATATTATTTTGGGAAGATTATGCAGGTTCATCAAAGGATTTACATCGAGAACGAGTAATATATATATATATATATATATATATATATATATATATATATATATATATATATATATATATATATATATACAGTATATATATATATATATATATATATATATATATATATATACTGTATATATATATATATATATATATATATATATATATATATATATATATATATATATATATATACATATCAACGGTTATACCCTTTTTATTTTTTTGCGGAAAATTTATTAAAAATAATTCACCTATTTCGTAAGTCACCAGTAAGAAACCACAGCTATTCCCATCAATAGTAAAGGTATATTTGAATTTCACGCCATTCCGCATTTTTTTTCCTACGTATACTTGAACTGTTAAATTAAAGAAGAGGTTTTAATCCTCAACTGATTAAATCATGAAATTGTCATGTAGAAATAAATGCTTCATCTAACCGGGAAATAGTAATCACTATTATTATTATTATTATTATTATTATTATTATTATTATTATTATTATTATTATTATTATTATTATTATTGCTAGCTAAGTTTGCAATCCTAGTTGGAAAAGCAGGATGCTATAATCGCAAGGACTCCAACAGGGAAAATTAGCCCAGTGAGTAAAAAGGAAATAAGGAAATAAGTAAATGATATGAGAAGTAATGAACAATTAAAATAAAATATTTTAAAAACAGTAATAACATCTAAACAAATATTTCATACATAAACTTTAAAAAGACTTATATCAGTCTGTTCAACATAAAGACATTCGATGTAAGTTTGAACTTCTGAAGTTCAAAAGACCCAATTGCCCGTTAAGGAAGATCATTCCACAACTTGGTCATAGCTAGAATAAAACTTTTAGAATACTGTGTAGCATTGAGCCTGATGATGGATGAGGCCTGACTATTAAATAACATTAGATTAAACTTTATCAGTATAGGATATTTCTGACCAGGCAGTCTTGCTCGTTTATTTTGTCAAAGTCCGAAAACAAAAGCAATGAGGAATTAAAAAGAACGGAGATGAGTTGGAATAACCGATGAATCTATATATTCAACATTCATAGAATGGAAAATCACTGAAACGAAAGAAAGATGAACATCCGGAAGTACTTGTAGATGGTAAGAAACAGCCGTCGAACCGTATAATTTGAGAATGACTGATGTCCGCCGAGCAAACGTGGAAATGGATAGCTCAACAGGTGTTTTGAGGCTGCATGAAAGTGGACACTACGGTTGATCTAATATGACATAGCTTTATGAATATAGGAAACAGAATCAATAAATAAATCCCCAAAGCTGCTTTTCTTAGAAAATGTATTGAAAATTCTAGAGTCCGCTTATGTATGTGTCATAAGGTTACAAGGATTTTTATAAACACAGTTTACCAATAAATGAAATAGGGAATGTATTGATATACTGTATGTCATTTGGGTGGAATGCCCCGAAGCTTGGACCAGGGAGATCATTCAGTGATGGGGTGCAATTTGATGAAATCCAGCAGTTACACCAGGAAGAAAAAGTTGAAAGAGATTGGACAGCACTGTATATGGGTGGGGTGGAAGAAGAAACAAGTAATATAAATAGATGGAGACAGTTGACTCGTTTGGTTGACCCTGCTGTACAGTGGGACTAATATGGCTGATATAAGAAATATGAGAGGAGACTGAAACTGGGTTAGAGAAGAAGGCTTTAACTGGGTGGTGCTAGGACCATGGGGCACCGCAAAGACCATTTAGTAATGTCTAGAGCACACCGTGTGACTAACATCAACAGCACTTCCCCTTATGGGGATATCCAAATTTGGTGAAAGACGTTATTTAAGATCTTCGGTGATCAATCTATCATGAGGAAATGTCATACTCGTTCATTCTACCATGTTTTTAGTGTTGCTTTTCGTGTGGTCTTCATGTGCAGAATCTCATGATATTTTGTTGGACAGCAACTTGCAGTCTATTAAATTCCATTTTTTCTTGTTTTCTGATCTGGATATTAATCTATGGCACTGACGTTTAGTTAGTTTCTTTGTGCATGTGGCATAAGATTTTTCATAATTCTGACCATCCTTTGCATTCACATGTTCCCAGAATGTATCATCCTGTACGTAGTACTAGATATGCAGTTGATGCTAACGGCCATGCCGTCTACAGCATAAGGCTCAATACTGAACAGTATTCTAGAAGGTTTATTCCAACTGTGAACAAATTGCAGAATAATCTTCCTAATCGGGCGATTGAATCGTTGGATCTTCAGAAGTTCAAACTTATTGCAAATGCTTTTCTCATGAACAGGTTGGCATATCTCGGTTCATTGTAGCCTATATATGGGACTTATCTATGTTAACGTTGATACTGATCTTATGATATATTACCTCTTATCATAGTTTATTCGTTATTTTCTTATTTCCTTTCCGAACTTAGCTGCCGTCCCTGTTGGAGCCCTTAGGCTTGTAGCATCATGCTTTTCCGACAAGGGTTGTAGCTTGGTTGATAATAATAATAATAATAATAATAATAATAATAATAATTGCGTAAAACAAATCTGTTTGTACAACTATTAAAGTAATTAACTCTAAGCAACTTTCCACATGCTATGATGATTATGTATGAAAAAATAGAAATATTTATTTTCTTATGTAGGTACATATTGATAAAAGATTATAATTATACCAGCACTCAAGTACGCAATCTAAATAAACAATTGCACACGAATTTGGTACTTCAAGTTAACATAAAGGTAATCCTCATACTTACAAATACCAGCATCCATACACCATTAAAAAGTGATTATCTCTAGAAGTTTTTATTTCACGAGACAATACTATATATCAATTAGAACTCTCTTTTGTGGAAAGTTTAATTTTCGATGGAAATGTTTTACTCTAAGTTGAAAAAACCTTCTCGGGGGTGTTTGATTTTAGTAGATTATTTGTAAACATAACTTTTCTTAATTTGTACTTGAAGAGGAAATCTATCTTTATTTAAAGGAATTTCTTTTTAAGTTGAATATGCTTTTTATAGAATTTTATTTCATGGGAAACAATGTTATTTTAAATAAACCTTCTTTTGTAAGCATGTTCATTTTAAGGAAAAGAGTATTTTTTATTTTTGTTTTCTTAAATAGAAACTAATTTCTTAGAAGCGTTGATTACAAATCATATTTGGATTTCAAGAAAATGTTTTGTTTTGAGGAGAACATTCTTTTACTAAGGGTTTAATTATAAAAGAAAATATTGAAGACTCATTTTTTTTTCTAAAGTTGGTATCAACTTTGATGAAATCATATCTCTTCTCTTTTTCTGGTATCCACATAATGATCTTTTTATCTTCTATTTCGTGAAAGATTATGCGAAATAAAACCGAACATCAATGAGAAAGAAAAAAACATATGAAAATATCATAACAGAACAACAAACCAACAGAAAAACACATACTGGAATAAGGGAGAAATGATAAAAAGTAGAAAGAGCGATGAACGCGAGAGGGGACAAAAACATTAGGCAGATTAATGAGCATGAAGACGAACACGTGATCCAGACCGATTAGCATAAGAAAGATGGAGAGAGAGAGAGAGAGAGAGAGAGAGAGAGAGAGAGAGAGAGAGAGAGAGAGAGAGAGAGAGAATTATTCATCAGTTGTCTGTTATCAAAACAACTGTTTCTAGAAATTTGTGTATTTGTACATCAGCATAGGCCCATAGCAGCCACTCAAACATCACAAATACTTTAATTTTAACCGTTAAAAGAATTCTTTCAAGGACACGTTGCACCGCGTAAACGTCAAGTATTGATTATTATAAATAAATCGCAAGACTCTTACCACTAATCAGGTATTGCAAATAAAAGTAAAAGGGTATATACATATTTTCCCCTCAATCCTGTGACTAAAATTGGCAAGAAAGTCATATCTTAGGAGGACAAAAATCACAGCACCTTCTGTCTCTAGTGCCATATACCACACACGCACACACACGTGTACATCAGGATACTTTCACACATACGCACACACGGACTTTACTAACGCACATTGACGCACATGGCCAGAAGAACGCATGGGTTTCTCATCAAGAGAGAGGACGAGTGCCTACTCTCAGGAAGTTTTTAGAGCAGACCTGAGTGGTCTTTTTCCAAAAATCTTCGGACGATTTTCTTCGTTTCTCTTTTGAGATCAATGAAGATTCCCTTAAAGACACCTTCCCCTCACCCGCCCCCCTTATTCATCCCCCATCTAACCACTAACTCCTTGGCCCAGTGTCGACAGGTGTATCAAGGGTATTACCTTCTGAAATAATGGTGAAAAGCAACTAATGCTTATTTTCCAATTGTAGGTCCACTTAGTTGTATTAATACTTGAAATATCTGAATATATGAATATTTCCTGTAAAGCTTAGTAACGGTGTCCTTTGACTTCATATTGTTGTGAAGGAGGAAGTGTGGTGGAGAGGTCACCGGAACGTTCTTGAAGGGTGTCCCAACCTACTCCCAGTCACCCTCTTTTAATTCCTCCTCCTTCCCCAGTCTTCCCCAGCCATTCCCCTCCAACAACATCTTTTCCTACCTCCCCATCCCCAAACTCTTTTTCTTTTTAGTTACCTTTTCTCCTCGCCAACGTACAAACGACATCTCAAAGTCTCCAAATCCTAACTTGCAGTTCCTTAGTCATAGGACACGCAGACGGAAGAAGAAACCCCACGATAGAGGGCAGAAGCAGTTAACCAAAAACCAATAACAATGTTTATAGATCCTCACTGGTGTCTTCTTCTTCTTCTTCTTCTTCTTCTTCTGCTTTGGTGTTTGATTTGTTTATTAAGAATTGAGCTGCCACAAATGAAAATGTCCCGGAAGAGATATATGATAATGTCAAGGACTCACGCAAGCAGATGGACTGATTATCTTAAGAAATATATCTTGGTCTTATTAGGCTTTTCATTTAAATGTTGAACTGGTTTATGATTTATCAATTTAGAGAGGTACGTTTTTTGATTTTCAGTTGGTCTGTTCAGAAAACTTACAGATGAAATCATTCGTCCAAATCTTATTCATGACTATTGTAAGACCGAAAAAAAATATAATTGAAGTCAAGTCATCATATATAAACTAATTTTTTTATTGAAAAATAAGAAGAGAACTACATTGGTTGTTTATCGTAGATTGCGCGTTTGCAAAAAAAAAAAAAAAAAAAAAAAAGTATATTTCAGATAATTCTTGTTGGCCATCTATTATATTAAACCTACTAAGACAGAAATACCTTACGATATTAGCATCGCTAGTAGAATATTATAGGCCTGCGTATTGTATATTTTATTGGTAAGTCGAGAAAACATAAAAGGCATTCTTTTTTATATACTGTATATAAAAGGGTATCCCTTTCATTTCCTGCTATTCTAGGAAAAAGCCCCAGTAAAAAGGCCATCCAAAAAGAAAAAAAAACGCAACTTTGTTTTAGAGAAAATAAAAAACATCCGTGGGTGACGATGGTCTGAAAATAAAGAAAGTTAGGGAGAATATAAAACAACTGATATATGAACGATACAAGCAGAGGGCGTCTGACCAGGCAGAAGAGGGTATAGTAGGTGGCGAAACAGAAGTGGAGTAGGACTAGTGTTTATTGGCACGCGTCAACCGATATAAGTCTCCCTCTATCTACCCATCCTCCCACCCCCCCCACCTTTCCCTCTCTCTCTCTCTCTCTCTCTCTCTCTCTCTCTCTCTCTCTCTCTCTAATACTACCCAGTTCCATACCCACCATCTTCCTCCTCACTGCTTCCTCGAAGGGTAATGGCTGACACGGATACACCCACACTCCTCCAACCGGGAAGTTATTAAATTTAGCTTTTGATTTTTCCGTTTTTATGCTTTCCTAGTCGTTAATACTGCTACTAATAATACTCTCTCTCTCTCTCTCTCTCTCTCTCTCTCTCTCTCTCTCTCTCTCTCTCTCTCTTATTCAATTACTATGTACATATAACTACACACTCATACATACATACATATGGCAAATGTATATGCATGTATATACTGTATACATACCTATCTGTAGATAGCATATTTAGATTTTTTTTTTTCAAATAATACACAAATCCCCTTTAAATTATATTAAAGGCTATTAGAGGCTGTTTAAAAAATCAAAATCACGAGTGTTAGTAATAATAATAATAATAATAATAATAATAATAATAATAATGTTTATTGGACAAAAAATATTTACATACAAAGATTTACAAAAAGAAAAAAAGACAGTCCAAGCCCATGTGGAGCAGAGCTCTTCGGGTAATAATACAACTAAAATAATATCATCAATTAAGTAAAAATAAAAAATAAAGTAAATATGGATATAGATATACAAAATGTACGCATACATATACATAATCATATGTATACAAATAGATACATATAAATGAGATTCTTAGCCTAAAAACAAATTGAAATGCATATTTATATGATAAAGAAGGATTGTATTTGAAAGCTAATGGTATATACATTGAAAAATTTTAGATATTAAGCAAAAAACTCAGTAAAAGAATTAGTTTTACAAATAAAAAATATTCTAAACAATGAAACATACTTGCGTTGTGGTTAGGTAGGCAAGTATAGATATTTATGAATAAAGCTTAATACCCAGATAACAGGAGATTTGTATATGATTTCTTAAAAGATCGAACGCTAAGCAGTGCCTTTAGATAAGCGGGCAGTATTCCAAAGTTTAATACCTTGGTATAGATACGATTGCTCGCATCTATTAATACGTATGAAAGGAAGAGTTAAGTTTGAATTTCTTGTTCCGTATGGATGAACTGATTGTTCCTGAATTATTTTTCGTCTTAAATCAGGAAATTTGTTCAAAATAAGTGTTTGGAACATCATATTCATTAAGGAGAGCTTATAAGTGTCTTCCAGCTTCAATATCGAGAGAGACCGGAAGAGTGGCGATGTATGAGCGAAGTAATCACTGGAGCTTATGATTCTTACCAGTCTTTTTTGAATTACAATTAATGGTTGCAAGACATTTCTACTACTACTCCCCCACGCCGTATTGCAGTAATTTAGGTGAGGAGATACTAACGAGTGATACAATTGTTTTATAATATATTAGGGGAAATACTCTTTTAATCTATATATGATACCCATTACTTTGGCAATTTTATTAACTGTCATATTTACATGCTCACAGAAAGTTAGTTTATTATCAAGAATTATCCCTAAAAATTTACCACTGGACTTCTGATGCAGAGTGTGATTTCCTATAGCAACCCTTATGTTATCCGGAACTGTACGTAAAGAAAAGATTATGAAATATGTCTTTCTTTCATTTAAGGTTAACTTATTTGCTAGTAGCCAGTTTTTTACATGAGTTAAATCAGCAGTTAGTGTATCACAGAGGGAGTAGATATTTTTATGTCTAAAATGAAGCGTAGTGTCATCGGCAAAGAGTAAGGAGCTTAACCTACCTACTGATCGAGGTAGATCATTGATATAGGCGAGGAAAAATGTATAAATACACACACACACACACACACACACACACATATATATATATATATATATATATATATATATATATATATATATATATATATATATATATATATTGTTACTGTCTTAGCTAAAACCTTAGCTGGAAAAGCAAGATGGGCTCCAACATATAAAGTATATTATATATATATATATATATATATATATATATATATATATATATATATATATATATATATATATATATATATATATATGTATGTATATGTGTGTGTATGTTAGTGTGTGTGAGGTGAAAATAAGTACGTTGTATTATTATTATTAATATTATTGTTATTATTATTATTATTATTATTGTTATTATTATTATTATTAGCTAAGCTACAACCCTAGTTGGAAAAGCAGGATGCCATAAGTCCAAGGTCTCAAACAAGGAAAATAGCCTAGTGAGGAAAGGAAATAAATAAACTACAAAAAAGAAATGAACAAATTAGAATAAAACATTTTAAGCGCAGTAACAATATTAAAATAAATATTTGATATAGGAAATAAAAAATAGAAAGGTAAAGAGAAAGAGAAGTAAGATATATTAGTGTGGCCGAGTGTGCCCCTAAGCAAACTCTAATCCAGGACAGTGGAAGACCATGGTACAGAGGCTATGGCACTACCCAAGACTAGAGAACAATGGTTTGATTTTGTAGTGTTCTTCTCCTAGACGAGCTGCTTGTCATAGCTGGAGACTCTTCTACCCTTACCAAGAGGAAAGTATCCACTGAACAATTCATTGCAGTAGTTAACCCCTTGAGTGGAAAATAGTTGCTCGGTAATCTCAGTGTTGTCAGGTGTATGAGGACAGGAGAGTGTGGAACGAATAGGCCATACTATTCGATGTATGTGTTGGCGAAGCAAAATGAGCCATAACGAGAGAGAGAGGGATCCAATGTGGTACTGTCTGGCTAGTCAAAGAACCAAATAACTAACCCTTTAAATGTAGTATCTCAACAGGTGGCTGGTGCCTTGGCCAATCTTCCCTTGATGATTGGCAAAAATCTTAAATCTATGAGTAATTTACAAAAAAGTAATTTACACATTAGTTGTTGAGCCTTTGAAATATCAGTTATATGAATTGGCTGATGTTGAAATCCTGCTTATGAAATTCGTTTCCAATTCGGTCGTTGAGGTATATGGAAGGGATCATTGTCTTAACTTAATGTTGGGAGTAAGTTGTTTTTTTCTCAGCATCATTATTGAGTTTTTAAGTAATAGATTGTAAAGGGTTGATGTTGATGGGCACCATAGAGAGTATAGCAATGTGATATCTGGTGTTCCTAACGGTAGTGTTCTTGGCCCTTTACTTTTCATACTATATACACATGATATGTTTTGGCCTAGAAAACAAACTCGTTTCATATGCAGCTGATGCTACCCTCTTTGTATCAATTCCATCTCCTCAATGTAAATCTGGGGTTACTGAATCCATTAATAGAGATCTAGCTATATTTATTACATGGTGCAAATTATGGGCTATGAAGTTGAACCCTAACAAAACTTGAAGGTATGATTGTAAGTAGGTCTAAGATAGTATCACCTCAACAACTAGATCCCTGCATTAATCATGTTTCTGTATTTAATGACAGGAAATTTACTTTTGAGAAGCAAATTTAGTCCGTTTTTACTTAAATTTCAAATAGAAATTGGCTTATTGAGGAAGTATTTTAAGATTTTTGGTGATTAATCTATTCTGAGGAAATGTTTTAATTAATTCATTTTACCTTGTTTCGAGTATTGTTCTTCTGTTGGGTCTTCAGCTGCTGACTCTTCTGAATTTGTTGAATGAAAAATCTTTGATTTTGATATTAATCTCTGGCACCATCGTTCAGTTAGTTCTTTATGCATGTTACATAAGATTTTTCATAATTCTGACCAAACTTTGCATTGGAATTCTCCCAAACTGTACCATCCTGTACGTAGTGCTAGGTATGAAGTTAGTTTTAACAGTCTAGCTTTCTCCATCATAAGGTCCAACTGTGACGAGATTGAATCGGTGGAACCTCAGAAGTTCAAACTTGAAGCGAATGTTTTTATGGTGACATAAAATCCTATTTTATCATTATTACTGATCTTAAGATATTTAATTTGCTTTATCTAATACTCCTCATGTATAGTTTCTTTATTTCCTTATTTTTCTTTTCTGGGTGGGCTATTGTTTCCTATTGGAGCCCTTGGGCTTGTAGCATCCCGCTTTTTCAAATATACTATACATACACACACACACACATATATATATATATATATATATATATATATATATATATATATATATATATATATATATATGCATACTGTATATATATATATATATATATATATATATATATATATATATATATATATATATATATATATATATATATATATGAGTAAAACTAAGTTAATGTTCAATGAAAATGAGGACAGACGACAAATAAGAGTTGTTAACGAGCCTTCAGAGATTGTTGATAAGTAGACGTAGTTAGGACAGGCAGGAAGTGTTTCCCCTGGACACATGACCGAAATTAAAAGAAGGATAAGCATGGGGTGGAGAGCATTTGGTAAACAAAATGAGATTATGAAATGAAAAATGCCACTTTCTCTAAAAAGATAAGTATTTAATGAGATGGTCTTACCAGTATTAACTTACGCATCAGAAACTTGGAGCCTTACTAAAGCCTTAGAACATAAACTACTTACAACTCAAAGAGCTATGGAAAGAATAATGATTGGAATAACACTAAGAGACAGAAAAAGAGCCACTTGGATACGAGATCAGACTGTAGAGAATATTCTAGCAACACGCAAAAAAGAAAAAAAGAAATAAACATGGGCAGGACGTATAATGAGATTGACAGTTAATAGATGGACATTAAGAATAACAGAAATGGTCCCTTGGGATTGCAAGCAAAGCAGGGAAAGGAAGAGAAGACGATGGATTGACGAACAAAGGAAGTTTGCGGTCGTTGACTGTCTCAGAAAGACCATATACAGACGCAAGTGGAAGGACATATCTAAGGTCTTTGTTCTTCGGTGGGCTAGTAATGGCTGATGATGATGATGGTGATGATATATATATATATATATATATATATATATATATATATATATATATATATATATATATATGTGTGTGTGTGTGTGTGTGTACATATATGTACACGTGTATATATACACATACAAATATTCTTGTATACATATATATATATATATATATATATATATATATATATATATATATATATATATATATATATATATATATACAGATATATATATACTGTACATACATACATGCATACATACATAAGAATTAGAGTTCTTGTCATGTAATGCTACACCAAACCGTTTAGGAATGAAGAAACAATTGTATTTTGAAATGCGACCTTCCAGGTTTATGACAAAAAAAAAAAAAACTGAAAAATACGAGTGCTTCATGGAAGGACAATTAAATCTAACCTTAGCAAACGCTGTTGTGAGTATTACTGCAAGAATGTTAAAATAAGTTATTGATAAGGATCGTTATACGATACTGATGTATAGTGTTTTTGTAGCAGAATTAATTGAGAAATAGATATGATGAAGGTGGTGATACTGAATTGGTAGTTTAGATATTCGATATCAGGGAATGACAAAATATTGATAGGCAACAGTTTATAAAAACGTAGAGAGCGTACAGAGCCATTTTAAAAAAGATAAAGTTTAATATCAGAGTAGAGAGTTAAAAGTGAAACTAGGAGCCAACGATTGCCAGTCTTCCAGGGAAAATGGTGACTGGAAAAAGCAGTGATGTAACCATTGCAGTGATTAAATTGAACTAATAATCAGGAATGAATATTATGGAAGATACCAGAATAAGTGATAATGCTTGTTGAAAAAGGTGAAACAAGAGAGGCAGTTGGAGGCTTTGCTCAAACTGGGAAACATACAACCAAAGAAGCATTTTAAGAAAGGGGCATTTAAAGAAATTAGATAAGGTTAAGTATCAGAGTAGACAGTTAAAAGTGAAACCAGAAGCCAATCATTTCCAGCTTTCCAGGGAAGATGGTGACTTAGAAGAAGAAGAAAAAAAAATAAAAAACTGATGGAATCATTGCAGTGATTAAATTAAACCAAGAATCTGAGTGAATATTATGGAAGATACCAGAATAATTGATAATGTTTGCCGAAAAGGTGAAACAAGAGAGGCAGGTGGAGGCTTTGCTTGGGAAATATACAACCAAAGAAGTAAAAGGGGACGAACTTGGATTGATGTTTAATAATGACGCTTCGTTGACGTAAGGAGTTTGCATTGATTCGCCAGTTTAAGAATGCATACCGCTATCTCTTCGAAGTCACAAGTTGCTATATATAGAGAACGAGAATATGAGAGGACATAAGCTCGTGCAGGCACATTCGCACGTACACACACACATGCAAAACATTCCCCAATGCACATGCATGCACAATATACACTGCACAAACACAATCTGAATTTTGTGGGATAGTACGTGTATGGGTTACTAAATCGAGGAGACAATGACATTATATAATCGTCTTTTCAATTTAGCTTAGACAGAGCAAGTTTGACTACAATTTTCGTTTTGCGAGAGCACCAATTTTCCATTCTTGTTCAATTGAGAGTATTTGTATGCCAATAATTGTTGTAACAATATCCGTAGAGTTACGATTATAAGATATGATATTTTAGCTACAAATATTTGAACTACCTGTATCCTTAACAGCTTTGTTATGATTATTAACATTAATATCATTACGGTGTGCTATTGTTTATCTTTTTTTATATTCTTCCCACTGAAAATGATTATAGCTAGATGCCCTAAAGGCAAGAGGAATAGTGAATCACATTTGGCTATTTCCTGAAAGGCGAGACGAGAATTTCTAAAGGATGCTGTGGTAAGATCATCAGATCGGGTCGAATTAGGAAAAAAGCAGATATGAAAATATCCTATTTTTGGCTTAGGAAAATAGTCAGCATTTTAAAGAATCCAAAATGTATTTAGGAGTAAAATGTATTAGGACGTGACGCTCGTTGCAACCGCATTCCTGTAGATGGAAGAATTTCAAAGGTTATATCAAGGAATTTTACTCTTTGTATCCAGTGCTAATGATGAGTTTTACTAAATAATTTGTTTAAATTATACAAGAGAAAATTTGCTTCACTTTTACTGAAAAGACTGACAAGGTTTATGATTTAATAAAAAAAAAAAAATGTCAACCTGGTTTCGTTGTCTGGGTCTCGCTTCCGATTTCATTTATGTTGATTCAAATTCACTGTTTGCTTCTGTATATTTTGTTTCAGTTCTTAAATTGATGTCACTGTTTTTCAAGCTTCAATTTCTATATTGTTGATTAAGCATTAAATCTTGACAAGATTGGAGCCGGTTTGTTTTTTGTTTTACTTGGTTTGATATTTTTTGCTATCAATCATAAATCAAATTCCATTCCTTACTCTCGTTAATATCTATTATATTTCACTTGATGTTTCATAGAATACACGAAGTTTGTTTGACGTAACGTAACATTAATTAACTTTCACTGTTATATTACAGAAGCGAAGAAGTTACTTTTAATTTTTTTTACCCTTCTAACACTGAGCACGATTTTATCTTCCTCATTAACAATATTGACCTGATTTAATTTTGGTTTGAATGATATCGGTAAAGTTCTAATTTCAACAAGAATCTAATTTCGTGTGTCGAAAATTGAGATAACTGAATATTTTTGGGGTTTGAAAGAAAAACTGAAGGTTCATCTAAGTCATATTCTCCTTTCACTCAATTCTACTACAATCTTTTCAGTTTCGACACGATTAATCTTTTGTATTCTACATTCCTCTTACCTGAGAACTAAACCAAGAAACCAAAAGAGAACGGTTTACATTTTATTCCATTAAATCACTCCCTGATTTGGTTTTTTGAGAATTAAATCTCTTATTGTTATTTACAAAGGGAGCTTTACCATCGAAATTACGTACCTTTCTATACACTTATACCGCGACGTTTCTTCCTTTTTTCATGTCCCCCTATATAATAATGAGCAAGTCTCTCTCTCTCTCTCTCTCTCTCTCTCTCTCTCTCTCTCTCTCTCTCTCTCTCTCTCTCTCTCTTTATAATATATATATATATATATATATATATATATATATATATATATATATATATATATATATATATATATATGTGTGTGTGTGTGTGTAAAATTTCATGTCAAGCTCGGCTCTCACCGTCCCTCGAGTAGGGGGGAGAGAGAATAGTAATACCCTGGTGAGAGGGGGTGCGTATGTGTGTGTGAAATTATCTATTTAAATATTCAATTATCATTTTGACGGGTTACGAACGCTAATTTAAACATAATCACTAGAACGAGTGGTAGTGGAAAGCCTTTCACTTATACTCCCTTCTTTACGAGTCCTTTTTTTTTCATATTAAATCCTTATCCTTGATTCGGGACGACGATAATCCCTCAACCACCCAGGATTAATCCTGCCACCACCCACACGCGCGTGCCCAGCTCCCTACTTAAGGACACACGCAAGTGTACAAGATTCCATTTAACTAAGAAGGAAAACAAGAGCTTATGTGCTCTAAGAAATGTAGCATCTGAAAGTACAGGGCGCGTACAGTAGAGTCGGTTACTCTTCTGTTCGGGCAAGGAGGATTTGTCGGATGAGACAAGTATCGCTGAGTACATCCTGTTCTCTCTCTCTCTCTCTCTCTCTCTCTCTCTCTCTCTCTCTCTCTCTCTCTCTCTCTCTCTCTCTCTCTCTCTCTCTTTAATCTAACCACACATCTGTCGGAGGCTAATGCACTTCATGTCAGACTCTACTTTCCTGATGATATGCTAGCGCAGAAGTAATTACCTCACAACATATGATGATTATTAAACCATGGTTCTATATAGATTAT
>NC_090731.1:142291966-142301966 GCF_036898095.1 Palaemon carinicauda
GCTGGGTATGGCCTAAGAACAAATCAATTAGAAGTACAAATTGCAGTGGAGTTAAGAGCAAAATAAGACTGCTTGGTGTGGCGAAGGCATGCTCTCTTCTGAGTGTGTGTGTGTGTGTGTGTGTGTGTGAAAATTGCAAATGTATGCATTTGTATATGAATATTGGTTACACATACATACATACAAACAGTTTATATACTTATATATATATATATATATATATATATATATATATATATATATATATATATATATATATGTATATATATATATGAGTGTGTTTATATACATACATATATGTATGTGTGCTTGTGCAGATAATACATACATTTTAATACGCATATTTATGCATACGTGCAGTAGATATATGCATATATCATCATCTTCCTCCCCTCCTACGCCTATTTACGCAAAGGGCATCGGTTAGATTTCGACAGTCGTCGTCTTTATCTTGAGGTTTTAATTCAATACTTCTCCATTCATCCTCTCCTACTTCACGCTTTATAGTCCTTAGCCGTGTAGGCCTGGGCCTTCCAATTCTTCGCTTTGTGCGAAGAGCATGTCCAAACCATCTCCATCTACCCTGCATCATGATCTCATCCACATATGGCCCTTAAGTAATCTCTCTTATAGTTTCATTTCTAATCTGTCCTGCCATTTAACTCCCAGTATCCTTTCGAGGGCTTTGTTCTCAAATCTACTAAATCTATTGGAGATTGTTTCATTGTCATACCATAACTCATGTTTATATAGTAACACTGATCTAAGTAAACTGATATATAGTCTGATTTTTATATGTAATTTCAGGTGATTTGATTTCCAAATTTTTCTTAACCTAGCCATTGTCTGATTTATTTTTTAAATTTTTCACTAAACTCTAATTCTAAAGACCCTGTATTGAAGATCATAGTTCCTAGATACTTAAATGATTCTACCTCATTAATCCTTTCTCCTTCTAATGATATTTCATCTTGCATTGGAAACTCCGTTCTCATCATCTGTCTGTCTTCTATTTATCTTGAGCCCAATCTTGTATGATATTTCATGGATTCTGGTAAGCAAGCTTTGCAAATGCTGTGGTGTTCTGCTAATGAGAACAGCATCATCAGCATATTCTGGCTCTGTTAATTTCCTGTTACCAATCCAGTCCAATCCTTCTCCACCATCTCCGACTGTTCTACGCATTACAAAATCCATGAGGAGGATAAACAACATAGGTGGCAACACATTTCCTGGGAGTACCCCGCTGTTCACTGGAAATTAATTTGATAGGACTCTATTAACATTAACTTTGCACTAGCTGTGTTCATGAACAGATTTAATCAAATTCACATATTTAAGAGGAATTTCATGATAACGCAGGACTCCACAAATTGGCCAGTGTACACTATCAAAGTCTTTTTCATAGTCCACAAATGCCATCAAAAGTGGATTTCTATATTCTACGCATTTCTGTACATGTCTCAGAATGAAAATTTCGACAGTACAACTTCTACATTTTCGAAATCCTGCTTGTTCATCTCTCCGCTTCTCAACAATCTTTCTCTCCAGTCTCTTTAGAATAAGCATACTATATATTTTCATAATAACTGACGTAAGTGTTATGCCTCTGTAATTGTTACAATCAGTCAGGTCTCCTTTTTTTTGCTCTTTCCACCAACACTCAAAACTCCAATTCACCAGGTTTTGCGTCTTCATGCAACATTCTACAAGATATCTTGTAAGTATTCTGTGGATCACTTCATTTTTTTTTGCCAGTATCATCTCAGCAGTTATTCCATTGTATCCAGGGCTTTCCACCTCTTGAGTTTTTAATGATAACTTTGACTTCAAACACACTGAAGTCATTCATGGGCACATCAGGGTCTTCATCAGCTTCAGGTATATCAATCAAATTATTCCCTTCATATCTCCTATAAAGAACCTCACTAAAGTGTTCCATCCAACGATGTATTTCTTCACTTCTGATGTTATAACAGATTCATCTCTCTTTCTGATGGGTATATGCTTCTTATTTTCCCCAGTAGAGATTTTAATAATATTTTTAAGAGCAATTCTTACAACATAGCAACTTCCTGAATTCATAGCTTTGTCAGCCTTATCTGCTTTAGTGTTTAAATATTCTCTTCAATCATTTCGGACTTATCTTTGGACCTGACTATCAATGCTGGAATACTTAGCATGCTCTACCTTGTAGTTTTTATCACTTCCTCGAAAACTTTCAACAATCATTTTCTGTCTTTGTCTCATTCCAAAATATCCCACGCATCATTTGATTTCCATGACTTTCTCCTTATAACTGCATCTCCCAAAACTTCACTACTAACTGACTGATATATGTTCTTAATATCACACCATTCTTCATATATACATGAACATATATTTTTATGTATGTTTATGTGTATATATATATGTCTGTGTGTGAGTGTTAATATATTTTCACCATAGACGTAACTAGATACGATTGAACCGTCTTCTATCAACTTATTAATTGCCGACACTTCAAGAGTCGTCGAATCCATACCATTCGGAGGCGAATTCACTGCTAATCCAAATACCCCCCCCTCTCTCTCTCTCTCTCTCTCTCTCTCTCTCTCTCTCTCTCTCTCTCTCTCTCTCTCTCTCTCTCTCTCTCTCTCTCTCTCTAAATTTCTTGGTTTTGAAGATACTTTGTCTTCCTTCAACGGAACACATACATATATGAATAGCCCAGTTACGAAATAACATTAGATAGCAATAATAGCAATATTGATAACGATAATAGGTTAACTATTATTATTATTATTATTATTATTATTATTATTATTATTATTATTACTAGCTAAGCTACAAGCCTAGTTGGATAAGCATGATGCTATAAGCCCAAGGGGCTTCAAAAGGGAAAATAGCCCAGTGAGGAAAGGAAATAAGGATATAAATAAACGATATCAGAAAAATTAACAATTAAAATATTTACAAACAGTAACAATATCAATATAGATATTTTATTTATAAACTATAAAAAGACTCAAGGTAGCCTGTTCAACATAAAAACATTTGCTGGAAGTTTGAACTTTAGAAGTTCTAAATCATGATTACTATTCGAATCAACTTTCACACTTTTAAAATTTTAGGTATGATAGACTTATATCTGAAATACGTATTTGCGTCAAATTATGTTTCTGTGATCTTTCAAGGTTCAGTGACTCGAATATATTAGTTTACCTCTGCCTCGGGAAAACACTAGAAGGATTGTTTCCACGATTGCAATTTCTGATGCTGCTGCAAATATGACTGTAATTATACTGTAATCTATCTTGCTTTGACAGTTAAATCCAGTTGTGACTTTCCGGTATTTATGTTTTCTAACATTTGGTCATCATATCATGAGATAATTGGTACACCCCTTATGTTTAAAAAGTCATGCAGTATCTTTATCTATTACTTAATATTTGTATTATTACATTTAGTTTTAGAAACAAATTGCCCATTAACTTTTAATAAGTTCCTATGAATTCCAACTACATCTACAACTTCTGCAAAATGTTGAAACAAGAGACGAGAACTTTTGACAAAAACCCTTGGGTGAAAAAAAAAGTATGAAGAATAACGAGATCCCTTAACGATGTTGCTGACATATATGAAATTGAAACAAATAGTAATTTGTTAGAGATCCTTTGGTAAGAAAAATAAAGGTTCTTTAATACACAATAGAAAGTCTAACTTATCTGTTAACACGAAACGCAGTATCAATAATATTTATAATTTCAGTAATAACACTTATAACAGTCTACCTTCCAAAACGCTTTTCATCATTATCACATTTTCACGAAGTCGTAAGTTATATTTCCAGTTATATATTGTTACTTTTTTTTTTTTTTTTTTTTTATTGACCTCTTCCTCAAAGTCTCAAGTTTGAAAGATGAGTTTTTTCCTTGATCTCGGAAACTATAGACCGAACAAAAACTTCTCCGGTCTTTAGTATTGCACACTATATGTTTTAAATATTTTAGTCCTTGACATTATTTTTCTTGGATACAAGTTAATCTAATGATCAACTTTAAGGAAAAGAAAATGACTAGAATTTTATGGGGTTTATAATAGTTATCTTTAATAATCATGATTATTATTATCGTTGTTATTATTGTAATAATTCTTTTCAGCTGCATAATTTTTAATATTGTTGTTATATTAAAACATTGCTTGTCTTGATTCTAGTTAATCGTAGACTAAGTGACTATCTGATTAAGTCCTTCCATGCATCTCACTATTTCCAAATTACAACCTATGTTTGAGAGAGAGAGAGAGAGAGAGAGAGAGAGAGAGAGAGAGAGAGAGAGAGATCATAATTAATTTTGGATAAACCAACATGGTTTTCGCAACACCCATCAACCTATTGGGACATTAGTTATCGAAGGATCAGGAATCGCCTTATTGTCGTCATCCAGCAGCCATATCACACGCCCTATTTATCTGGTTATCAAGAGACCTATAAAACACAGCCAATGACCACATACTTCAATATCAACCAACGATCGAGTCATGGTTCGTATAAACAAGCGTTGAGCAAGGCAAACAAGTCTGGTTCGTCCAGTTCACTCTCACGGGGCTGTTATGTCGTTAGCCATGATCTGCTTATGATTCTTTGTTGAGTTCAGGTGATTACCAGGTCGTGACTCTCCTGGTCTTTGTTCTAACTAATACTTAGTCGGTGTGACCAAAAAAAATATTGTTGTATTAACTGCTGCTCCCAAAATAGATTTATTCTAACTTACTCTGTCCCCGTTCCATCAAAGACTATTAAGATTATAATTGCATATATTGCGTTGGGTTTAATAAGAACTTAGGTGTGGTTTTGTAATTACCACTCATGTTCTTTAACATAATACACTATTAAGCCTAGATAAAACTTGCTAAAAAGTTAAGTCCCTCTTTCTGTTCCAGCTAAACTTCCTGAATTTAAGATAAAAATAACTTGGCTAATACAAGCGTTAATTCCTGCAACCTGAAATACTTATTAAAAGAAATAGAACACTAATTACGAAAATGTCTCGCACATATCTCGCACCAGGTATATCATTATGATGAAATTGGGTTTCAATGACGTTTTGTGATGACGAGAAAGGACAGATCTAGGAATATCTGAGTATGAGAGCATCTAGAATTATTCGATTTTTTTTCCTTGTGTATTTCCACACCAGTATTAATATATTTCCTTATTATTTAAGCGATCGAAAGGGAGGAACGATGAATATTACATTATGATAAATCGAGCTACAAATCCCATTTCAATTAGATACATAAGTCAATACTTAGATACATAATCACACACTCACTATATATATATATATATATATATATATATATATATATATATATATATATATATATATATATATAAATATATATATATATATATATATATATATATATATGTATATATATATATATATATATATATATAGAGAGAGAGAGAGAGAGAGAGAGAGAGAGAGAGAGAGAGAGAGAGAGAGAGAGAGAGAGAGAGAGAGAGAGAGAGAGAGAGAGAGAGAGAGATATTTGAATATTAAAAGTCGTAGAGACGTGCGATTCCACAGCCCATATTTTGAAGGTACAGTCAGCCAATGTCAGCACCATACTAGTATTTGTTGCAGTTAGAAAATAGACATGTCTTAGCAATTCCAGTCCTAAAGATTTGCCGAGAAAACTGAACGCTGCATCAACTATTTCCATCTTTTCTAAACCGGATAAAGACGTATAAGGATATACATACATACTTATTTATATAAATATATATATATATATATATATATATATATATATTATATATATATATATATATATATATTTATATATGTATATATATATATATATATATATATATATATATATATATATATATATATATACATACATACATACATACATACTTTGAGTTTTACCAGCAAAATTATCAATGTTATTTTAAGCGTAAATCGAAACGAAGTTATGAATATTATACATAATATTTAATATGCAACAACAATAATAGAAATAGAATTATGATGCTTATGTTATGAAATAGTAATAATGACAATTAGAACAAACAAAAATAAATACTTACCTTTTATACAGAGATATGATAGCATCAATCAATAGTGTTCTTTAAGGTTTCATTAATCATTAATGAAAAGCAGTTCTTCCAGGAGAAGGACACTCCAAAATCAAACCATTGTTTTCTAGACTTGGGTAGTGCCATAGCCTCTGTACCATGGTCCTCCACTGTCTTGGGTTGGAGTTCTCTTGCTTGAGGGTACGCTCGGGCACACTATTCTATCTAATTTCTCTTCCTCTTGTTTTGTTAAAGTTTTTATAGTTTATATAGGAAATATTTATTTTAATGTTTTTACTGCTCTTAAAATATTTAATTTTTCTTGTTTCCTTTCCTCACTGGGCTATTTTTCCTGTTGGGGCCACTTGGTTTATAGCATCCTGTTTTTCCAACTAGGGTTGTAGCTTAGCAAGTAATAATGATAATAATAATAATAATAATAATAATAATAATAATAATAATAATCTATGTATCAGAAAGAGTCTTTGATCCACCCAATTGAAGGACAACAGCAATAAGATTGAATGGTGCTATGCGATTAAATTGGCTTCGCCTCAGAAAAAAAAAAAAAAAAGAGGACCACGGGCTCTTGCGTTGGCAGCTAGTACGTGAAACAACTTTAATCTTGTGAAAGTGGCAGATCAGGAACACAAAGGACGGACAGGATAACAGTGAGATGACGGAAGCATGATGACTGAGGCTGAAGTCCGAAGATCAGTTGAGGGGCGCCGCAAAGCAGACAAGTCCTCCCTAAACCCGGTTCCTCTTCGGTCCTAGATGAATTGATTTTTTTTTATTATAGTTCCGAACCGGATGACGTCCAATTAGGGAGTAATAAAATTGAAGAAACATCTCTTCAATACTAGCCTATTACTATCGTCCGAATGTTGCTACAAGATCCCCCTCTGGTCCCATCATTGCTCGTCAGATTATGGTATTAGGTGCAATCTATTTACAAATCTTCCTCTTGTTTACCCTGGTGATATCTTTATAACACCCCTCGCTAATATTTTGCTGGAGCAAAAGAGTTACACAGCGGTCAAGATGAGTCTTGCATCTTGCATTGATAACCAATGTTGTTTTAGAGAGATTTACATAAATATAATCGTCACTGATATATCCGTGTTGTGTGTTTTGATGGTAATCTATCAGTTTCATATAAATCAACCTTGTGGACTCAAATCTGTAAGATGGAGATCTATATTTATTTTGGTTTTTATCTCACTGAGCTTTAAGGACACATCTTGCACTATCCTAAATATACCTTGATTGACTTCGCCATCATTATTTATACCTAAACGACTCAGACATTTTTTGTAAAGCATTATTTCCCATATCTAGTTTCAATAATCATTATAGATTTTTTTGTATTATGTCCGCGTGCTTACTTTTTCTACATGCAATAAAAACGGGAGACATGAATCTATAGTTTCTTGTTCACTGCAAGTCTAAGGTCTCATTGTGATCTAATGTCTCTGTCTCTGGACACTTCCAAGAAAATGTGTATTGTGTCGGTTCAGTCTACTTGTGTCGTGAAATTTATAAGTTGATATAAAGTTGGACTAATGATTTTGGATTTTATGAAATTTGAGGTCATCATATTCAATAAGTTTCTAATTTAAAGGTTGTGGTGGCATATTGGAAACGTCCCTGCTTGGTGATCAGCCGGACTGGGGTTCAAGTCACCCTCGGTAGTATTTGCAACCTCACTATCCTTGTGAGCTTAGGATGGGGGCTTGAGAGAAGCCTATAGGTCATCACAGGCGTTCCCTGGCCATCCCTGGTCCTAGCTTAGGTGTAGATGGGGCTTGGGCCCTGATCACATGTATATATGGTCAGTTTCTAGAGCCTTGCCCTGCTAGCTATAGGACATTGCCACTGTCCTTTGCCTCTCCTGTTTATCATCAGTCTTTAAACATTGAACCAATGATATATTTTCCACGACCCTGGCTTTATAGTGAAAATAGATTTAGTAAGAGTTCAGTTCTCAAATACATATGCTGCCAATAGTTTTGATAAATTCTGAGTTTGGTGGTACTTGATATTAATTTATTCTTACCTAGTTTTAACTGCAGTAAAGACTATCTTCTATTATGTTGCCATCTATGAATGGCAATATTCTTTCTCGACACTCGAAAACCATTGATTTATTAAATATTTCCAAATATTTCTAGTAAAATTTATTGCAAATATTGTCCGTTATCTCTTTGCACCATATTTTTCTTAAGCTTTACCTCTATAATCATGCTCTCGATGATCAAGGGATTCGATGAAAGATTGATATTAATATTCTTACTGTTCTTAAAATACGTTATTTTAATTGTTCATTTCTTCTGTTGTAGTAAAGACCATGAGGCAGGTCTTCAGACTGAAGGGTCTTCTTCGTGGGAACTTTCAGCTTTGATTAAGAGTTCGGAGCAGTCTTACCCGCCTGTTCTATATGAGTAGTTCTGCAAGGCATTTATCCTTTGCAAAGAACTTTATTTTAATCATTTACAGACCTATATTTTTTTTTCTTAGATTGATTGTATTGTCTTACTATCTCTAACGCTGATGCTTATTTTTTTTAAAGTTTTTATTGCATGTAAGTGAAAGATTTATTATTATGTTATTGCTCTTAAACATCTCTTTTATATTTCCTAATTCATTTCCTCACGGAGGTAATTTCCCTGTATGGGCCCTTGGACTTATAGCATCTTGCTTTTCCAACTAGAGTTGTAGCTTAGCAAGTAATAATAATAATAATAATAATGATAATAATAATAATAATAATAATAATAATAATAATAATAATAATAGCCCAAATATCACTAATTATCCAAATTGTTCATCCTCTTAAATTGCTTTTCTGAAATCAAATAGGTATCAAATCTGACTCCTGCATTTCTTATCATTTCTATTTACTCAAAGTCTAACTTTAACTTTATTAATTATTTGGTTATGGTCAGTCATAGTCATATCTTCTATTTTTTACTTCAATCATTGATTTTATTACATTTGGATATTTTTCTCATTTAATAGGATTTGTAGTCATTCCGAATCTCCTATTTTGATTTGTAGACGCTTGTTTTCACTAAACTTCTCTGAGTGGGGATACCTTATCGTGGTGAAGGGTTTGCGTATGATTATTATTATTATTATTATTATTATTATTATTAGCTAAGTTACAACCAAATTGGAAATGCAAGATGCTATAAGTCCAAGGGCTCCAACAGGGAAAAATAGCCCAGTGAAGAAAGGAAATAAGGAAATAAATAAACGATATGAGAAATAATGATCAGTTGAAATAAAATATTTTAAAATAGTAATAACATCAAAACATATATTTCATATATAAACTATAAAAAGGCTATGTCAACCTTTTTAACATAAAAACATTTGCTGCAATTTTGATCAGCAGAGCTGTACTAGCCAGGTCCACTTATTGCAGTATGGTTTGCTGTGAGCGATCAGACTAAATTCTCCCACCATCACCAATCCGCACTCGCCAGCGAAATTACCAAAACCCCAGACATGTCTGAGGTCTTTGTCTTGCTTTGGTCTAGGAACGACTGCATTTGTTGTTGTTGTTGTTGTGTGCAAGTGTTGTGAGCAGTATAGTCGATGATGCAAAATAATTACGTTTGTGTACCTATTATGTAGATGTATATGAATGCATATTTGTGTATTTGTCCATACAAAGGTTACATTTTATAAACTTGTTTTGTTTATCAATACCTACGGTGTATGAATATCTCTGCGAATTAGCTGTTTTAGACACTTTCGTTGTAATTTAGTAAAAGCTTTATTTAACAAATATACTTTAAACTTTGATTATATTCTTGATATCAAGTATCCAATCTAGAAACTCGCTATTTAGTTGTTACTAAGAAAAATCATCCAGTCCTTCGAAAAAAGACGGATAAAACACCATCTTATTGTCAAGTTAAT
>NC_090731.1:142306966-142311966 GCF_036898095.1 Palaemon carinicauda
TAAGCCATATATGCTTGGGTCTTCCAACTCTTCTGGTGCCTTGTGGAGCTCAAATAAAAGCTTGGTGAGCTAACCTCTCTTGGGAAGTGGGAAGAGCATACTCAAACCATTTCCATCTACCCCTCACCGTGATCTCATCCACATATGGCACTCGAGTAATCTCTCTTATAGTTTCATTTCTAATCCTGTCCTGCCATTTAACGCCCAAGATTCTTCTGAGGGCTTGGATATTCTGTTGGATATTGTTTCATTGTTATACCACGACTCGGGTCTATACAGTAATACTGTATTACATATTGATATTTTCATCGAAGCAATGCAGCAGAAAAAATCGTAATATTTATCATAGCATCTCTAGGTAACACTCGAGCTATATCAAAACTTTAAAGAAATAAAAGATTAATTGGTGGATGAATGATGGAGGTTGATTTGTTTAACCATCGAAGTAAATTTAGCACATGATGGCAAGGTGAAAAGAGGGATGTTGCAGAATAAGAGAAGCAAGAGAGGTATCAGTCTCTGTAGAAAAGATTGAGAAGAAGAGACTTGAACTGTGCGGATGTCAAGGTGGAATTGTATAAAGAGACAATTAAACCAACCTTTGGAATTGGAGGTTAAGTGTGGATCCTGCACATGCGTCAAAGAAAAAAAAGTTGAAGCTGTTGAGATTAACGGATTTGTGTAACATATGCAGTGGAAGAAATCTTATAGCCTGAGAAAGGCGAAGATAAACAGAAATTGTAAAATGGCAAGCACAGAAAAATTTATGTACCAGAACATTTTGAGATGATTTGGTCATGTGGGAAAAGAATGGATAAATCAAAAGGGTAAGAAGAGAGGAAGGCTTTGAAAGGTTTGAGTAGTTGATGTGAAAGACATGTTGGAAAGGATGGATCTTGATTTCCAGGAAAAGCAAGAATATCTGGAAAACTGTAGTGAATGGTTCAGTGTATGGAAAGAGTAGCAAAACTCTACTATTGAGCCTATTGAGTAAAAGCACGAAGCGGCTAATGATATGGAACTTTTATAACATGATTCAGCAGTTAAAGTTAGATTGTCACATTGACTTGTGTTCCTCTTTTCTGGAGCATTAAGGATTTTATCTAGACACTTTGATGTGCAGATCCTTTTTATATTTAGTAATCTCAACACCATTAAAGAGACAGTAGTAAATGTTCAACAAAATCAGATTCCATGGACTCTGAGATACAGAAAGTCCCATAACTTATAATAAGTCCTACATCGGATTTACAGGAAAATCATTTTCATACAGAACAATAAGAAACAACAAGGGAATTCGACTATATTCAATCATATAAATAGTCATTCGATTAACTCGTAATCACCCATTATTATTTCTAAAAGCATCTATTGGTTAAAATGTTTGAAGGTAGATTCTAACCTGACCAAGCGAAACACGATGAAACTCTTCCAAGAGTCTTGGAATTCAGATCTAATTGATAGAATTCCCTGCAACCATTTATTAGCGGTGACTTTGCCTCGACAATGTGGCCTGCCAACTAGAAATCTCATCATTTGTGTATATATATATATATATATATATATATATATATATATATATATATATATATATATATATATATATATATATATATATATTTATGTGTGCATGTGTAATTATAGCGTATATATGTATAATGCACACATATACGTATGTATATAAGGATATTATAGATATGTTTATATACAGTATACTATATATATATATATATATATATATATATATATATATATATATATATATATATTCTCTCTTATAGCCCTGACAGTAAAGAACCACTCTCGAAATTAGGAAAATTTCTTTTCTATTTAGAAAGTTTGATGTTATTTTTATTTTGCAGGGTAATCAACCATTCTTAACTCAGATTCGTTTGTTTTATTCAGTATTTTGCTTTCTTGCAACACACACACACACGTAAATCTACTGTACTGTATATGATCTTTCAGGAATGAAATGAGATGAGACGCGGCCGTATATTGATACATTCAAACTCGCTCTCTACAGCGAAAAAGATTTGACTAGTTGATTAGGGGTTATCTATGTCGTAACTGTCAGTGTCCTGGAGGCTGTCAGCTAAAGAAAGAAAACAAGATTATAAGTGCACGATGTAAGATTCAAGGAAAGCGAAGGAAAGAGAGAAACGAATATGATTATCTGCAAACTCACAAAGTTACACGACACGAGCAACTATAAATTGGCAGCTAGATATCCAAGTTGTTTATCCCTTAGTACTTGTTGTATAGGAAAACTTATATAAATATTGTAAAAGAAAAAAAATGGGTGAGAATAAAAATTCCCAATTTTTCAAGTTCAGTTCAATTGAATTATATCATAAGGAATTTGCATCCATGTAAGTTCATTTTAAACGAGATGGGCAGAAAAGATTCGGGAAAAATAGAATATGGAAAAAGTTCAAATTTTCTCACGTTAATTTTATAAAAGGTTGAAATGAGAAAAGCGAAAATAATAAGTGAAGTATTGTTGTCAGAAATGAAGACACAAGTAGATGTATGAAAATATGACTGTAGCACTTCATGTCTATTTTTGACCCTTTGAGAAAAACAGTTTTAAATCATCGTCTTCTAAACTGAATATTAAAGCAATTTCTATTTGTAAACATTCTCTCTTTTAGCATAGATTTTTTTTTTGTGATTTGGATATAATCTAATAAAGAAAATTTGTTAGGCTTTTTATGAGGAGTTTTGTAGTTGTCTTAATGTCTGGCTGAACACTGTACAGTTGTTTAACAAAAGTTCAGATTGAGGAAGTATGACTGACTTGAATTCTCACACTTTTACAAAAAACTGTAATTCCATGCTAGATGTGAGAAAACGTAAATATAACTAAGTTTATTTAAAAAAAAAAAAATCTCATGTCACAAAATCTAGCAAATTTTCAATAACTAAATACTAAAACAAATATTTCTATGATAACATTAGTATTCCATTAGATAGTAAATTTTCCTTTCAATCTGCCGATATTGTAACACCTACATAATAATGTCTTATGACATCGAAACGGGAAAATTAGGCTAAGAAACAGTATAATTCGAAGATATGAAGGGAAAAACCAGTTTAAAGAGATTGAAATGCCCTGGATATAATGATAATAATAATAATAATGATAATAGTAAAGATAATAATCAAAGACTTACTAATAGAAAGGAAAAGGCTATGGAATATGCAAGAAGTGGTGTCAATAAACTTAGGACCACTAAGGAGAATACTCAAGTAATTATATCTCGAGAAGGTAGGAGCCGATATAGCCTCAGGCTTTGTGCTGAAGAGCGAGCTACGTAAAACAGTAGGCCTACCTATAGTGATGAAAGTGATGAATTCCTAAGGAAGCTGGAAGTAACCAGGAACCCCACACTATAAGCCACCAGGTTCTGTAGACTGTGATTGAATATTAATAATAATAATAATGATAATAATAACAATGATAATAATAATAATAATAATGATATTATTATTATTATTATTATTATTATTATTATTATTATTATTATTATTGGCCAAGCTACAACCCCAGTTGGAAAATTAAGATGCTATAAGCCCAAGGGCTCCAACAGGAAAACATAGCCCAGTGAGGAAAGGAAACAAGGAAATAAATAAACAACATAAGAAGTAATGAAAAATTACAATAAAATGTTCTAAATAATAATAATAATAATAATAATAATAATAATAATAATAATAATAATAATAATAATAATACGTTTCTATATTACGGGTGCTGAAGCTTCATTCTTTGCCCCCTCCAAATTTTGAGGAAATGAACAAGAGGAAATGAGACCCTGAGGAAAAGGGAGGAGGCTGAGACAGGGGAGAGGTGTTGACGCAAGGGACCGGAGAAACAAACAGCTTCCGGAAACCGGATACCTTTAGTATCGATGAGACCATTCTTTAAACAACAGGGTCGTTAAGTAGCATTGCTTACTTTACCTCACTTTTATACTTATCTAGTTACTTCGATGCCTCGAATTGAATATTTGTCTGGGATTCATTTTCCAATTTTAGCTACACTGAATGGTTCATTTGTTATGTTGAACTACTGTACATAATTTCTGTTATTTGATTTCCCTCGGTAATTTTGTGTTTGAGTCGTTAAGTAGCATTACTTACTTTAATTTACTTTACTTTTGTACTTACCTAGTTACTTTGATGTCTCGAATTTAATATTTGTCTGGGATTCGTTTTCAATTTATATACATTGAATGGTTCATTTTCTATGTTGAACTATTTCATTTATGTTATTTGATTCCCATCGGTAATTGTGTGTCTAAGTTGTCAAGTAGCATTGCTTACTTTACTTCACTTTTATACTTATCTAGTTACTTCGATGTATCCAATTGGATATTTGTCTAGGACTCAATTACCAATTTTAGCTACACTGAATGGTTCATTTGCTGTGTTGATCTATTTCATTTCTGTTATGTTATTTGATTTCTCTCGGTAATTTTGTGTATAAGTCGGTAAGTAGCATTGCTTACTCTACTTTACTTTACTTTTATACTTATCTAGTTATTTCGATGTCTCGAATTGAATATTTGTCTGGGATTCATTTTCCAATTTTAGGGACACTGAATGGTTCATTTTCTGTGTTGAACTTTTTCAATTCTGTTATTTGATTTCCCTATGTAATTTTGTGTGTGAGTCGTTAAGCAGCATTGCTTACTTTTCTTTACCTTTATACTTATCTAGTTACTTTGATGTATCCAATTGAATATTTGTCTTGGAATCATTTTCCAATTTTAGCTACACTGAATGTTTTTTTTTTTTTTTTTTTTTTTTTTTGCTGTGTTGAACTATATCATTTCTGTTATTTAATTTCCCTCTAATTTTGTGTAAATATCATTATTATTATTAGTAGTAGTAGTAGTAGTAGTAGTAGTAGTAGTAGTAGTAGTAGTAGTAGTAGTAGTAGTAGTAGTATTTTTATTATTATTACTACTATTATTATTATTATTATTATTATT
>NC_090731.1:142314466-142336966 GCF_036898095.1 Palaemon carinicauda
AGATTCTGGAACACCAAGAATAGCAAATCTCTAGTTGAAGATACTCTTGATATGAACAGTTTTACCCCCTGATCATTATAATCATCAGCAGAAGCTCAAGCACTCAACGAGGCAGCAGTGGAAGAACGCTAACTATATCGCACGATGATTATTATCTGAAACTTTACGACAGTTATGCGTCACACATGCATGCAGTTATGACGGAGCAGCGAGCTACTTAGGGTCAGAAAGTTGAAGCTGTAAGCTACGAGCCGATGGTTATCTCTAGACCAAGCTTTTTTTTTTTTTTTTTTTTTTTTTGCAAGAGTCTCATCATGCAAGCTTTGCATTAAGTTTCTTTTTTTATTCGTCAGTCTTTGATATATATGCTCCATAGTATTCTAGGTATGGGGTGAAAATAACCATTAGAAAAGTTTTCTTCATTTGCTAAACCTCAGGATGTTTTATATTGATTAGTTTTACACACGCTTTGAGGTGTATGATTTATAGTATTCTAGCTATGGAGTGAAAATAACCATTAGAAAGGTTTGCTTAATTTTCTAAATCTAAGAATGTTTCGTATTGATTTCCTAGGCTAGCTCCTTGTCTATAATTATCATAGACAAAGATTTTATAGTAGTCAAGATAAGACGATAGAACATTTAGATAAAATTGTCTGAATAAAGATGCTCATTTAATTAAAACTGGTGGACAATATTCTCTATTTCGACAATAAAAAACGACTTAACGACTTGAGGAGTAGGAATACATTGCTTTTGCCAATTTTAGATGTTTTGTGCTCGAATCATTTCTTTACAAATGTTTATGTACAGTATACTGGTGGAATGATTTATTACCTCCTTAAACAGCCACGATTTTAGGTTCGAGAAATGAGTATTAACAGTTACTAAGGACAACTCTTAAATTTTCATCTTTATGGTCCTATGTAAACAAGATAGTTTTAATTATGGTGCTTTCCTTATTTGTTTAAAAGTAACGGTTCTCTCTCAGTCCTGAATTTCACTACTAGATTCCAAGATTGTCCTATGTTCCAGTGACATTAATAGAAAAATGTGAGGTTCTCTAGCTCTCCTTATATCTTAAACGTACATTTCTTTCTATGAATTTTAAGTTCCTTTTTATTTCCTGCTTGTAAATGCTTTTCTCTTATTTCTAAATTCTTTTCTGCTTCTCAACTATAAGAGCTCTATTTTATGCTCTACAGCAGAGATAAATAGTCTCCAGATACCAAAACCACTTATCTAATGTATAACAGCACTGAAAATCAATAGCATTTATCAGATATCTCTCATTGAAGGAATGAAAAATTGGTTCTTGAAACTGAAGTGTACTTAAATTTGGAACACTGAATTTGGGACAAATACTAACATTGATATTTACAGCTAAAACAAGGTTATCGATTAAATGCCTTTTAGCAAATATGTGGAATTTATAATTTTCTACTCGCATAGTAATTTTATTTGGTATTGTTTTTCATGAATTATTTTCTTGATGGACTCTTTTAAATTATTAGAGTAATAATATATTAAAAACTACTATTGTTTCATCATTTGTCTCGGAATACCTGAGAGTTAACAGGCTCTATGTTACAGCAAGTTTACTACTTAGTACTTATTTTGCCGTAAGTTTTGTTGTGAACCAACATTGAGAAATATATTCTTTTTTTCCTTTGCATAGCAATTAGATAAGTTCTGTTATTTAGGCATATGGCATTGTTCCCCTTTCTTTATTTAGCTCCCCGCTGCCAAACACTTTCATGGTCCACTATTCCTGAGACGATACTTCTTGCAAGTTATCTCTGCTCTGTAGGTTATTTCCCTTTTCTTAGTCAGTCTTGTGATAAGGTGCTATTCAAATTTTACTAATGGCTCAATGACAGAAATTAATTTAATTTCATTCTTTTAATTTTCAGTAATTCCCTTTTTTCTTAGTGATATTTGTTTTTGTCTATATTCGCTCTGATATATTCAGGAAGAAACGTTCTAAAAATAGGACGTTATTTCAGGAAAAGCTTTCGCTAATCATTATAGCCGGCGGTTCACCAGTATTTTCTGAACAAGCCACCTCTGAACAAAGTTTCTTTCTTATTTTGTTGATCAAGGTGGACATGTCATTTCTCTCCATCAGCTGTGTGATACTTCCTTTTTGCTTCATTTGCATGAGGCACTATATCTTTAGACTTCTTTAACTCAATACTCCCTTATTCTTCCTTCCAAAGTCTATCAATCAGTCATCGGACTTTTAGTGTTCATTCATGATTCCCTTCATCTTAATCTTATTTTTCATTTTAATTTTTCATTACTTATATAGTTTATTTATTCCTTGTTTCCTTGCCTCACTGGGCTGTTTTCCCTGTAGGAGCTCTTGGGCTTATAGCATCTTGCTTCTCCCACTAGGATTGTACCTTAGCTAGTAATAACAATAATAATAATTTTTGGTATTACTTCTATCCTACTGTTTCACATTTAGTCTTGAATTATCAGTCACTAGTACAGTGAATCATGCTTCAAGACCTTACTCCAGTTATTGGACGACCTTCACTAACGAGAGAGGGCATTTGTTGCAAAATCCCTCGCCAGAACAAACGTGTCTCACTTTCTTTTGTTTGTGGTAGGAATTGTAAAGTACGCGAGGTAACATTAACTCCGTGAGACATACCAAAAATAAACCGGAGTTATGATAAATGAATTTTTTTTTCAAAACGTCTAAAGGGAAGCGCAATTAATGTTTTGGATGTTCAGCTGTGCAAATACGAGCCTTGGAACGCTAGTGTCCTGTTTGCTTTTATTTTGTGACTTGACACGGATTGTTGAGGCATATTTAAAAGCCTATCTTAGGTTTTTAGTTATAATTTGTGTTTTTTTTTTTTTTTTTTGCATATTTAAAAACGTGTCTTAGATTTTTAGTAATAAGTTTTTTTTTATTCAGCTAACTTTCAATCGAACGGAAGACTATGATAAAGATAATGAAAGGTAAGAAAATAATTGCAATAAGTTACGAAGGGAAACTAAACGTAATTTATCTTGTAAGGTTCCTCTTTGGTTCCATATACTATATAATTTACATCCAATCAAATGAACTTCATCTCATTTAGCATCTAAATCACCATAACTTCAAAAATATTTACATATAATCTTTTCCAAAAAGCAGAACTTGTAAGAAAACAGGCCATATCTCATGTATCACACTTGCATTCCGAGAAAAAAGATGAAAAATAAAATGTAAAACTAATCACAAGAGAAATTCTGTGAATGTAGCTATTTTTTTTTTTTGGGGGGGGGGGTTATCAACTGGAACACCCTGTTGTCTCTGGGATTTTAGCTTTTTTGGTTGTCTTGGCCAATTGGAAACGTCCTTGCCTGGCGTTCTGCTGGACTGGGGTTCAAGTTCCACTTAAGCTCGATAGTTTCGTTTCTTGTAGTATCTGTAACCTCGCCATCCTTGTGACCTAAGGATGGGGGATTTGGGGGAGCCTAAAGGTCTGCCTGCTGAGTCAACAGCAACCATTGCCCGGTCCTCCCTGGTCCTAGCTTGCTTGGGCGGTGTTCATATGTATATATAGTCAGTCTATATGGCATTGCCACTGGCCCTTGCTTCTGCCATTCATGAGTGACCTTTAAATCTTTACACCAAGACGCGCAACCTATGTCACCATTTGCCTCATAATAATGCTATGATCGCCTATTCTTATCCTGTGAACATATCATTGCTATCCCTCTTCCGTTCTATGTTTCTTCTTAAAAATTATCTCCCTACTATGGTTTTCTTTTGGTTATGAGCTACCTTTTCTAAGGAGCCCATTTATCACTTATTGGGGTTCCCTTATTTTCCAACACCTCCCCTCTTGTTAGGACTTCAGGCTGGCTATGGAAAGGTTTCGAGTCGGCCGTTTGGTACAGTCTCAAATCTTATTAACTCGAAAGAAGAATGATCCATTTCATAAAAACGAAGTAAGTTATAGAAATGGCTTGATAATAGGTAATGATTTATTTATAATATTTTTTTAGAGTGTTAGAATTTCTAAAATCTTACATATTTTAAGCTCGGCTGAGAAACCGTTGTGCAAAGTTATGAACTCCCTTTATCTAGAGTTATCGCAGTAAAATTCATCCATTTGACTCATGTTTATTGATAATAACAATTTTCGAAATGATGCTTCTACTTCCAGTTCCGTTATTTTTTAGAAAACTAACTTCTAAAGGATCATGATATTGTTCTTTAAGAAAAGAATGAAGAAAAAGTAAGGCATAGATTTTTTTTTTGGGGGGGGGGTGTGGGGCCTATTTCAAACCAAACTGATTTTAAGTATAAGAGACATTAGTTAATACATAAAGGAGTCTTGAAGTAAGAATCTCTAATTAGTGGAATGTCAACAGAATGAGAAAAATTAGCTAGAATTAAAGATATAGGGGGTACAGTGTGAATGACCTTCCCGTATGTAAATAAAACATCCACGGACAAAAATGCATATCTGTAGTAAATTATTTTCGTTTTTAGACTAAAATATTTTCTAATTGTTGTTTTATCTTGTGTCGTACTTTAATGTCTTTGACCAAATGAGATGACTACATGACTACTACATATCTCGGGTCTTATTGAAGTTGTATAGACATTTCTAAATATATTTTTTCTTTTGGTTGATCTAAATACTTTCATAGAACCACTTGCATGCATATATATATATATATATATATATATATATATATATATATATATATATATATATATATATATATATATATGTGTGTGTGTGTGTATGTGTGTGCACAAACACATACTCACACATATATCTTAATATATGTAAATATATATATATATATATATATATATATATATATATATATATATATATATATATATATATATATATCCAGCAGTTGGTGGCTAAAAAAGAAGACAACAGACACTTTTCAATTACATATGTACTATTACACAAATGGCTATCACCAGAGTCATACCCACCACCACGCACACTTAGATATTTACTTCTACCTCGTGAACTCTATAGCTTCCTGGGTATTGCAGTTATATCGTCTGAAATATCTCATCCACAGCACCTATCTAGCTCTTTATAGGACTTACTCTCCTCTTTACCAGCAGTTTCGAATTTTACCCTCTTCCCCCCAACGTATTGTTCATTTTTTGTTTCATATGATTAAACCCATTTCAAAACATTTATCACCATTTCACTCACACTAACCATTCTTTTATCTTTTTACCATATCTGCGTATCTTCATGTTTTTCTCATTTGTAATAGTTCATTCTTCCTGTAGGCTACTTATGCTAAACAAATATTCTATCGCCACAGCTTCTGCCTTTCTTCACTTCTATAAAAGAAGCAATCAGTTTTTACATCCCAACCTCTGCATTTTTAAACAATTGATTTCTCCTTAGAATATTTAGTACACACCATGCAACTATCCTTGCATCGCCTTTACTGTGACTTCTACTATCATTTCATATACTTCTAAATGCTTGCTCAATTCAACTGTTTTCAATTTGCTACTACCCACGTTAGCTCGTATTGCTGATACTTTTTGGTTAACCCCCCCCCCCCCCCGTCCCCCGAAAAAACCTTACCCCTGCTCACGTAACTTTTTTCAAATTCTTTAACTAGGCATTCCAGTATTTCTATTCTACACCAAATCAGCGTTTAACCATCAGTAGACATTATTATTATTATTATTATTATTGGCTAAGCTACAACCCTAGTTGGAAAAGCAAGATGCTATAAGCCCAAGGGCTCCAACATGAAAAAATAGCCCAGCGAGGAAAGGAAATAAGGAGATAAATAATCGATGTAAGAAGTAATGAACAATTAAGATAAAATATTTCAAAAACATCAACATTAAAACATACAGTATATTTCATATATAAACTATAAAAAGACTTATGGCAGCCTGTTCAACATAAACACATTTGCTGCAAATTTATACTTTTTAAGTTCTACTTTTTCTACTACCCGATTAGGAAGATCATTCTACAACTTGTCTTATGACAGCTTCGTTTTATATTCAATATGGATTTTTTAACCTTTTGCCTTTCTCCTTTAACACGCCAGACTGAGCTTTCTCATATATACGTAATCTATATGCTTCACATGAATAAAATTTCTAATCTCTCATAAAATTACTCTGCAGCATATATCATAATTCTCCACATTATAATGTTATCATTATTATCAAAAGCTTTCTTCAATATGATTGTTACAAAATTAAGATTTTTTCCCCTTTTACTCTCATCCTTCTCACAAAACTAATTCGATCAACATTTCCTTTCCCGCAATAAAAACAATTTAGGTTCTCCATTAATCTCTTTCGTATTACACAATGTCAGAATTATTTCCTGCCGTCTACCCTTTAGAACAGTTCCCTCCTCCATATCATGCATGTCCTACTACATTTGCACTTATATCCCATAAAATTGTAGTAGTTTTTTCTAATCTTCTACTTCTTAATTACCTTCTGGATTCTCTTTCATTAGCCTTCTCAGGATTGCTGTAACTTTCCATATTTGCATCCTCCAGATCCACTTTTCTTTTATCCTCTTTTAGTAAAGCTTAAAAATTCTAATATTTTACTCAGAATATTTATATTTATATTTCTGTTTATACTTGACTGCACTATCCATCATATTGCATGATACATTATCTGTCATATAGTGCAATTTCGCTTCAAAATATCATGCTCTTTCGTTAAATTTTAGTTCCTTTCAACAACGCTAACTGATTTTATTTGTTTGTCTAACCTTCCTATACTAACAAACCCTGTCCCCTACGTCTCCAACACTTTCCTGGAATTTCACAAACTTTTTATGTATTTCTGCCCATGTTTTCAGCCGTAGTATGAAATTCCTCTATTTTCTTCTAGTATGTTTTTTCTCACTTCCTTCTTATAAAGATCACTTATCTTAATTATATTTTTAGTTCACTCCTTCATATCTAACTCAACCTTAAATCTATATAGTTTCTCTTTGGGCAAACGGTGACCAGATAAAGCTCCAGCTACTGCTCTAGTCCCTCAATCTACTGTGTATTCTACTTACATTTTCCATATTCTAAGGTTATGCATAAAAATTCTTTTTTTAATCATATAGCTACTTTCATAGGACTCTTTCCTTACATATTCATATAAAAAAATATCTCATTCCATTTCCTTGAAATACAAGTATACCAGCATGTTTTTCTTTCTTTCTATCAACTAATTTTGCATCAAAATCACCCAACACTACCAACTGTTTAGCTTTCTAAACCTTACTAGATAAACTTTATGAAATTTACAAAAGCACATTTTCATGTTCATTCTTTTCCAAACCTAGGATTTTGTGTGAAACTTTCTGTCTTGCCCAAACAAGCCTCAAAATATCACATAGGCCTAAGAACTCGTTCACCCATCTCCTGGGGCTTGCTTGGACAATCACCATTTGCCTTCCCTTTTACATAGGCCTCTTTAAACACCCAAATTTCCATCTCTCTTACTATACAAATCTACTATCTTATCTCTTTTGTTTTTCATTTTATCTACATATGTTTAGAATTCAGTTTTCTGTGTTTTTCTTTTCCAAAAGCTATACACTGTATACGGATGGGTTTCCCGTGTGCAAGCTAAGCTAAGCTTTTGGCGTCAAGGAGAAAATTGTATATCGTGTATGCGTACAAATTTAAACACATATAATCTTATATATATATATATACATATATATATTACATATATATATTTATATATATGTGTGTGTGTTTGTATATATTTATATATATCCATAACATGTTACGTATGCATACACAGTATATATATATATATATATATATATATATATATATATATATATATATATATACATATATATATATATATAGATAGATAGATAGATATGCACACATAAATATGTATATGAGTGTATTTGTATATTCTTAAATGTAATATATATGTATATATGTATATAAATATATATGTGTGTATATATAGTATATATATATGTATATATATATATATATATATATATATATATATATATATTTATATATATATATATATATATATATATATATATATATATATATATATATTTTCAAATAAGCCTCATATTATACTCACTTAATATCTGGATTCTATATTCTTTCTATACCTCAGGATCAGAGACCCAAGGGGGGATTAAATCAAAGATAATAGCTTCTGGTCGGTTGGAGAATCGAACCCTGGTCCGAAAAACTGGAATGACAGTGACATAACATTTAGCTAAATGGTATGTCACTATCGTCCCAATTTCTCGGACCAAGGTTCGATTCCCCGTCCGACAGAAGCTATTTTCTTTGAGTTGATTCCCCCTTGGGTCTCTGATCCCGAAGTATGGAGAGAATCCAGATGTTAAGGAAGAATGATATATGGCTTATTTGAATATGAAAAAATATAGAAGCTTTTAGTACATTTCTATTAAGCCAAAATTTCAAGAGGTAACATATTGTTGTGGCCTGGAAATTTTATGGGAACGTATCCAAAATCACACATCTTGAGGGAAAGAAAATGTCTCCCGAAATGGCCTTATTATCCATATTTTTAATGATTTTCCGCTTTCTACGTATACTTGAGATTAACATCTCCGAGGACAGGATTTTTGTTAGGTGTTGGCATATTTATACTGTATATATATATATATATATATATATATATATATATATATATATATATATATATATATATATATATATATATATATATATATATATATATATATACATACATGATGATCTATCACTAATCCTCGTTATATTAATTTTCAAATAGGCCACAAATATATCTGATGTCGGCTTTCACTTCGACATTGGTCCGAATTTTTGCTAGGCCAAAAATTCTTATGATGAAAGGAATTTCCTCTTGTGTCTTTGATCCAGAGGCTGAGCGAATTCGATATTAAGAGGTGTTTGTAGCTTATTTGAATATATATACACGTGTGTTTTCTCTTTTCCTTCTATCGCCACTAGATTCCATTTTCATTCACGGCTTCTTGATATTTCCTTGTTCATGGTATAAGAGCAGATGCTATGAGTCATGTACCTGACCAAGGTCAAAGCATTACCTTAGCAGAGGATGAAGAAAGAAAAACGTTTTAATAATAATTATCTGTTTATTTCAGTTCCAAAGCTCTGGCACTATCGTCATATATAGTAAAAAAAATCTCTATAGACAAACTCAACTTCGCCTTTGAAATAAGAAAAACATACTTTTCACTGATAAAAATTAAGGAGAATTACAAAATTCTCTTTTGTCACATATCTATCTACAACATCAAATAATCCTCTCTAATAAAAGACGAAAAGAGAAAAAAAGAAATGTATTAAGTACAAAACTCCTCCCAGGTCTCTTTCCAAGTATTTGGCGAACCTCGACTTCAGCTGAGGGTTTACAAGCAGCAGTTTATACCTTAGCCTTTAGGGAAAGGATCCCCTATTTTATGCCCTTTTGAAAAGATCCGTTAAACTCACATAGTTTTAGAACAAGGTAATATTAACCTAATCTAAACACTCTCAGGGAGGAATTAACGGAAGGGGAAAACAGAAAACATGAGAGGAGGGTAAGAACACCCAAAGATGTAGGACCACAGCACTGGTGAAGAGGAGATATCCATAGATTATCTGAAGTAATACATCTTATAGCTATTGCAACAACTCTTATAGTTAAGTCTGGGGTAATATCACATTTACATAAATAATAGGAGAAATCATATAATTTTTTCATCATAATACTATATTCACTACTACCATTCAGTCACTGAGGATCTGTGAAGGCACAGTAACGCTATGTTGCAACATTACTGCACTCAGAAGGATTGTTGCAAATAATGAGAATCACTAATAAAATTAAGGACAGATTTAAATATAATAAACATTTTATGTAATCACTTAAACCTATGTTGATTTTTTTATAAATAAATATGACATTACTGAAAAAGAAGGGTCTCTGGAGCATTTCAGTTAAGGAGCAGTAAAGCTTATAATTTTACTGTGTGGTATTACAGAATCCGCTCTAGCATTCTTCCCCTTCCGATAAATAAGGGTTCGCGTCAGCTAAATTGTGGTGCAAGCTGGTATAGTTATTGGCATCCTCTATCTGAGCTGAAAGTGGGCTGGAAGTGAGATCTGAGGGCGTGGAGGGGCCGATAGCCTGGTGGAGATTGCTGTAGGAGTCCAGATTACTTGGAGGCAAGTCATCTGAGGCCAGAGTTGGGGCTGTCGTTGGAGAACCAAGAACACCATGGTGCGTAAGGATCGGATCTCTTTGGCTGGTACCTGTGCTACGGTTATCACTGTTGTCATCAGTGTTGGTACCGCTGTCATTTTCACCCTTAGGGGCTACGACAATAGTGGTGTTTGTAGTGGAGTTACTGATGGATGTGTTGTCACCAGCAGGACAGCTTTCATTAGTACGTGCATTTGCTTGTTGTTGCTGTTGAGGAAATAGCTTGATATTTTCCTGTAAAGATTCTTGAATAGGGTCTAATTGGACCTTAGTCTTTGAATCAGTTTCTTGCTGCTCTTGGTTTTCTTGTTGCTGGTTTTCAATTTGTTGTTTCTGCTGCTGTTCCAGCTGCTGTTCAAGCTGCTGCTGTTGCCTATGTGCTTCCTGCTGTGCCTGCTGCTGGCGCTTCATGGCCAGTTGTCCACTTTTCGTGCGCTTCCATTTCATCCGTCTATTCTGGAACCACACTTTTACCTGTAATGGAAATATCGAGAGACTTTTTGTCAGAAAAATATCTTTTAATGAACTTCGATATGACAAAATCAGTTTATTCAATAATAAACAATTAATTTATAACAGAGATGTCGACAATTTTTGGCAATCTTGGTCGTGATTTTAAAACGATGAGAAGAATAGGTTCGGCACATTAATCTATGCAAGATTTATTACTTTCAGCTGATATAAAAATCCTTTTGTTCTCCTTTTAGCAGAGTAATCAGAGACGATACAGCAGTACCATATTGCATTTGCTATAGTCTTATATGCATTAAAACTAAATATGTCTAATTCATTTGTCCCTCCTTTGGTAATTCATCTACTATAAAAAAAAAAACTCCTTTTCATCTGACCTGTCTCTCTGTGAGGTCAAGCGAGACGGCTATTTCGTATCGTCTGAGTCTTGTCAGATAATTGGAGTGCTGAAATTCTGTCTCAAGTTCCCGGATCTGGTGTTTGGTGAAAGCTGTCCGCTCCTTTCGTGGTTTGCCCAGTAAGTCGGCTTTAAGTGCATCTTCTGTAATAATAGAATGGGAGAAAAAAGGGTTAATGAGGTTCTCGCTTTTTCATTCTCTCTTTTAGTACTTGGAATTAATTGTCTGTAGTTTTTTTTTTTCATTAGGATTTGGGAAATATTTTATTTGTGAATTATTACGCTGAGGGGATAATAGTCATCGAAGTATTATTTATACATAGTAAATTTTAGAGTCTTAATTTCTATCTGTGGTTAAAAGCAACTTTACCAATGTTTCATTGCTATAGTGATTTGTATGTTGTTGAAATTAGATAAAGCTAAAATGAAGAGATAAATCCCATATTAAGTTAACTTATATTCTTATTTCCTTTTTTATTGAGAATAAAATGTATTGAGGATTTTGATTACCAAAAGTATTACATCCTAGATAACAGTCTAAATACAAAGAATCACATCCTTCGTAATGGCTATGGAACAAATAGTAACTAAAACTTATCAGTAAAGAGTGAAAATCAAGATAAGATGAAAAGAAAATAACTAAAAATAATGTTTATAAAAGTAAGCAGGACATTTAACCCAAGTGCAACTTGAAAAGAGGTCAGAAATGACAGTGTCAAAATATAAGGACTACTCAAAAACTTTAGATTAACTTAAAAAGAAAAAACACTAAAAAGAAAAGTAAATCTTTCTCTACTACATTTCGAAACGGGTCCGAAGGACCTTGACAATTTCCCTGAAGGACCCCACAAGGCATTTACGTCCTTGTGCGGAGCGTCCGTCGATCCAAATTTCCGTGATTCTCGTCCTAAAGCGGGATCTAGTGACGTCACTAGCAGTTTCTCTTTAGCTTTTAATCTTTTTATGTAATCTTTTAAAACCAGTTGATTTACGAGTTTTTGCCGCCCGAGGCTCCACACATGCGCAGGGACATGTTGCTATTTCGATGATTTGGTTGGCATCATGTTGAAGTCTGTGCATCTATGGGCTCTTTTAGATTTAGAAATACAAGCGTGCACACGTCACACACCTACAAACACTCTCCAACACATACACACAAATAAACATTAACACAAACACATACACACACATAAACATTATTACAAACACTCGCACGCAAACGTGATATATATATATATATATATATATATATATATATATATATATATATATATATATATATATATATATGTACTGTATATATATATATATATATATATATATATATATATATATATATATATATATATATATTATATATGTGTATATGTAAATATTATATATGTGTATATGTATACATTATATATATATATGTGTGTGCATGTATGTATGTGTCTGTGTTTCTGTTTGTAACTAACAGTATTTCGCAAATTACGTATGTCTGAATGTTCTCGTAAACGCTTGAAGAATGATCAAATTGCAAGTAATTGTAATTTCATGCAAACTATGACCACAACAAATGGAAAAGAAAATGTTAATTATCATCAGCTTTCCTTCAATTTTCAGAGGTCTTTGCCACCGCCTCCACTCAAAACGGAGAAAGAAAAAAGTGAAAGAAATATATAGCAAGGATAAAAAAAAATAGAAAAACTCGAGAGTTCAAGAACCGCAATTTATTTTATGCTGCGTAACTCAGTCAACTTTATGTAGATGCAATTTTTTTTTTTTTTTCTATTTCTTGTCAACTGCGCAATGCGTCCTTCAAGATGTGCTACTTTCTATCTTTGCTAGATAATATATACTACTAGTGTACCAGAGATGTCAAAAATGACGTATAAATATTTAGATAGATATGCACAAGCACACACATTCAACCCTTTCCACCCCATCCCCCTTTTCTAACGACAACCCGCTGGTTCGGCAGATTTGGGAGAATGTGGTTTTCGGGTGTACCTCTCGGGGTAAACCCTTTCCACCTGAGAAATATATATATGTATATATATATATATATATATATATATATATATATATATATATATATATATATATATAAATTCATCATCAACTGTAAAATAGTCCACTGCGATACAAAGGCCTCGGACATGTCGGTCCACTTCTGTACTGTATGTGTATGGTCATTATATACCATTCTATACTCGCAAATTTTCTTAGTTCGTCAATCCATCATCCTCTCTTCCTTCCCCTGCTTCGTTTGCAATCTCTAGGGACCCATTCAGTTATTCATAATGTCTACATGTTGTTTTCAGTTACATTTCATTTCTTTAACTGTGTCGTTGTCATGTGAAATCTTCTTGCAGATTTAATTGGAATTTGTTTATTTTCTTTAATCGTTTTATGAACATACTGAGATATAGAAGCGTTTTCTCTTGGTCCGTTCTTTCATTACAGATGTGAGGGATCAATATTTATTTTTTCTGATATATACTTGATGGCAATCTCATCAGATTCAATAATGTCGTCATCTCTTTTATTCTAATCAATATTATCATTAATATTATCATTACTGTCATGATTATTACTATTATTAGGATTAAAATTATCACTATTACTATCATTGTCTTTATTATTATTATTATTATTATTATTATTATTATTATTATTATTATTATTATTATTACTATAATTATGCATTATTGCTCAATTGTGACTTTTCAAGTTTTCAGAAAAAATCTCATGATAAATTATTTAAAAGAGAGAGAGAGAGAGAGAGAGAGAGAGAGAGAGAGAGAGAGAGAGAGAGAGAGAGAGAGAGAGAGAGAGAGAGAGAACCTGTGATACAACGAATCCAATGACGTAAAGAATACCGGAACAGATCGTGTCCTTATTTACACGCGCCAGAAAAAAAAAAAATACTAAGAATGCGATTAAGTCCTCCCTCGAGTTAAAAATACCCCTTTGTTTATGAAGCCCGGAGGAATAATAGAACAATATATTCTAAGCCTCCAGATGCCACTGGTGGTGTTAACCACGGGGGCCAGTACGCAACCCGGATGTAAGGACAGCAGAGCTTAGCTAGGTCCGGGTGTGGAAGGGGCGAGGGGTGTTGGGTCATAACCAAACGAACAGAGTATGAAGCGACTCTGAGAAATGGGGTGGAAAATAGAAACTTAGCTAAGAATAATGGGGTGATGGGTGATGGGGGAGAAAAGGAGTATAATGGGAATGCTGAGAGGATGGGTTATGATACGTGGGAAGAAATGGAGAATGCCATAACGAGGTTGTAAAATGGAAAACACAACAGTGAAAGATTAAGTACGAAATGAAGTTGGTTGGAGGTACTATAGCTCGATGCGAAACACTTTAGCGTAAATGCCAGCTATAAAAGTGTCAGGCAAGACAATGCTTTACTTTATTAGAATGTGAGATAATTTTTGACGATTAAAATCAAAGCTAATTTACTTTATCTCGTCAAAAAGATGTTCTCGTAGTTTTAAAAATAAGGTAGATTACAAAGCTTTCTGTAACAGCAATTATATGTAAGGCGATCAATTCTCCTGAAGAGATAATAATTTTCTGAATGTATACTAATATTATAAAATCAGCTAGAACAAGCTAAAATAATGTTAGTTATAGAACATTTGAAATATTATTAAATATGAAAAATGTCTTATAAATCACTTTTTGCTGCTGTATTTTGTTAACCGGCCTTATAAATATCGCAGCTGTTCCTGAAATGAATTACAGGAAATGCCAATATCTAAGAATATGGAATTTTTAAATCTTAGAGATACATTCATATATTGTAAATTCTAGATGAATTGCAATGAAAATACCTCGTGGCACAAAGTCTAAGGTACAAGGAATTCTTAAAATAACAGAAGATAGGAGTTATCCAAAGACTGACGCAAGGTTTTAAACTTATTTTGAAATCGTTTAAAGATACACATTAATGAGGGTACTAAGATGCCATTGCTCTGAATATATTTTGCTGTAAAGAATAATAAATATTATATTGCTAGTGTACACGATCCGTCAAAAATGATTGGTAAATATTTAGATAGATATACAAACACTTACAAGGGTATGACTACTCCCTCTTTCCCCTCCCGAGGGACGGGGAGAACTGTGTGTTACCGGATATATATATATATATATATATATATATATATATATATATGCATATATATGCATATATATGTGTATATATATACATATATATATATATGTATATATATATATATATATATATATATATATATATATATATATATATATATATATATATATATATATATATTTATTTCGTTATATGGGGGAGAAGGACTTCAACACGTTGGGCATGATTTTGTCAAAAGAAATGAAAGAGCTATATAATAAGATAGTGGGAAAGTTTTGGTTAAAATTAATAAATTAACCCTTGGTTATTAAGTGCAAGTTATGGGATTTATTTTTCCCAATGGTAAAATATATCTAGAAAAGGAACGGTTTTATATTTCAAGATAGTCGTTAACCTTAACATGGCCGGCAACAGATTTATATGTGGAAAAAGATGTCAATTGCTCATAAAGGTTCTACAAATAGTTCCAATAGAACTCATCAGGACTTAGATACCCCTAGTATGTGTTTATTGGTCTGTATATATATATATATATATATATATATATATATATATATATATATATATATATATATATATATATATATATGTATGTATATATATATATGTATATATATATATAAATATGTGTGTGTGTTAGCACCAAACTCTTTCTTGAGCTTTATCGGATATTTTTGGGGTACTACTAATACACAGTAAGGCTCAAATCTAAAGAAATAAACGAAAAAGAAAAAACACAGACGTATCCAAAAGGTGCAGCATAATCCACGATCATAAATAGTTCATGAATTGGGACAGCGTGTATTACGTCTGGTACTGTGAGAACTGTAATTCTTAAAAACACATAAAGGTGATCCTTGATATTTATGCTTATATTTCTTAATCTTTTATCATAAATGCGTCAAGTTTAAAAGTCCTAGGCTTAGATCTAAAATACATAGCATTATTGGACTTGATAAAACGATATTCAGTGATATAGCTCAAAGTATAAATCCCTTTCACCTAAAATCCAATTCAAAACGACAGGTTTGAATTGGTTATGACTTAGAACTCCCTTCAAATATAATTTATTTCCGATGTATAGCAAATATTACATTCAATGGTCTTTTATAGCTTTATAGTAGTTTAAGTTTCTCTTCATAGATTATATATGACAGATCTATTTTAATGTTATTACCGATCTTAAGATATTTTATAATAATTATTCACTATCATGTACTTTAGTTATTTCCTCAATTCCTTGCCTCACTGGGCAATTTGTCCTTATTGGAGCTTTTGGGCTTAAAGCGTGGCCACCGAGAATAGATCCTGCTTTTCCAACTACGGTTGCAGCTTGGATGATTGTGATAATAATAATAATAATAATAATAATAATAATAATAATAAATAATGATTCAAGCCTCACTATACACAATAACACTTGACTTTAAATGCCTGGGGCAATTTTCTTGAAATATCAACGATGCTTTTAACCACCCAAGCATTGAATTACTGTTAATACCTGATGGTTAGTTGACTGCGATAGGTTGCAGCCAGGCTGGAAAGAATGGAGGTTACCGACCTCATCCTATAGGAATAGATAAAACCCTCAAGATTGGCTGGCGCTTAGTACAAGCACTCCTATAAAAAAAGGAAGGTTTATTGTGTAAAAAGCGGCCTGTTCGGGAGCTGAATCTTTGATATGTAGAGAATAGGAATGAAACTTTCACCCAATAAACATTTGAAGTAATTGATAACATGAAAAAAGAAGTCGACCTAAGGAGTTTCTTCATTGTTTTATTTAGTTCTTTTTACTCAGAAAAAAATAACACTTGAGAGGTGATCAGTGTCATATTAACTAAAAACAAATAAAAAAAGCTACTCTCGCAAAAAAAAAAATAAAAAAAAGAAATATGCTAAACATGGGGATTATATATTAGGACACGTATAAGGCAAGATGCTGGCAGTTGAAATAGGGTTCTGACGAATGACGTAGATGGTTAAGACATGGAGGACTGAAAAGACGAAAGAATAAAAAGTCAAATAAAAAGAAGAAAATGAGCGACTGAGGTTAGAGTACAAGAAAGACCTTAGGTCCCGGATTGTCTTTCACTAAAAGCATCTGACTCATCGAGGCATTGTTTTAAAGGATTCTGAGTCCTTGGCGAAAGAAGGATTCGTTTTTAATTCACGAATTAAATGTAGAATAATTGCGTACAAGATGGGCCATTCGGGAGAAAAGGCGAATTTAGTGTTGAAAAACTATAGTTCTTCAAATATGTCGGAGCTGAATTTTACGGTATCGGTATAAAAGATCATCGTTGTTACTCTTTAATATTGGTATATATTTAAAACACACATTTTCCTAAAAAATAAAAAATAAAACTACGAAAATCTGGGCATTGTCTTTTATCAGCCCACTATTGCCACATGGCATCTGCCGTGTTGGGTTGTGTAAGTGTCAGACGACCCGGCGTCTGGGGTAGGTTTACACTCGCGTTCTCTGAAGGATTTATTCTAAGGATCCCCGAAGGATCCCTAGCTTTTATTATGGTCAGGATTGTAAAGCTGGTTATTATCACCTAGGCTAATTAAGGAAGCAGATCAGTGCCACTTGGAACCCATTAGAGGTTGAAGACCCTGAAGGTGTTGGATGGTGTATGGGTCTCGAACCTTTTCGAGTTATGATCGAGATAACGCGAGGATGGCGGTATGTGGCACCTGTTGGCGGGTTACGGCCGATCTGACGAGACGTCCTAGATGAGATGGGAAGAAGAAGGAAAAGAAGAAAAGATGAAACAAGAAATGGAGAATAAATGAAATAGAACAAAGATAGGATATTTGTTGAGATGAACAAATTGCACATATATGAATAAGGACTCCATAGGCAGAAAAGAGGAAAAGAATAAGAAATCCAAAGAGAAAAACAGACTAAATAGAGATACGAATCCTTATAGAAGGTCAAACAGAAGAGACTAACCACACACAAGGGCACCCAAACGTACACACACACACACACAGCGTCTCGGCATACAACCATCTTGTTTACATTGCACGGATTTCCCAACGGTAAAACACACCGAACCTGGTATTGTTTTGACTTACCTCTCTGAGGTATTTTTTTTATTTCTGCCATGATTAGACCTGGATCGAGTTTCGCTCCAAGAAAACGCAAAAGACGCTCAGAGAGAGACGGCGAGGAATCTTTTATGGGGGAACTGACTCGGCCTTATTTACTTAACAAGACAAGAATCATCCCAAACATTTCTTCATTTTCAAGGGAAAATATTCTGCGAACGTCTTAATTTCCCTCCTGCCTTTAGACGCTTAAAATCATTGAAAAATATTCAAATATAACGTAAACTCAATTATGATATATATATATATATATATATATATATATATATATATATATATATATATATATATATATATATAATATATATATATATATATATATATATATATATATATATATATATATATATATATATATATATATATGTATATATATATATATATATATATATATATATATATATATATATATATATATATATATATATATATATATATATATATATATATATATATAAGTAGAAAGACAGACGAATCTCGCCAAGCAACCTTCAATAACATGCAACAACAAATACAGCCGTTTCTAATCCACTGCAGAACAAAGTCGTTAGACATGTCTTTACTCATGTCTGGGTTTTGTCCAGTTTACATCATCAGCCTGGCCAGCGGCGACCGGGGATGGTGGGATACTTCTGTCTGATCGCGCACTGCAAACCGACCTAGTATGGGAGGTGACTGACTAGTGCAGCTTTGCTGATCATGGCGATACGCAAACCCTTTCACTACGTTAAGATATCCCCACTCAATTATGATAGAAAATATATACTAAAGAATTGCCTTGTATATACCTAATTCTGGAAGACAAAATAATTCGAATACATTTTGAAATCCTGTTTTTAAAATATAATTTCTACGACTGGGAAAGAAAATCCACATTAGTTTCTTTTCAATCTGTAAAGAGTATCAAAGAGTTTTCGAAAAGCCATACTGATATTATATATAGTAAGAGTTGTATATTAAAAGCTCTTTGAAAATAACTTAAAGATTAAAATGTCAATCAAGCTATTATAAAATCTAAACCTATATGAGGGGAGTTAACCTTTATTATTCCAGTGTTATTCTTTTCTGACTAAAAATAAGTCGAGGAGACTCATGAAACCTCCCGGTGTGATTTTTATTTATTTGTTGCTAGAAATAGTATTTTAGATATCCTTATAATTTTGCCTTGTTATCCTGGCTAAAATAAACTGCTTTCCACAGAAAGTGGATGGCATTATTATAATTCTTATTATTATTATAAAAAAATATGTTAATCTTCGAACTTTCAGCCATTACGCTGGTTACACATCGTAAAGTCATTCCTGTAAATTTTCAAACTCAAATAAGATTAACCAAAATAAGAAAGAAACACATCTTGAAACAAATCTTCATTAATGGCAGTTCTGGATAAACCATCGTTGGTAATAGGTTAATCGGGGTACAAGACTACCAGCTAACCATCGAGATACTACCACTAGAAAGTTATAGGCTCATTTACGGTTCTTTTCTTCACCTTCGCATTCACCTTAACGTTTGGCAAATTTCTTACACTTCTGTTTCTTCTAACGTCTCACAATATTAAGCATTATTCAACATACATTCTCACTTCAAGTTGGGTAGCTATTTAAAGGTTTAATAGATGCAAAATGTTGAAAGGTTGCTTACAAGTGGCAGAGGCGAGAGAGAGAGAGAGAGTGATAATGCCCTTTCAGGACAGTGCCGTGGAACTGACACTTGAACAGCCCCTAAGCCCACTCTCCACCCAAGCTATGGACCAGGGAGAGCCAGGAAATGGCAGCTGATGACTCAGCAGGTAAACATATAGTCTCCTCCAAATCCTTCCATATTTAGTTCACACGGATGATGAGGATGCAGACAGTACAATAACATATCGACCTTGAACGTATCTCGAACCCCAGCCCAGCAGATCGCCAGGTAGGGACGTTTCCACAACCCTATCATAACTGTTTATGGGCTATGCTTGGATGGTGGAGATAGATAATACTCTAGCCATGGTAAGCAGCTCTTGTAGAAGAACAATGTATTCCAGTCGTGGATAATGCCATATCCATCTGTACCATGGCCTTCCGCTCCCTGTGGTTAGACTTTTCTTGTTAGAAAATACATTCAATCGTATATGTCTGTGAACTTGTTCTTTTCTTTAATTGGAGTGTTGGAAAAACTTATTATGATGATCAAACATGTTTGGTGGTTTATCAAAGAATTACCTTAACCTCGTATTCTCCTTTTCAAAACCATTAACGTTGTCTTTTTCTTTGTATATAGTCTAGTTCCTATTGTATCTGTGGTTATTATTTGGTTATTTATAGCTTTTTCTTGATTTCTCTGCTTTATTTACCGTACTGGGATGCTGTCCCTATTGAAACCCTAAGACCTGTTTCACTCTGTTCTTCTACTGAATGGTGCAGTTTATTTATAATAATAATGATGGTAATGATAGAAGTATTCCTCACGTTCCGAAAATCTCTTCAGGTTTCCCCTCATAACCATTACTACAATCATTATCATTATTGATATCAATATTACAATTATTATCATTATTATATTGTTACTATCATTATTATCAATATTATTATTATTGTAGGTTATATGGCACTTGACGCTTATAATATCCAACACAACACGGAATAGTTAAATATATATACAAATACATCTAAGACGCTTGACATAATAATTTATTCTACTCAAGGTTGGGGGGGGGGTTAATTCGCAAATCACCCCCCCCTCAAAAAAAAAAAAAAACAGTGAAGCCTCTCCTAAAAGGGATAGATAAATGGACAAGCCATTTGAAAGATAGAATCCCCTGCAAAATAGAATAGATTGGTGCTAAGTTTGGATTCATAGCTACGTTATAGAGACCAATTGGAAAATATGGATACACATTTCAGTAGATCAGATAACGATAAAAGACGACTTTTCAGAGAATGCGAAAAAGATCTCTCTCTCTCTCTCTCTCTCTCTCTCTGGTGGTGAATATATTTTTCGATGATAGCGGTATTTTTAGATTTATTTCAGATCTAGGTCTATCGGAAACCTATTTAACTTTTATAAGGACATCTTTGAATTTATGGTTTTAAATACCCTTTCCATTTATTCCTTATTGATAGCAAACGATATGACCTTCGATGTCAGGAAGCCTGAAAACTCAAAATCAGTCAATCATTCAATAGAATATCGGCGCTCCGTTTCTCTCCATTTCCTTCTATGAAGAGAGCAACAGATACCACTTAATTTATTTTCTTTTTTTTTTACTGAAGTATTTCTCCTTTTCGATAGTACGCAGCTGCCGACTCAGAATATAAAAGCACATATGTGAGTCAATTCTTTTTTTTTTTCTTTTAGGGCGACGCAATTATGCGCATATTTAATTGCAGCTCGGCGTGCCCAAAATGGGCATGGGAGGGCAAGTGTTGTTTACGGATCTAGAGCTGAATTTGAGAAGATAACGCGAAGCTGCTTATCTCGGAAAAGGCATGATTCTGCATTACTTAACTTATCTTTTGTACTAGGGACCGAAGTTGGGTACCCTTGTCCTTCTGTATCGTACCCTACCTCCCCCCCCCCCCCATCTTCCACTTTTACTGAAGACTTCTTGATTATCAAAGACATTTGTAATTGTCGGACATTTCTAAGGGAAAGGCCGCCGTTACAACCAGTAGTTCTTAACTAAGGATTACTTATGAATTACATAGGCTCTTTTACTAAAAAAAAAGAATATTAATAGTGAAATTATGTAGACAAACCTATCATTCATGTATTGCATGCTTCGATTCTATAATGATACTGTATTTCGTAATTTGCAACGAGGTCATAAATCCCTGCAGTAAAGAGCGCTGTTTCCCTCCCAAGAGTTTACAGAAGAGCTGTAACCAATTCCTTGGTCCTTCCATATGCATCGACCTTTTATGCTTTTAACGGGAGTAATGTGGTGTGTTTTGAAAAGTTGTTTACGTAGGCGGTCGGTGGAGCCACATCCTGGTAGAGGAGCGAAGCGTGTCGTGGGTCCCCGTCCAGCCTCCTACTCTCCTCCACGCTTTGACACTAACTATATCCTCATAATGACACTGCTATGTGACTCGTTGAGCAAAAACTCGGCACAAAAACGTGTGCGCTCGGGGCTCGGGCAGAGAGCAACCATCCCGCTGACGTAGCCGTGACGTCGCCG
>NC_090731.1:142341966-142351966 GCF_036898095.1 Palaemon carinicauda
GTAGAAAGACTAGGCAATTCATGAAAAGTACGACAGTAGTAATTGGATCAAAGTAGAATGGGTGCATGAGGAGTAATTAGACTCTAAGGAAGGAGATTCAAATTCGAAAGGTTAGAAGAGGATAAAGTCAGGAGGGGATTAATGAATAAAAAAAACATCCTTCGTTGTCGCAATATTTAGTAATATGGAAACAAAAAGATTTGACTTTAATGTGTGTTTATATTTTGCATGATATAATATTCTAAATTATTGTATGCATTGTTTTGATCATTTATAAATAAGGTTAGATTGTGAATTCATATAATATTTAAACAAGATTCATATATTAAACAAATTTGTGGTATTATAAATCTAAAGAAGTTCTTTACTAAGTTGCTATTGCCACTGCCTAGTGGTAAGAAGCTACAAATTCAATTCATTGACATATTGCTTATTTTTATCACATAATAAATAACTGTAAAATAGGTACACCAAAAGTCTTATGTATCATTATAAAAATGCAACTACTGTAGTCCATTACGTAGTGAGTAAAAACTTATATCATGGTAATTATATAAAGTATGGTAGATTTGTCACTTAGAAGGTAAAATGAAATGAAGATTGTGAGATAAAAGGAGCTGTGAGTTTATTCTAAGAAGTGGTACTTTGATCGATGAAGTCCTTCTGTGAGAAGTTTGAGAGTAATTGGAATAAACTGATTGGCATAAATGGCTAGAATCAATATACTGTAAAATGCAATGTGTATAAAGATAATCTCGTTAAGCAGGATTTAAAGTTTTTATGGCAAAAGCAAAGTATTTATTTAAAGATATAAGATTAAGAGTGACTGGTTTGATGTAAAAGTAAATTTTAGATAAGGTAAAGGTTATTGCTTCTATAGTCATTTGATATTTTTACGTATATAGTGAAGCAAGGGATAAGAAAAAGGACTGGAGACCTAGGTGAAAAAGTTTTGAGATAAAATAAGGTATTGCAAAGGATATATTAAAAGGGTGATTCTTACAAACGATTACTATACTCAACACAGCGACAAACGGCCGATAGGGAAGGGCACCTGGTTTTAAATGGAATCACCAAGAAGTGCCACATTTCCACAGATCACTGCCTTGCCCTCTTTCTCGAATCTCACTCCATCTACTTACCATTCATCCCTGTCTTTTTTTTTCACTGTTTCCGTATAAATTGATCTATTTCTAAATTTGTATCCAAAATTATTCTAACTTTTGTTCCACACCACCTTTGAGGTAAGACTGAAGGAATGTTTTCTATATAAGTGTTTCCCCTAATCCTAACTATGACGTTGCCGCAGCGCACACTCTCTGTAACAGCACTCTCTAACCATGAATAAAAAAGATGATAATGTAAGAAGGGAAGTTTGATTTTCATGATGTGAGAAGAGATCTCATAGCAATGAGGAAGTGTTAGCTCAGAGACGCAGTGTACTTTGGGTATAGGAAGGGTAGAATATTAGGTAAATAAGTAATGACTTTCCCCCCAAGTGAGTGTAGTCTGTGATGGTGTGTTGTGAGGCAGTAAATTTGACTGGTGTTCTCTGGGAAGGGAGCCTAAAGACGATGAGCAACAAGTTAGAGTATGAGCGGTGAAGGAGGCAATAGCCTAGGCTGACGGGAAGGGATGAAATATTGAAAAAAAGGAAACGGAATTAATGATAATAGGAAAAAGTGAGCCACATGGGTGATTAGTTGGAGGTGGGTGAAGGGTAAGGGAGATGAGGGTGTTGGATGATTGGGAAGTGGTGTGGGGGGCCGGTTTAAGGAAAGGTGGGAGGTGCAACCGAGGCAGCATCATGAACGAAATGCATAAGAATGAATAAAAGGGAATTGGATAATATTAGTTATAAAAATAGTGATAAAAATATATGAATGAGATAAGCAGAGAACATTGATGATAAATCAGAGGAGAATAAGAGACAAACAGAAAGTAACGGGGAGGGGGTTGGAAAGCAGGCCTGTGATCTGTGGAGACTTGGCACCAGTAGATGGGTCCGGTTAAAAACAGGTGCCCTCCCCTATCATCTTGTGGCGTAGCCAGAGGTAGGGGAGTGTGACAAAAGGGCAGACTGCCCCTTGGGGAATTTTTGGGAAAATTCTGAAGAAATGCTGGAACAGATTTTTATGCTCTTTTAAACATTGGATTGGGAGCGCAGCAATAGTGTAAAGTGCTCATGATATAGGATCTCTCATAAAAACTAATTAACTCTTTTTATTAGTAACGTTTTGTTTTTAGTTGACTCCCAAAGTTCTTGTGCTTCAATCTTTCTTGCCTGATAATTCTTACAAATAGGTAACTTTGCAAAGATTTGCAGAATCATTGAAAGGGCTAAAACTGAATTATTTGGCTTTGAAGTAGTAATCTCAAGATTTAGTAATATGAATTAATTAAAAATTGGACTATAATGCGTGTATTTATATTTTGCAGTATGTGTTATTGTAAATTGTTGTATGCATTTCGTTGACCATTTATAAATGGGTTAAATTTTGAATACATTTAATATTCATACAACATACCATATATTAAAGAAAATTTGTGGTATTATGAATCTAAAGAAGTTCCCAAGTTGCTAGTGCCGGTGCCAAGTGGTAAGAAGTTACAAATTCAATACATTAACATTAACATTAACTTTTATAACTTAAGAAAAATAACTGTAGAAATAATTGTTTGTACTGCACAGTGATTTTTAGTGAATAGTCTTTTTTTATGTTATTTCAAACACAATACATATTGTAAAATGAATGTAATACATAAACAACTGTTTTGGGGAAATTTTTCAAGTGTTTGTCCCCTCTGGGAAAAATCCGGAATACACTACTGCTATCAGCTGTTTTTTGCTGCGTTCATTATAGTTGAAATAAGTCATTCTTTAGTGAATTAGTTTGCATTTATGGATCGGACGATGCGGGCTGGCTCTGAGCATTGAATGGCCTCCATTCAACGCCCAGTTGTTATTGAGGAAAATTTAGCATTCGTACTATGAAGTAAAGTTTAGAGAGATTCGACAACAAGATGGAAAAAAAAAAAGAAAATGGTAACAGATGTTAGGTAAAGGGATAACAGTGAGTTCGACGAGGGCCAGAAGGGATGCCTACAGTGCAGTGCATGAGGTACACTGACAGAACTATGGGATACTTTGTACTCCAGTAGTTTTGTGGTTTTGAGTTGACTCCTGAAGTTCTTAGATGGCGAGATAAGGTGAAGGATAATATATAGGGAAGATGTTTCGTGGAAGAGGATGCCTTTGATAGAAAGCATTGGAGAGGGTGTATCAGACAAACGACCCCATAATGTAGGTATAACGGCGAGGGGAAAAAAAAATGAGTATTTGGGAGAAGCTGGTAAGTGACAGATCATGTTGCGAGCTATAAAGGCTTCCCCGAAGCCTATTGCCCTCGTATACTTTCTGCATGTAAATCCAAACTTTCTAAAAATCTGTTATACTTCTCCGGACCTAAGAGTTGAGCTAGGCTATATACCTGGTGACTAGCTGAATGAAGTATGTTGCTACCGGTATGAAGGATGGCATGTTTTAGTCAATCATTCTGATGTGGGAATCCATAAAGATACCGAATATTGAAAAAGACACCATAGCTGGTTTAATATGCATTTAGATATCCAATGCAAAAACACTTGAAAAATATAAATTCAGATTTTTTGAAGGAGTTATTCAGCAATTATCAGCTCAAAAACCCTCAAAATAATTTTGGTTATTCTCTAATTAGAAATAAGCATGGACAGCTTTCCTCTGTTTGGATGACGCAATCTCACAGGAGAGGTTTTATGAGGTGATGGTCTAGGAGGAGTTATTGAATGAGTCTTTAACAGTCATTGCAAACATGGAAAAACCATGGTGTGGAAAAAATTTGGGACACGAGGAATGTTATGAAATTACGTAATGCAAAAAAGAAAAAAAAATTATGAATACATTTTATTGTAAATGTAAGTGGAAAAATTTAATCATTTTAATTTTCACTCAAAATTGTAAAATATAATTTACACTTTTGTCCAGTATTTTTTGCTATGCAATGGTTATTACTGTCATAAATTTACTGGAGACATTTCGAGGAATTAATGTACTCAAGAAAAATTTTACGATTTACGCAAATCGTAATTTGCAGTTGAAAAGGCAAGGAGCTCCATAACAAAAATAAAAAAAAAAATGAAAAAAAAAGTAAAATCTTGAATTATAAACGTCCCTTGAACGTCATAACGATTTCAAATCCGACACTTCTCACGAGTATGTTCCTGCAGAATGAAGGCTATTAAAAAAAAAAAATGTTCGCAGACGCTCCCAAAGGGACATCGCTGATGTCTTCTACAGGAGAGAAAGACGTCATGAAACTGCCGTTAAATAGGACGCTGCCGGATATGAGATTAAGTTTCAAGAAGAAATGAAAGGCTGTGCCATTATGGTCTCCAGAGGACCACCGTATGACATTTAATTTCTTGAACAGTGTTATTTCAGAAAGTGTATAGAATGTAAGCCAGCTGTACTGCTTTCACCAGTCAGGTATGCATGTACGGGTGGGGCACTTTATATCTATCTATCTATCTGTCTATCTATATATATATGTGTATATATATATATATATATATATATATATATATATATATATATATATATATATATATTTGTGTATACATATATATATATATATATATATATTTACATATATATATATATATATATATATATATATATATATATATATATATATATATATATATATATATATATATATATATATATATATATATATATATATATATATACATGTGTGTGCGTGTGAGAGGAATTTATAATTGATAGTCTCTCAAAATTTTGCCCAAATACGAATACAATCATATTCAATAGTACGAGAAGTACTTTTCCTAAATTCTGAAGTACAGAGAGTAAATTACTTTTGGTAGTATGCATTGTGGTGTATCAAAACTACAGCTAAATAATGGAGGATATGACCTCCACTGTTATTCTAAATGGACCCTAAGACCCCAATGTAGTACCCTGTAAAATCATATATTCCTCTATCTGGTCTTCTAGAATTCATTATCCCTGAACTGCACATTAATCTTTGTTCCCGTCGTTCAATAAGCTCTTTATGCATACTGTAGAACTATATTCTTAGTTCTAACCATCCCTTGAATTCAGATCTTTCCAGAATATACCATCCACCAAGAAGTCTTAGGTTTGCATTTGATTATGAAAATCTTTTGCTTCGTTTTGTAAGTCTCAATAATACACTGTAATTCTAACATTTTATTCCTGCTGCTATTTAAATTCTGGAACGATCATCCTTATATAATATGGGAATCGGTAGGCCTTCAAAAGTCCAAGATTGTTATGTATCTTAATTTATTTTAATTTCTATTGCTTGCTAATATTTTATTCCTAATATCTCAGTTTCTTTTTCGCTTCTGGTGGTTTTCAATATTAGACCTCGTGTAATTTTAGCACTCTGCTCTTCCAACTAGGGTAGAAGCTTAGCTAATAATAATAATAATAATAATAATAATAATAATAATAATAATAATAATAATAATAATAATAATAATAATAATAATAATGATAATAATAATAATGTTATATATTAGATGTGTTATTGTGTCTGAGCACGAAATAGAGTCAACAATAAGTACGGTGTTATGTTTCCTCAGTTTTAACTATGCCTTTAACTGATCCACTAATAGTCTTTATAAACAAAACTATCCGCATTTTGTCTCATATCTGATGAGAGAAAATAGATTTAGCAAAGATTTCAACATCTATATGTTATACCAGATTACTTCCATGATTGAGATTTGCATTATTAGAAAAGGTTAAAAACGCAAGGGTCCCCGAACACTTCTCTGTGAAACATTACACATATGTCCAGGCTCCGTAAATAACACGGGAATCAGTTCTCTAATACCAGTCACTAAGCTATAAGTTTATGCAGAAGATCTACATGAACAACCAAGTTAAAGACCACAATAATGTAAATTTTGAATTATTGGAACTCATATCACAAATATGAAACTGCTTCCAAAGATAAAAAGATAATTTTTCTAGAAAAGTGTTACCAAAGAATATTCTGTAGTTTTCTGTGCGAAGTCTTTATCAACCAACACTACATCATCTAGTTTCCACATCCGAAAATACTGCTCGAAATGGAACATTACCGGTCGTAGTTTGGGGATGAGCAAAGCCATAATAACTAAGAAATATGGAGAAACCTCATTGGGATCTTCACTATATCTGCTGTCTGTGTCGTCTAAGAACTTTCTGATGTCCTGTGAAAGAAAAGCAAATTTGGGGGGGGGGGAATCCATTGGAGGGAATATAACTTACAGTGGGAGCTTACAATTTTTAGAAGAATGTTTAGATCGTTATTGGGTCCTTTGACTGGCCAGACAGTACTACATTGGATTCTTCTCTTTGGTTACGGCTCATTTCACCAAAGATGTGGCTGAGTTATATATTTAGTTTTGTTTTCAACATCAAAATACTCGCATTTTTTCCTCTATTGCCTTCTCTTTGAAGTTGAAATGCTGTATATCCATCATGGTATACCCTTTTGCACGGCTCTCAAACCAAGGCTCGGTTCAAAGCTTTCCTAAAATTAGGCAACCCATAATTTTTTTTTCATTTCTCGACTGTATGAGAACTTGATTTATTTTGTGTCTTCACGATAGAACAAAATCCTTTTATCGTAACCTGGCTACGTAGCTACAAGACAGAATGAATCACACATTGGTTTTACTGATGAGAAACACCTTAGCAAGCCAGTTTCTACATTCACCTGAAGGCATCACAGATATTGGTCTTTGAGTATAGGAATTTGCTGAAATCATTTCATAACAAGCAGTGAAGATCAATCACCATTTCTGGGATTGCGGTGGACTTCAAAGACCATATAGATTATATTTATAGCTGAAAACTTGAAAAGATAAAATTTCATGGAACAAACATTCACAATCCCTCTGACGATATATAGATTCGGTCAACAGTAAATTACCCTTTGCTTAGAAAGTTTCACTGGAGTACATGTAAATAGAAAAACCGTACAGAACCCTAATATCAAGTAGGGAGAAATGTTGTCTAGGGCATGTTTCCATAAACATAATTCTCATGAACGTATCCTCATACTTGGAAACGTAAAGCTTAAGCCTAATTTACACTCAGGGAGAAGCTGTGAACTTCGTATATCTTTCTTGACAAGATTGTATAAAGGCTGCATGTTTGATCAGTAACACCACCCATGAAACTTTTTTCCACTTTCATTGTCCTTTTGTTCAGTCGGTACTATTTTACTCTTCACTTAAAATTATAACTTTTCCCACACTAACTGCATAGAAAGATTAATCTTGGAATGTCACAGCTCAATGACTTTTTTTTTATCTACAGCCAAATTTTGAGAAAATTTTCATGCTTTTCTTTCTTTTAATTTTTGTGGCTTCCAATGTCATCTTCCTGTGTTATCTGACCTTTATATTTTCTAATGAATTGAACTGGATATTGATCAGGAAAAACTTATTTTGCTTTAAGCTGAAGGTTTTCACGATAACATGGCACTTCTCCACACTATGTCGCAAAAGGATTATTATTATTATTATTATTATTATTATTATTATTATTATTATTATTATTATTATTATTATTATTATTCCTATCATTTAACTAGTCATTTTTTCTTTTTCTTTATTAAAGGCCCTGTATGCAAATATATTTCAATAGTCCTCAAATGTGAATAGCATTCAAGGAATCAAAGTAGTTTAGCAGTTGAGAACAATAATGATTTTAGAATATTTTTGTTCTTAGCTACTCGTGGATAAAGCAGGCGAATAGCTTATAGTATTTAAACTGAAAAGTTAAAATTCCGGTTCCATACATTGCAAAAATTTATTTAGCTTTATATATTGAAATATTTTCATGTTCTCGTTTACATAGTTGATAAATCAAACTAGAATATTAATACATTATTATTATTATTATCATTATTATTATTATAATTATTATTATTATTATTATTATTATTGTTAATATTTTTATTATTATTATTATTATCATTATTATTATTATTATCATCATCATCATCATCAACAAAATTATTATTATTTTGTTTTATTAATCATAATTTCAATGGTTAATTCTGTGGAATTCCAAGAAATTCTTAAAAATAAAGAAGATAAGAATGTAAATAATCAACGATTATGGAAAACTGAAGCTAAAAGGTGCCACTGCTCATCAAACTTGAAATCTTAGAAAGAATGTAACTAAAATTTGATGATAACATGCCAAACTAAATGAAGGATAAAATAACACGTTGAAGTATTCACAAAAATAATGTTGAAGGTCCAAGAGGGTAGAGCTGACAATCTTATAATATATATATATATATATATATATATATATATATATATATATATATATATATATATATATATATATATATGTGTGTGTGTGTGTGTGTGTGTGTGTGTAGTCGATTCCCTTTCTGAATGGGTACACCTTAACGCAGTGAAAAAGTTTGTGTATCGCCATGATCAGCAAGTCTGTACTAGTCAGGACCACCCATACTAGGTTGGTTTGCTGTGAGTGATCAGATTAAAATCTTCCACCATCACCAGTCCGTAGTGGCCAGCGTGGTGATAGAAATGGCCAAACTCGGGGCATGAAAAAGGACATGCCTGAGATCTTTGTCCTGTATTGGGTTAGAAACGGCTGCATTTGTTGTTGTTGGTTGTATATTATGGATTAGTCCTTTTCTGGATGGGAATTTTCTAGAGTTTTTAGTAAAAAGGATGATAGGGACCATAAGGAATAAAGATTCATTATAGACGGCAAAAGATTTCTTTGCTTTATCAGACTTAAAAAACTTATCCTGTATACAAATCTGTTTATCAAATTAAAAAAAAATATAGTAGCACCAGGCATAACACAACTTGAATAAGCTTCATTATGCAACTTAAAATTAAAAAAAAAAAAAAAAAAAAAAAAAAAAAACTGTTCTGATGACTTCTTTCAGTGAAGGCAAAGAATAAAAAAAAAGTTAATACTATTCAAAATAGGTCACTAGCAAACGGAACTGAAATTCAAGGCTTCTGAGGGCCATGGTACATGGCCAACGACCAAGACCATGATATGTTAAGATTGGTGGACATGGTCACCACTCGCTGTTATGCAAATGAATTAGACACTGCCATATATATGTGTGCACAGATGCTCATTTCAATCATGAGTGATTGCAGAGTGGCAGTTGAGAGTCTAAGTAAACAAATGAAAAATCAAAGCGGAAGCGATTAAACTGAAGAACATGGAGTAATAATGATAGTAATAATAATGATAATAGTGATAATAGTAATAGTAATCATTATTATTATCATTATTACTATTATTATTATTATTATTATTATTATTATTATTATTATTATTATTATTATTATCATCTGGCATCATTACATCAATAATCATTGAATTATTATTATTATTTTTATTATTACTATTATTAATATTAATATTATTAGCATTATACTCATTATTATTATTATCATTATTATTACTATTATTATAATTATTTCTATTATTATTATTATTATTACTATTATTCTAAAGGGTGAAAACACAATTTTGTTGAATAAGGATAATTTCCAAACACAATAAATATTCTTAAAACTTGCATGTGTGGTTGATGGAGTTTTTAAATCAGTTATTTATAGGAAAACTTGATAAAATCATGAAGTAATTGTTTTCTTATAATGACTAATTTCATAAAAAAAAAAAATCATATCAATCTATAATATTTTCCTTTGAAGGGTCCCTATAGAGTAGGCTTGTGGCACCACAACAACTTTGATGTTACCTTTCATTGTATATTATATATTTATATATGTATATATATATATATATATATATATATATATATATATATATATATATATACAGTATGTATATATATATTTGTATGTAGTTATATATATATATATATATATATATATATATATATAT
>NC_090731.1:142356966-142376966 GCF_036898095.1 Palaemon carinicauda
TAGTCTGTGTTTTTACCAAGTGTGGGAATACGGGGAGTACCATCCCTATAGCTCATGTTAACGAGAATTGCTCTCTGGCTCTACACAGATAACGTAATCCTACCATCATTGTGAACCTGCGTGCATCAGTTAAAGTCAGCCCGCAAAGAATAACGAACAGAAATGATTAAGAATTCTAATATGAAGACAGATTGACCGTAATGAACAAGGCTTTGCCCCGACACTGTAGCTTGGGCCTTAGTACAGTAGTCTTTAGATACTAGATTCGTCCGGTAGCTCTAGTTAATGGTTTCATCTTTCTGGCAGACGTATTAGTCTTTTATCACCAAGAAAATGAGCTCCTTGAACCAGCAGAAAGCAGAAATTGTCAACAGCTGGCGCTAGAACATGAAAATTAAGAGAATCGGAGAGATGGTGGGAGCTTCTCTCTAATCTAGGGAAATCTGGGCTATCTCTGGCCCTTTGATTTGATAGCCTATCTATGGCATAAGTACAATAGCAATGTTCTACATAAATAAAGCAAACAACATTATCAAACTGCATAAGTCAACAAGTGGATAACAACGGATGAACGCTATCTGGGAGGACCAAGAATTTCAGCTTGACAACTTCATGTGCGTCGTTATCTTTGAGACGCTCAACTTGCACAAGTGCCCTAAACCCTTGGAAGAACTTGCCAAGACAGACAACTCTGACATACCCTTGTCTTTGTTTCATTGTCATTTTCTTCCATGTCGCAATTAATATATTAGCCATTCTTTTTTAATTCTGTCTTGTTATCTAATGTTAGTTTTCTAGCTGCCATTATTATTTTGACCAAATACTCTCTATTTTCCCATACTCGTAGGCTAGAACTTTCCCCGTCTATTCGACCAGCCTGAAAGATTATATCCAACCTCGGCTATTCTATATGAGTCATTTGATCAGTAGCTCAAGGAGAATGCATAGCAGGGATAGTTGTAAGTCTAAGGGGTAAAGTTACTCCCTCATGCTTTTATGATATTGTTTACGTCTCTCTCTCTCTCTCTCTCTCTCTCTCTCTCTCTCTCTCTCTCTCTCTCAAAGCTATATGCGAAGGCTTTCAAAGATCTTTGTTTATTTTCAAGAGATAACTCTTTCCCACTGTATACAAAAATTGGGATAATTATTTTGTCTTTTCATAAATTCTAGATGGGAAGGAATGACAGAGTTCTAAATCTGACAAAAAAAGGACAGAAACAAACATAGACACACCAAAATACACCGAAAAGGAGAAAGAGATATGACTGTAACAATAAACCTTGTGGTTTTTATCATATTTCTCTTTTTTTCTCGCCATACAGTGCACGTAAGTCTTAAGAGTTCCCCTTCTCCGTGGAACCCAAGAGCCACCTAATACCTAATTAGAACATTAGAACGGTTTCCTAAACGCTATTAATGGCAGCCATCAGTAGAGGTGGGGCTTAAACTCTCTAGAACGGCTCTCCATTTTCCTCCGCGAAGACGCTGTTCTTAGAAACAGGTTCTCTCTTTTCAGCGAGGCAGATCGTGTGTCTTTTAAAAATCTCCTTCCTGACAGCTGCCCAGAGGTTCATTTGCATCGAGCCTTAGTCATTTGGAAAGCATTTTACTTTCCGACGACGGAGAGGATCAACCACATCATTGTTATTGCCTTTGTAACGAGTCCAGCTAGACTCACTGGCTAGTACAGTAGATCACCTCCTTTTAATAATAATGTAACGTAACGGCGTGGACGCTTGTCTGTCACGTCTAGGTAGTCATTGACTCAAAGGTTGATTGAATTTACTAATTACTTTATAATAGTTACCCATGTAAGAATATAGACTAATTCCTTATTTCCTTTTTTTTGTAATAGTTACCCATTTCACAATGCAGCATAAGACAAAGACCATCAGATTCCTTAGCCAGCTTGCACAGAAATGAGATTTTATGTGCTAAAAGAACAAAGCAAATGTAGTGAAATGGGTTTGTATAAATTTACTTATGGATTTTCAGTATATGATTTGCAGTATATCTGATTATACCTTCTTGTATGTCTTTGGCCTTCAGACTTATTAGTATACTCGTTTGTAAAGAGAGTTAATATATATATATATATATATATATATATATATATATATATATATATATATATATGTACATATATATATATATGTATATATATACATATATATATATGTATATATATACACACATATATGTATATATATACATATATATAAATATATATGTATATATATATACACATATATATATGTATATACACACACACACACACATATATATATATATATATATATATATATATATATATATATATATATATATATTTATATATATATACTGTATATGTATACATATATATATTTATAGATATATATATATATATATATATATATATATATATATATATATATATATATATACACGCATATATATATATATATATATATATATATATATATATATATATATATATATATACAGTGTAACACTTATATACTCAGAGAAACAATCACCTATCCTTAATGATTTCAATTAATTAAATGTAGCATTTGATATAAATTCATTCACTGCACTTAAAATGTCAGGTTCTGTGTGTATAATAATAATAATAATAATAATAATAATAATAATAATAATAATAATAATAATAATAATAATAATAATGCCTCTATTTCAAGATTAGATATTTTGTACACACTTACATTAATACATTATTATTGAGTCATATGAAATATTATCATAAAAATAATGAATATTGCTTAAGCAATATTTGAAATTCTGTAACTGAAGTGAATAAGGTTGAGATATTTTAACAAAATTATACATTAAGCTTCCCGAAGAGGTAGATGAAATCTAGAATACCTATTCTAATATCAAACTTTTTTTCATTTAATAGTAATAACCATTATTGAATATTCATAGTAATATTTTTATGAATGATATTTTTCATGCATAATTAAAGTGTTATTATTTTACCTCTACCGTAATTATAACTCCTATTTGTTCTTTGTCAATTCATAATGATTAAAAAGAATAATGTTAAAGACTTCTAGAACTGAGAATCGTTTTTGTACGCTTACATTCTTCATACAAACGTCCTTTTTTTCATCCAGTTGTTTGACAATACACGTATATTTAAAACGAATTCCTGTTTTAAATTAAATCTATTCTAAAATTATGATTTATAAATGTATTTACAAACAATGGTATTTTTTGCTGCTACATTCTTGAAGACGGCATATCCTGTATCATGTGTGATAATGAGATTGCTTGAATTAATACTAATGCAGATTACAGATAGGTATAGGTTGACGGAGAGAGATACTCAAATAGAAACACAAGGAAATAATTAGAGTTAGGGATTTCCTTCAAGGGAATAATTAGAGTCAGAGATTCCCTCAAGTCGTTCAAACTAACCTGCTGATTCTGACGCATCGTGACTCAAGTCCGATCTGTGGTCGGAGGCGATATCATTGCAGCGCTGTTCGTTAACTAGCGACCCCAGAGACGTCAAGACGTCAGCGCTTAGACCGCCGAAGCTAATATCCCCTCCGGAGGACGCAGGTAGCGGTAGTAAAGGACCCAAGGGCGCGGATAGCTGCTCCGGAGTTCCGACCGGGATGGCCGAAGCCAAGCCAGATAGATCGTCAGTCGGAGGCGACAACCCGCTGAAGCCAAAGGCTGGGCTATGTCCTTGAGTGTATATGTTGGTAAACTGCGAAGAGGACGTGTAATGGGCGTTCGTGGGCGTAGGAGGTGCCACGTGTTGGGAAGTGACAGGTGGCGACGACGTGGGAGAGCCACTGCCGTCGGAGGGCGGGTCGCTCTCGGGCGTGAGAGGGGCTGCGTACTCCACAGGTGTGCCGTAATGAGAGGCGTACGAAGATAAGTCATGGGTGTTATGAATATGGTCGTGAGGAGTGGGCGTACGGGGAAGGATGGGTGGCAAGCCGTATTCGACGAGGGATGACGAGAAAAGGCCGCCGTAGTCTCGCGTTATGTCTGTAGTTTCTAATAAACCCCATTCGGCCCCTGGAAGCAGACTCGAGTAAGGTGAGGATCGAGTTGGTTCCAAAGGAGCGAGCGTTGCCAAGGATGCCCCGATGGGCATTATACTTCCGCTGGTGGGCACCGGAAGAGGCAGCCCACCGCTCCCTATTATTGTTTGATCCATGACACCTTTTATTTTATCAAAGGAGATTTGGTTTTTTGCGTAAGTTTGCGTTAGACAAGATAATAATTTCGTGGTAAGCGAGTGTGTTGTTATTTTCAATTGATATGGTAATCACTTGCAGTATTTAGTGAATTCACTCGGCACAAGGCATGCGATAGAAAATCAATGAAATCTATGTGGGATGCTACAAGCCATCACTCTCTCTAAAAAAACCACAAGCGTTGCTACCACAACAAGCACCAGTTGAAACTATAAAATTCCACGTGAAATCACAGTAAAAAACCACAAGGATCACTTTTTATCAGATTTTACGTCGCCACAAAGCGCAACAGCAGCAGCCCGGGACAGTAGTGCGAGATTGTTTGTGGTGAGGGCAACCAACCACCTGTCTGTGAGGGCTAGGATGACAGTGTCTCCCCTTGCGTCCCCTCGTGACACAGAGGGGACAAGGAGGCGGGGCATTGCTGCATCTTCGTCTCACTTAACCAATCAGCCTGCTCTCGCATGGGTGTTCTCCACCATTCACAGCGATGATTTGCAGTTTTCGTATTGTTTCTCTCTGACGATTGGCTGTTTAGATGACTAAATCAACAAGTGCTTCCTCTTCTTGTTAGTAGCAAACCTGAATTTCCTTCCCCAGCGCGTTCTTATGCAAACAATGTACTGACCTACACCGCAACTTCTCTGTCCAAAAATGTCTAAAGAGTCATATATTCTTTCCCCAACGGTACTGTGTTTTCGTGGCGGGTGTTTTGTCTTGTCTGCCTTTCCCTCTCCAAATTTAGAAAGCTTCTTCGCTTCGTCTACACAAGGAAGAATATATTTGTTAATAAATCATGGGAATTAAAGTTATATTAGAAGAATTACCCCGCAATCTCTACTGGTCATTACTACACTGCTGGAAGTATTGAAAGAGAAACATAATAAACACGAAAAGTGCATTGTTATCTTTTTTGGCCAAAATTGGAGGGATGTTACTTCTGGATATTTAGCTGAAAATTTACAACACGAGAAATTATTTTGACCCGAACTAATTTATTCTGATTGACTAAATAATAGCAAAATAAAAAGAATTCGAAATCTAACATGATTTTCTTCTGCTGCAAATTCTATACAATCTTTAATCTTTTTATGCCAAAATTGAGAGTATTTTACATGATTATTTAGCTGAAAACTTACAACACGAGAAATGAACTTGACCAGAAGTAATTGAATTTGACTGACTAGATAATGATCAAATAGAAATAAATCGAATTCTAACATAATTTTCTTCTGCTGCAAACTCTTTACAATCTTTAATATCTCATATCTCGGTTAACAATCGCGAGGACTAGAGGAACGTGACTATCCTATTTTTTTCTTTCTTTTTTTTCGGATGAACATCTGACGCCGTTCCTCCAGATCCATTTGATTTATGGGCACTCAAATGAGAAGCGGAGATATCAATGTCCAAGAGATTCCGACTTCATCGCCTCAACAGAAGCATAAAACTGAACAACAGGGAACTTAAACGCTTCGTATAAAGAAAGGTTGCCGTAATGTGTTAGCGGATGATTTATTCGTGTTTTGGGATGGAACCTTTACATATAAGTTTCATGATTTTCATGTATGATGGAGATGTAATATGCTTCCTAAATGCTCAATAATAAGTATGTATTTTATCTGTCATATCATCAAGTACCGTTTTACCATTTGTTCATAATTTTTAAAAGTCTAAAATTCATAGTCTCAATATCTAGTTTATATTTCTGTTTGAAATGAAATAAGGTTTTGACATGGAATAAAGTATATATTCTTTCAATTAAAGACTTCTATATTATTTCATTAGAAGGTATTCATAACTAGAAGCCCTACTATTTGTATGTAGCAGGTTAGCCAAGTTACCAGCCACCCGTTGAGATAATACCGCTAAAGAGTTGGATCCTTTGACTGGCCAGTAGTATTTCAATAGACCCCTCTCTGGTTATAGCTATTTTTTATTTGTCTACACATAAAATCGAATAGTCTGGCCTATTCTTTAAACATGCCTCTCTTTTCTCATACGCCTGACAACACTAAGATAACCGAACAATTTTTCATCACTCAAGGGGTGAACTATTGCACTGTAATTGTTCAGTGGCTACTTTCCGCTTGCTAAAGGTAGATGAGACTTTAGCTATGTTAAGCAACTCTTTTAGGATGACACTCCAAAATCCAATCATTGTTCTCTAATCTTGGGTAGTGCCATAGCCTCTGTACCATGGTATTCCACTATCTTGGATAAGAGTTCTCTATCCTGAGGGTACGCTCAGACAGGTTATTCTATCGGTTTCCTTATTTCCGTTCCTCTTTGGACTATTTTCTTTGTTGGAGCGTTTGGGTTTATAGCATCCTACTTTTCAGCTAGAGTTATAGCCAAGCAAGTAATAATAATAATAATAATAATAATAATAATGTAATGAAGCTTGTATCTACTAATTGATCTAATAGTTGAAATCTATACATTGATTCGTTCTGTTCTTTAAGTAATTGAATAAAAGTTTTCGAGATCGCTTGATTAAGGGTTGTTGTGGCCTATGTGATAACGTCCCTGATTGGTGATCGCAAGACTGGGGTTCTTCGAGTCCCGCTCAAACTCGTTAGTTCCTTTGGTCGCTGTAACCTCACCCTCCTTGTGAGCTAGGGATGGGGGTTTTTGGGGACCCTACAGGTCTATCTACTGAGTCATCAGCAACCATTGCCTGGCTTTCCTTGGTCCTAGGTTTAGTGGAGAGGGGGATTGGGCGCTGAACATAGGCAATGTCCCTTTCCATTGGCTCTGCCATTCATGAGCGGACTTTAAACCTTTAAAACCTTTAAACGGGTGATGACAATTATGAAAGACAACAACTTTCAGAAAATCCTCCCCATTAGAAAGAAATGGACTAACTACCTTTTTATTGTGAAGAAATGGAAACTGCAAAATCACAGTTATCTTAACGAAGAGAGGAATTCAATATGTGAAGATCATTTTCATTTAGACTTTAAAAAATACTGGAAAAATAATTAGTGTCTTCGTGACTAGCATAGCTTTATTAAATAATAGTCATTGATAAACAAGAAAAAAAAAACGTTATTTGTATGGGCAGTCCCATCAATTTTTTACTATACAGTTATTGAATCGAATACGTTTATAAATTCAGATTCTACCTCGAAACGTACTTTGACTTTGGTATGCTAAACAAAAGTATTGGATAATTATGCAAGAGATTTTGATATTCTATTTTCCTAATTAGTTAGTTTCGAGTATGAAATTGAAAGATATATGGAAAATATAAGGTGATCGGTTTTTTAGATATTATAAATGGCAGCTATTCATAGTTCTTTAAATCCAGTTTCTCGGTTATTGTGAAATTTTCGAGATGTAATAGCTTGAAGTCTTGTTCTTCGAGGGATAAAGATTAGTTTATGCAGCTTTGGAAAAAAAATATCTTATTCGTTATCAACTAGAACGATTACTATAGTTCGCGAGTATGGTTGGTAAAGACACTGCTATTAACCTTTACTTCAAAGAATGTGAGCCAAAAGGAAAATAAACCTCCTGAGCATTAAAATTATTAACTTAATTATTGATTACCCGAAATCAAAGATCCATTATTTATCATCGAAAAGTAAGCTTGACAGCAAATGAACTAGAAAGATGCTATATGTAAATTGTGCATAAATAGTTACGTTGGAAAACAAATTTCGATATCCTAGGCCTAAATCTTAACAGGACGTGCAAGGTTAGATTTTGTCAAGAGAATTAATTTTCGTACCTCGGAGATTTGAATCATCGCATTACCTGAAGTGAGTTCTTAATTTTGCAAAAGGACATTAGATAAATGACATTCTGTTCGGAACCCTTTTCAGATCTATAAAATCCCTTTCAAATTAACATTTTTAACATGCCTTGGTGTCATTTCATTAAAGGCTCAGTAAACAAACCGCACTTTATAGTAATTTTGCAAAACTTGTTAATATCCATTGCATGTCAATGTATTTTTCTTATCAGCCTTAATGAATTTATACTGGAGATAGGGAGTGCGGTTTCATGAGCCATTTTATCCCAATAAAGCTCTCAGGTTACGGAAAATTTTATATCCGATGTAAAATTATGCAATTGTTTATTTCATATGTATATTTGTAAGAGTCTTGTTTCTTCTATTTACTCTATTGGAATAAATTCCATGACAATGTCGAATCTTTTTCTTGGTGCCAGTGACAAAATTGAAATTTTTTCCAAATAGATTCAGAATCTTTATCACTATTTCTCCCAAGTAGGAATCAAGACTTGTTGATAATTCAACAACTTCATCGATAGCAATTTTTCTTTCTTCGTCTTCTTCCTTCATCGCTGTTTATCTCAGACTGCCAACTCTCCATGTTTCTACATAATCTTTTCGATTGACTCGTCATGTTTTCATATTCTTATATCCAGTGTTCAGTCTTCAAGTTTCTGCCAACCTTCCTTGTAATTCAAAGATTAGTCATTTGTAGTTCTCGATGTTTCGTCCATATTTGATAATTACTCATGACTCTTATAATTTAGTTATTGTTAGTTTAGTATTAACTTTAAGCTTCTAAATTAGACCTAGCTAGACAACTGTCTACTTTCAGAAGCATAAAGTATCTCTAAATAATTTCAGCCTCGAGCTTCCACTACTTATAAATTTATAACCTTTTGTATAAACAATTATAATGTTATGTCTTCAGCTGCTGACTCTCATCTTCATTTGTGGGACAGACACTTGCGGTCTATTAAATTTCTTATTCCTGATTTTGATATTAATCTCTGGCACTGTCGTTCAGTTAGTTCTTTATGCACGTTACATTAGATTTTTTATAAATCTAACCATCCTTTGGATGTAGACTCCCCCAGACTGCACCATCCTGTACGTGGCACCAGATATGAGGTTAATTCTACCATTCATGCCTTCTCCATCATTAGGCCCAATACTGCATAACATTCTAGAAGTTTTATTCAAGGTGTGGTCAGATTGTTTAAGGTTCTTCCAAATCAGGCAGTTGAATCGCTGGAATTTCAGTATTTGGCAAAATTCATAAAAAAATACCAGTCACTCAAAATCCAAAATTTTTTCATAAATGGTTCAAGATATCTGTAGCAATTATATCATCCAGAATTAAACCATGGAAGATATTCTTTTTGTAAAAAAATTAACTCTTGAATGTATATAGGCTACCACAATTAAAAAAAAAAAAACCTCAGCAAACGCAATGGTAAAGCATTACAAATGCTTCACAAAGCTCAAAAATATCGTTGTCACTCTAGTAACAACATAGAAACAACATAGAATATCTTATAATAAACAGTCCTGTTAGGCTAACAAACGACAAACAACAGTGTTGGCCTACATTTAACATCACACGTCCCTTGCTTTGAACTTTGTTACCGTTATATGATTTCAACTCCTGTACGTTTCAGGTGAGATCTTACTCTTAACTACCAGTTTCACTGATAGTACTTCAGTATTAAGCAGTGAGGTACTTAACAATGACACCTATTTACTTCTATCCCTCTAAAGTTATACTGAAAAATTGAAATTTTAAATTTATTCTTCCTCCGAATTGTGAGAAACTATAGTCAGAGCAAGTGGAAGAAACATACTGCTACCAACCGCCAATAGTGGTTCCTTTTTCCTTCATCATCCTTCTTCTTAGTCCATGTGTCATTTTCCACTTTCTGGCATGAGTATATTGTCATAATAATTGATCTTGAACTCAATTGCTTCATTCACTTTTCTATCTGAAAGACGGTCAGTTACGTCTCAAGTGCTTTGTTTAAATTTGTTGTTCTTATCTCTATAGATATTTATCATAGATGTAACTTGAAAGTATTCTTACTCTCCCAAGTACGCCCTCATTAGTAAACATCTTCTACATCACTTTCAGTATCATGACTTAGGTTCACTCCAGAAGTGTATACATTCCATTCAAGCCTACTCTTTTATGCGATTTCTTTTAATTATCCTCATTCTGGTCCGGGTGTGGATTTATAAATAATCACAACTTTAAGTAACCAGGAGATGTAGTGGGAAAAGATACCATTTGCATTTATCTCTTCGACTGACATCAGTGTTTTCTGTTAACATGAAGAAAATCCTCTTGAATATAGACATTTACTTCTAATTCATTCAGCTTTAGTTTTCTTCCCCTCTAAGGCTAACCACTTGATTCCTCTTTCTCATCTTAGTGGCTCTCCCTAACTGCAAACATTAATCCTTTCAGGAATAGGGCAAACTGCTGATATAGACATCATATTATCAGGACCCTCTTATCTCTTCCAGCACTAAAGGTTTAAAGGCCGCTCATGAATGGTGGAGGCAAGAGACCGTGGTAATGCCCTATCAGGTGGCTTCCCTGAAGAATGACCAGATATACTTATGATCAGCCCCCAAGCCCCTCTCCACCAAGCTAGGACTAGGGAGAGCCAGGCAATGGTTACTGATGACTCAGCAGGCAAACCTATGGTCTCCCCCAGACCCCCATCCTTAGCTCAAAAAGATGGAGAGGTTGCAGATACTACAAGAAACTACCAAGCTTGAGCAGTACTCGAACCCCAGTCCGGCAGATCACCAGACAAGAACCTTTCCAATGGTCTTAAAAAGATTCGACCTCTTCGAATAGAACATCGGAATTTGAGACACTGTGATGCTATGAAAGAGGAACGAGAATTGTGAAGCCGGAAATATGCCACTTATGTAAATACAACAAAAGAAAAAAAAATTGTAAATTTGTAAAAGAAAAATTTCCAGTCAATCAAAACATGTTGTATGCCTTTTGGTCAATAAGTCGTTATTTCATTCCAGTATGGGTGGATTAAAAGATTTCCAAATGGTTAACATACTATCACTGCTATTACTGCTGTTATTTAAATGCAGAATGGCTCGACAAAAGGTATTTTAAAAACATGTAGAGTAGATTTCTACGAATTTTTCTTAAAGAGGTTGAATGTTGATACTGTGTAAATTAATTATAATAGCCTTAACGGTTCTACAAAACCCCATTTCTGGTTTAGAATTGTTATTAGTATCAATGGATTTAATAACCCAGGCTCCACCTAAAAAGAATTCTCACACGTAAACCAAAAAACATGTACGATATAAACCTACTAAGATACATATTAGATAGATACAAAAGAAGAAATAATCAGTGCATTTGTACAAATATTACTTTGCAGCGTACGGCTAGTACAATGGTACAAAATAGGTCTTCCAATTTTCCCTTACTTCTTTTAATCTCTCCAAACAATAAATATTTTCTTTGAAGTTCGACAGACATATATCATTTAGAGATGCTCTTATCAAATGGAGTCTTTCCACACTTTTATGGTTATAATTTAATGCTACACATGATTATATAATTTTAAGTCAATATGAAAGATGGCTGTGCAAAGAAACATTTACACTAAAGAGATTGAAAACATTTCATTCCAAACAGTGTGCTATTGTGCCTCCTATTCTATAGATCTCATCAATGACTCTTTCAGGTAATGATCGAAATCATAAATCTGTCTTAAGGACAAATGCTCTGGGATATTGCTGTCATCCAATCTTAATAAAGTCTCTTAAAAAGAGCATATACGAAATGAATAATATGGCATTCAATATTTTCATGGTTAATATTAAAACTGTTTCAAATTATATTTAAAGTATTAAAGCATACCGCTGAGGTCGAATATAACATGAAGTTTGTCAAATGGTGTCCTATTGATAACGTCCCTGCCTAGCGATCTGCCGGACTGGGGTTCGAGTCAAGGTCGATAGTTTCTCGTAGTGTCTGCAACATGACCATCCTTGTGAGTTAAGGATGAGGGTTTTAGGGTGAGACTGTAGGTCTACCTGCTAGCTTGGATGGAAAGGGGCATTGGGCGCTGATCTTATATATATATATATATATATATATGGCCAGTAACTAGGGCATTGTCACTGACCCTTACATCTGCCATTCATGAGCGACCATTAAACAAGTATGTAGACTATTCATGGCGAGGAAACATGACAAAACTGAAGAGTTGTCAACGCAATCTTGGCCTTCTTAGATTCCTCGTAAGGATCATCTTACTGAAACAATTTTGGCATTGGATCCCCATCTCCCCTGAATAGCTAATCCACATTTTTACAGGACCAGCGAGTATCTGTCTTTGTGTCAAGAATTGTTTCACATGCCATTCTTCCTTTAACTTCTGATCAAAAGGAATAACTTGTTATTAGGATTATAAATTAAACTATAAGAGAAATTACTCGAGTGCCATATGTGGATAAGATCCTGATGTGGGGTAGATGGAGATGGTTTGGGCCTGCTCTTCGTACTCCCCGAGAGAGATTGGTTCACCAAACGTTTAGCTGGGCTCCACAAGGCACTAGAAGAGTTGGAAGACCTAGTCCTACATGGCTGAGGACTATGAAGTGCGAAGTAGGAGATGATGAATGAAGAAGTATTGAATTCAACGCTCAAGATAGAAACGACAGGTGAAATCTAACCGAGGCCCTTTGCGTCAATAGGCGTAGGAGGAGATGATGATGATGATTTCATGTCCAAGTCTGGAGTAAGATCACCAAGCTTTGCTTTTACATAGATATTATTGTATGTATTACCAATGACATTTTGATGATTCCATAAGCTACACTGTGTCAATCTTGATGTAACTGCTCAGCTTCTTTTACAAGAATCAACATTTATGTCCATCCATTCACTCACTGATGTGGAATATTGTGCTTCACTCGGCAATGCCATTTCTTATTGGTCATTCCATAAATTTCGATGGTATCTTTACAGCAAAATATAAGACAATGAACCATTCTATACCTTTTCCAGAGTTAGCAACATCTCATAACTGGAAAGAGAAAGTTATCATCTGCATACTGTACTAAGAAAAGAATGTTATCATCTGCATACTGTATTTAAAAAAGAATGTTATCATCTGCATACTGTACTTGAAAAAGAATGTTATTATCTGCATACTGTACTTAAAAAAGTATGGTATCATCTGCATACTGTACCCTATCTTAGAACAAAAGTAAGGTAAAAAGACTAAAAATAAGGAAAATTTTATGAAAATTCCCGTAGAATTTTTGTCGAAGAATTTACTTTTGCTGAAGTTTTCTGCAACGTTTGAATTCGATTCGATGAAGAATATGATCTTTTCTTTCTTTGCCTTCCACCTATCAACAATAAAACTCCATGAAACACCAGGACTGGCATGCATGGGTTCCATAAACACAACAGCAATAATTTAAAGTTATGAACATTAAATGCAGGACCTTCTGTACATGTATTATGAAGTTTCGGTGAGAACTTTATTATTTATAATGTCGAAGTTGATATTTATTTTCTTAATCTTCTATTATTTCCAGAAATATTATTTTGTGGTTTACATAATTTATATACAATCATCATCATCACCACCATCTCATCTTACGCCTATTGACGCAAACGGCCTCAAATACAATAATAATGAAAATATATTTCACAGAGTAAATTATAAATTTTAAAGATAATTGCAGTACTTTAATGTATTCCTCGTTGAAATGCTGTTCATAGGAATTTATTAACTTTATGTTTAAAGTCCAACTTGATCTCTGAATCTTTGTAATATATTCGTCAAGATTGGGTTATTCAGCAATATTTCATTCTTACAACCTACAATGAAAACACACAAAGATATTACAGCAGTATTCATGTCTTTCTTAGAAAACGGTTCAAAGTAAAAATTCATTGATTTCAAGAACTTAACATGTTTAAAATAACTATTTAATTATTTTGTGAAATGAAGTCATAAATTTCTATATTTATTTATTATCTGTAGATTTTTTGGGAATTTGTGCAACTAAAATCTATATCTTATTTAATTGAATAATGGATAATCAGTTTCTGTATTTGGTTTATAATCATTGCTTTCTATGAAAACAATATATACACATTTAGTTGCTATGTTTAGAAATAACTTCTTTTTCATTACCTTTCTGACAGGATCGATTTCAGTACTAAAGTAAGGGATCGGAACAAATGTCGTTTTTTTAACATTTTTACCTAATGAAACCACTTATTATTATTATTATTATTATTATTATTATTATTATTATTATTATTATTATTATTACATCCTAATCTACAACCCTAGTCGGAAAAGTAGGATGCTCCAAGCCCAGGGGCTCCAACAGGGAAAATAGTCCAATGAGGAAAGGAAACAAGGAAAAATAAAATATTTTAAGAACAGTAACAATATTGATATAAATATTTCCTATATAAACTGTAGAAGCTTAAATAAAACAAGAGGAAGAGAAATAAAATAGAATAATGTCCCCGAGTGTATCCTCAAGCTAAAGAACTCCAACCTAAGAAAGTGGAACTGATTCCTTCAAGTGAGAACACTTAACTCATGTTGGGATAGAATTAAATGAAACTAGTTTAAACTTGTGATTAGAATATTACTTTCTATTCATTCTTCTGGCCCTTATAATCCAAGAATTTAGATTTACGACGATTGTTGATTTAACAGCCACTTTTTTTTTTAGTCAACTTTGCAAACAACAGAAGAAGAAAAACTGGATGTGTAATTTTCTCAATTTAAACTTCATAGATATTCATACATGTTAGGGCATTTTCCTACATAGATACAATTTTATTATTATTATTATTATTATTATTATTATTATTATTATTATTATTATTATTATTATTATTATTATAAGCCTAAGAGCTCCAATAAGGAAAAATAGCCCAGTGAGAAAATGAAATAAATAAACTACAAGAGAAATAATAAACAATTAACGTAACAAATTTCTGAGAACAGTAACAACATTAAAATAGATCTTTCATAAATAAGCTATGAAAAGACACTTATGTCAGCCTGTTCAACATAAAAACATTTGCTGAAAGTTTGAACTTTTGCAGTTCCACCGATCTATAGGTCTATGTTTAAATATTTATAAATTATCCTGTTTAATTCTGAGAGTTTAACAATTGAAAAATATGATTCTCAAATGCACAGAAAAACTTGAAATAATGTAATACAAAGCCTACTATGCAAATTACTTGCCCTATCTTTTTAACATTAACCTCCACGTATCAAAAACCATCCTCCGTAAAATATCATTAAAAATAAATTTTAAAAAGACATTGGTATGACCTTTTAACTCTATTTTTTTTTTTTTTTTTTTTTTGGCGTCGATATACATCTTTTGATCCTATCGGGAAAATGAAACCACCTCGAAAAACTTTTTTTATTTACTGTATATATTTATTAAATGACTCAATTACTACTTTATTTTCTTACTTCTAAACGCTGTATTTACTAGGAAAAAATAGACATCTTTCAGAGATTGATGTAAAATATGAGTGATTTACGGAGGTCCGTATTGAATATCATGATATTGCCTTATGAAACTCGAATATTTTATTGATGATTTTCATAAATATGATTGTTAACAAATGTTGAATCTCTCTCTCTCTCTCTCTCTCTCTCTCTCTCTCTCTCTCTCTCTCTCTCTCTCTCTCTCTCTCTCTCTCTCTCTCACATATATATAATATATATATATATATATATATATATATATGTATATATATATATATATATATATATATATATATGTATATATATATACTTATATATGTGTGTGTATGTATGTATGTGCTTGTCTGTTTATTACTATAACGAAAATATTTTTACCTTTTTATATCTATGTCTATTTTATCTAACTCTCTTTTTTCAGTGACCTCAGAAAGGAGTTGGCATTGCAGACAGCGCCACGAGGTCGCGCAAGTCCTTCGGTGACATTGAACCTGGCCGGGGCTTTCATGTCCCCAAAGGGACTAAGTCAAATCCACTCTAAGAAGGCAAAATACGCATAACAAAGTCGAATCCAGCTGTGTAATTACCGTTGAAGTAATGATTACAAGGGGAACGATATGCCGCTACTGACTACGGGAACGCGACTGGGTCTAAAGGTCTTTTGGCGCGTTTTTTTCGGAATCCGTCCCTTGGACCGTCACAAGGGCGCCAGGTAAGATCACATTTGCCTTTGATCCAAATCACTGGGTACGACTTGGGCGTCGTCGTTGTAGTCGTCATCGTCGCCATCCCATCCCCCCTTTCCCAAGGGGCTCTAAGAACCCCCTCCTACTGGCGTGCTGGAACCTCTTGATTAGAGGCTGAATGTGCTTGACATGTTAATGACAAAGGAGACTTGAATCCATTTAGGCAATTCCAAAAACATTTCGCCATGAGTCATCCGTATATTGGTTGGCTGGTCATAATAGTGATCAATGGATTTCTCTTCAAATACTGTATGTTATTCAATAGATTTTCCCTTGGTATTTTTCTACCGAGAGATGGTCTAAATCCGGAAGCTGAACTGAAAGAAAAAGAAACCTTTTTGTAATAACTGCTGACCGAAACAGTTTTACAACTTTGATCCCCAAAGTGAACAGGTTCTTGGAATGCCTATCCTGGTATTCTCCGATACTTGATTGATTCTAGCATGAATGACAATTTCAGAGTTGCGTAACTGAAGTTTCTACTTTTTTTTTTCCACGAGTATAACTCTTCCAACACTGGAGTTATGTAACCCATGAACCCCGTTATCGGCATCGCCGAATAGGAGACTCATAAGGATGGAATCGATCGCCTAATAAAAGAGTTCTTGTTGTAGCCTCCGCGGCACCTAAATCTACCATCACGAAGCCAAATTTCGCCAATGGATGATTCATCGCTTACTCAAGGGTCGGTGCCACCGAGATGCGAACATTGGCGCCGCCATTTTGACGCCAAGGAACCAGGATGACTGGGGATAAAGAGGAAGCGTGTCTCTGTGTATATGTGTATGCTTGTATGTATGTGTGCCTCTTTTTGTTGGAGACTATAAGCTTTTTAATACTCTTGTCATTTCTGCCGGTCACTTTAATGAAGTCACTGAGGTTTTGATGTGTATTGACCAGCATGCAACATTCCATTACGCAGAGTCCAATAGCGTCGCTAGGCAAATCGTCTTTGGTATACGTGTAGCCAGAATAAAACAGGAAATCTTTGCTAGGAAGAGACGCCAGAGGGGAGGTTGACGCAGTCGTGTCGACATGTCCTTACAGAAGAACTTTATTGCTATTTTACCTTCGGTGTCCTTGACTATTTAGTCGGATCGAACTTTGCAAGGACCAATAATGCCAATTCTAAACTCATTGATTTCCTTATGAGGTAAAAAAGAATACAGTTTGGATTTATAATCAATCCCTTTAGACTAGTTTATTAATGAAAGATCGACTTTAATGTTGTTGGCGTTCTTAAACTGTTTGATTTTAATTATTCATTACTTCTCTTGTTGTTTATTTGTTTCCTTATTTCGTTTCTTCACTGGGCTTTTTTTCCCTGTTAGAGCACTTAGGCCTATAGCCTCCTGCTTTTCCAACAAGGGTTGTAGGTTAGCTAATAATAATAATAATAATAATAATAATAATAATAATAATAATAATAATAATAACTGTCAAGAATTTTAGTGAGAATAATATTAATATTTTTATTATTTTATGCCAAGACCCAATTATACAAACAATACACCTAAGTATCGTGTTCCTTCGCTATAATTAATCCAAGTTACTTATCTTTTCAACTATTATTTATCAATTTCATTTATTTATATATCTCTTTATTCATCTGTTTTTTCTATGTTTATTCAGCTCTGAATATTTTTTTCCGTTTACCCTATTATTATCGTCTATAATAATAATAATAATAATAATAATAATATTAATTATTATTATTATTATTATTATTATTATTATTATTATTACTTGCTAAGCTACAACCTTAGTTGGAAATGCAGGATGTTATAAGCCCAGGGACCCCAACAGGGAAAATAGCCCAGCGAGGATTGGAAACAAGGAAAAATAAAATATTTTAAGAACAGCAGCAACATTGAAATAAATATTTCCTGTATAAACTAAATAAACTTTATCAAAGCAAGAGGAAGAGAAATTAGATAGAATAGTGTGACCAAGTGTACCAGAAAGCATTCTTTCTAAAAACACAGATTAAAGGGTCATAGACTTTCTGAGCACATTATTATTATTATTATTATTATTATTATTATTATTAATACTTGCTAAGCTACAACGTTAGTTGGAAAAGCAGAATGCTATAAGCCCTAGAGCTCCAACTGGGGAAATAGCCCAATGAGGAAAGGAAATAAGGAAATACTTAACTGAACTGAACGTCCATATGTGTAGTAAGGGAAATCGGAGATAAAGATGAAAGGAGGCCATGTAAGCCAATATGATAAATGAAACAAAAGTCGTATGAACTGCAGTTGATGAGAATCAACCGTGCTAAGATTGTTGAAAAATGCACCTTAACGGAAATCAATCAATCAATACGAAAATAAGCAAGAAATGATTTCATCAACATATTACGTTTATCGAGTTTGTAAACAATATAAAATACGAATAAATAAGATGCAAATCAATTCATCATCGGGAAAATACGAAATTCTACAGCCTAAAGATATTTTTTTTTCCAATTTGTAATTGTTTCAGCAAATGAATTATAAGATAAAAAAAGGCCATCCGTTGAGATACTACCACTAGAGAGTTATGGAGTTCTTTGACTGGTAAGACAGTACTACATTGGATCTTTCTCTCTGTTTATGGTTCACTCCCCCTTGCCTACACGTACACCGAATAGTCTGACCTATTCCTTACAGATTCTCCTCTGTCCTCATACACCTGACAACACTGAGATTACCAAACAATTCTTCACCCAAGGGGTTAACTACTGCATTATAATTGTTCAGTAGCTACTTTCCTCAAGGTCTTCCACTGTCGTTGGTTAGAGTTCTCTTGCTTGATGGTACTCTCGGGCACACTATTCTATCTAATCTCTCTTCCTCTTGCTTGGTTAAAAGTTTTTTTATAGTGTATATAGGAGATAGTTATTTCAATGATGTTACCGTTCTTAAAATGTTTAATTTTTCCTTGTTTCCTTTCCTCACTGGGATATTTTCCCTGTTGGGGCCCCTGGTCTTATATCCTCCTGCATTTCCAACTAGGGTTATAGCTTAGCAAGTAATAATAATAATAATGATAATAATAATAAATAACTAAATAAGGTATGTGTCAGCAAGTAGTAAATTCATTTTATTGTATTATTCTATGTTCAATTATTCCTAATATTTCATCAGTCCTCTAAAGGTTTAAAGGCTGCTGATGAATGACAGAGGCAAGGGACAGTGACATTGCTCTATCAAGCAGGACAATGCCCTAGAGACTTACATATTATGAGCGCCCAAGCCCCTCCCAACTGATCTAACATAAAATTCGCCTACATGGCAGAAAGAGTACTTAATTCAGAAGTACCAGCTGGTAGGAGAAGAGGAAGGCCCAAGAAGGACTGGATAGTCTGTGTGTTAAGGAAATGATCGAGAGGAAGATCCTTTGTACAAAAAAAAAATGTCTAATATCTAATAGGAGGGGATAGCGTCGCGAATTGACGAATCTGCGCAAGACAATTCAGCGCAAGGATGATTCCCCCCATGACAATTTAGCACAAAGACAATTCAGCGCGTGGCAATTTAGCACAAGCAAGCAAATGCAAGGACAACCAAAAAGAATGGATAATTAAATTACTTTTCAAGTTTACTGTAAACAATTTATTGATCAAAAAATTAAAATCAAAGATTTGTTGAATTAGCTTACTAACGTAAGAATATAGAAATATGAATACTAAAAATGAAAATATCTTTATAGAAACATCAATGATAATTTACTTCTGTAGTTCAATTTAGTGACTTAGAATTCGTATGTCCTCCAAATA
>NC_090731.1:142384466-142409466 GCF_036898095.1 Palaemon carinicauda
CCTTGTAAGGAAATAGATTTAAGTCACTGTGAATGATTCGGTGCACAGATATCCTGGAAATGCCCTCCTCCTGTGACAGCTGTCTGTTGCAAGTGGTCCCTGACGTCTGTAATGTTCGCTGTCGTCCTCGCTGTGACTTTTAAGCCACAATGGCATTTATTGTTGTTAATCACATTTCCAGTGTTTCTTACTTTTCTACCAAGCGTGTGATAGTATGACGATGTGGAATTTTCTTCTCAAGATGTTCTCGTCGAAACTGTCTTTCAACCAGTGTAGGCGACTTAGTTGCAAAATACAGCTCCACAATCTTGGTCCTCTCTTCCACTAAAAGTGATTGTTGTTGGTCCATCCTGCAGTCAGACAAAACTTGCAGGTCTTCTGTCTACCTCACCTGAAAATACGAAAGGAAAAAACTATTTTCTTAGAAAATATGAGTTTATTTTTGTCCCTCTTTTTGTGGCCCACCCTATATATATATATATATATATATATATACATATATAATATATGTATATATATATATATATACACATATATAATATATGTATATATATATATACACATATATGATATATATATATACATATATATATATATATATATATATATATATATATATATATATATATATATATACAAAAGAAAGTAATTAATCAGATAGTCCCACTAGTATTAACTTATGCATAAGAAACTTGGAGCCTTAGATCATAAGCTAGTTTCGACTCAAGGAGTCATGGAAAGAATGATGATGGGAATAACAATAAGAAACAAAAAAATGGGCAACATGGATACGAGAGCAAACTAAAGTAGAGGATATTTTAACATCAAGTAAGAAAAAGATATGGACGTGTTCAGGACGCATAGTGAAAATGACAGATAATAGATGGCCAAGAAGTATAATAGAATAGGTCCCTAGAGATTTCAAACGAAGCAGGGAAACGAAGAAAAGACAATGGATTAACGAGCTAAGAAAATTTGAGTTAGACTGGCATGGAAAGACCATAAACAGATGGGATGGAAGGACATGTCTGAGGAGGCCTTTGTCCTATAGTGGTCTATCAACGCCTAATGTTAATGATGATGATAATATTATATACATGGTCATTCTTCTTCTATTATACGTAAAAGCAAGAATTTCAATTCTTATTTTAGAAATACTTCAACAAAATATTAATAGCGATAAACATTCTACTTGTGCAAATTTTCGGGGTTAACAGACGCTGAAATAACCACTCATTTTATAATCCCGTCAATCCACCGGAATCAAAAACTTCGGATTGGTTTTGGTCATCATTATCTTGAGCCTTTCATACATACAGGTGCACATTCAGCAAATGACAATGTTTCAAGTGAAATCTTACTTAGGTGTTTATGAAGAATTTATTCCAAACACTAAAAGGGCAATTAGGATAAACAAACTGAATATCTCAGGACGTCTGCGCCAGTGACGTCAAGGCTGAGATCCATCAGCGGCTGATATAAAACAGGAGGAAGGACAGCTTTCACACCGGAGTATCTGAAAGAGCAGGAAGAGATAGAAGACATCCAGCCGAAAGAGCTTCGCTCTCTCTCTCTCGCGCTCTCTCTCCCCAACCGCATCTTCATATCCTAAAGTATATTATTTCTCCCTATTTTGTTCTTATTGCTTCGTCTCGCGACGCCACCCAAGTCTTTCTTGAGAATGGCTTCTCATCTAAACCAAGCTTTCACGCTTAAGGTAGATATGAGGGTCGTAAGTTCTATTATTATTATTATCATTATTATTATTATTATTATTATTATTATTATTATTATTATTATTATTATTATTATTATTATTATTATTATTATTAATTGCTAAGCTACAACCCTAGTTGGAAAAGCAGAATGGTAGAAGCCCAGGGGCTCCAACAAGGAACTTTGGACTTCATCATTTCTATTAGTTTTGTTTCATTTACATGAATGTAGTGCAGTACTATATTGAGTGCATCCATTACTATTAAATGCTATAAACATTAAAGAATTTAGATTGTGATAATTAATTCAATGTACTTATTCATAGCTGGTAGATTTAGATAAATATATTACAGGATGCCATGCATATTTTTCAATACGTAATTGAATGAAAGAATATGGAAATACAGTGTATTTCCTATTCAAAGGTATTGGATTGTATTCAATCTACACTTTAATGGATGGCTGCGTGTTAATTCTCACATCAAAACTAACAATCAGTGCATTCATTAAGTTACTATCCTTCACCTGATCATGTTCTTTCTTTCTTTGCTTTCCCAATCGTCGTCATTTATAACTGAGAATATTAATTCTACATAACACACTTCAAAGACAAAGGATTTATAGCTTTATTCACTATATATATTAATTCTGTCACTAGTCTCACTTTTTTTTCAATCAGAATCCTACCATAGTGCCTTGATTAAAATCATGATCTTAAGCTTCTGTTGCATATAGACCCTTAACTTTTGTAGTATACAATAATTATTCCTTTCCCTTACTCACACATATTAGTCTTCTTTTCTAGTCATACAAAACAATTGTAATTTTACCAACTCATATTTTTTTTCTCTCCATTTTGTAACCTTTACTCATCCTGACCAGTTACTGAGATTCACTTGTCTTATCATTTCATCTATATATATATATATATATATATATATATATATATATATATATATATATATATATATATATATTTCCAAAAGTCTATATATTCCTTTTTTCAATTAGATAAAATTATTTATAAGGGCCTTGTCCATCCGTTTATAAGCATAATGAATGCAGATGCATAAAGTCTCTGGGCTTGTCCCTTGTTCCATTAAGACTTTCAAAGTTATAAAGTTTTCTGTCATAGTGCATATATATACATACGCATATTTACATATACATATATATTTGTGTGTTTTACCTTTATATGTCTGTATGTATATATATATATATATATATATATATATATATATATATATATATATATATATATATATATATATATACACACATATAGATATATTTATATACATATTTGTGTGCTACAGTTATATGTATGTATGTGTGTATATATATATATATATATATATATATATATATATATATATTTGTATATGTGTAAGTGTTTGTACATAAACAGTGCATATGTGTGAAAGTGTTTTGTGTGCTTCTGTTTGTAAATTCATATATTACTACGTCATATAGAGAATATTAGAATAGAGGTTTATAAAAACTATGCTTTGGTAAGTACATCTCAGAGACATAACATGTTTTAGAACGAATTCTAAGTAGCTTTTTCATGTTATTCTCATCGATTTACCAATTTATACTACCTTTTATATATCTCCAATTACAAAGAGAAGCTGTTGCATTTGCATTTCATATATTTGTAATGAAGTCAGGGTTTGTTGATGGCTGTAGTTCCTGGAACGTTAGCAATTTGTAACTCGTTTAAATCCGCCATTTCTACCTCTAGAAATTCACGTATGTTGCGATAACAATGGCTGTGTTCGGAATGTTGCTTGTGGACCAGACTTCGGCCCGCTATTTGGACGACGAATGTCGAGGGGTCATGGGAAACCGTGACTTGTACGAATACATCGTCAGGATTTGCGATGACTGCGAAAACATTTTCCGGAAAAACAGCATTGGAGCCAAATGCAGGTGAGTCTAAACAACGGCAATCAAGAATTACTTGTATATTAAAGAGTAGCATGTAACTACATGACAATAAGAAAATTTACCTTCATTAGGAAAAACTGATATCATGCAGATGTGGTCATTTCAAATACAAAAGTAGAACAGAAAGAAAATTAATACAAAATATCAGTAAGTCCGTCGGAAAGAAACATTCCAAAACAACTATTTTCTCTTGTAAATTGTCTTATAGGTATAAAATTAATGTAACCTGATACTGAAGAGAGGAAGAAAAGAATAAAGTTTGCCGACGTGGCTTGTGTTACGGAATTTATATATACAGTACAGTAGATGGATGATGCATAATTCACTAATTGAATGGAAGAGGGGATACATTTTGTTTTAACCTATGGAAATAGTTACATTTCTTCATGATCATGGTTTAAAAACGAAAAAATTTGAAATATTACCACCTCAGACACATGTTTAAGTAATTTGCATGATTTTTTTTAGCAGAATTTAGTAAAGATTATAGTTCGAAATAGTAGTCTTTTTTTTCATTTTATCTTCTGGAACTCGCAACTTCACTTTAGAATAAAAGAATTACATGAATTCAGGTTTTACTATGATCTTGAGAGCAACACGGTCCTTTAAGTGTCACATAGCATTGAAAGGTAGAGTCTTTTCAGTCAGGGCATCATTACTTTCTTCGTAATATTTTTCCCTATTCCCTGTGAACTCTTCTCACGTAGGTTTCCGACTTATTTTTCACTGTATCATGGTGCAAATTCTACCTTTTACATCGCAAGGAAACCAATTACTTGTTTTTAAGTCAAGAAACCATTAAGCAAATTGTGACAGCATACAAGTTGCGGTGTTCTACAATTCAGCCCTTCTGACTTGTGTAATCAATCGAGCTTTTGTTTTAGTTAATTAGGGTTGTGATGGTCTATTGGAAACGTGCCTGCAGGGTGTTCTTCCGAACTAGGGTTTAAGTCCTCCTCAAGTTCGATAGCTTCTTGTAGCGTCTGCTACCTCAATATAACTTCACCATCATTGGATTAAGGATGGGGGTTTTATGGGAGCTTATATGTCTACCTATTAAGTCATAAGCAGCCATTTCCTTGCCCTCCCGGGTCCTAGCATGGGCGAAGAGGGGGCTCTAGCGCTGATTATCTGTATATGATCAGTCTCTAGGTCATTGTCCTGCTAGTGTCCTGCTAGTGAGGGCAATGTTACTGTCACTTGCCTCTACCATTAATTAGCGGCTTTTTAACCTTTAAGCAGTTTTCATTATCTTTGCTCAGTCTGTGTACTATCAGATATGTTGTTCCAAATTTTCGTAGACTTTCAGTAGCCATAAGCCGAATCTCTTGTTGGCATACTTCCGTTTAATCGCGAATTATACGTTAGTCACTTCGTCCTTAATTTTTCTAAGTACAATTTTAATCATCTTAATAGTTTTAACAATATGATTTCAATAATTTCAATATTATTCTGCGGAACTTTTTTTTTTATATATTACCTCTTTTTTTTCGGGGACAATCTTTACCTCATTGATGCCACACCTATCAGGAAAAATATATTATTCTGACCTTATCCTCGTCGTGTGATTTCAGGAAAAACTGTTTCTATAACCTGGACTTCATGTGGTGCGTCCATGCCACTGAACGCACCGACGAGATAGAACACCTTAACCGAGCAATGAGCGTAATACGAGTCGGGCGCAAGTGAGAATCACCACAAATTCCATCTAAAAAGAGAAACAATACCTTTTCCGATGTCAACGCTGCTGCTACGACTTCTTCTCCGGCCACCTCCTCCCAAGATATGATCAACCCTCAATATCTGGATTATGTGTTTCAACACAACGTCTCTGTCTCTTAGATTAATTGGATTTGAAGTTTGAACATTTAATCATTGCAGGTATATCTAATACCATTCAAATTCACTCCCAATAGAAATTTATCCATTTGTTTATTCAGGTTTATTTTACCAATTTTGTTCAATTAATGAGTTTAATATTCTTTTAGCATCTAAAAGTGGTTGTTTGCTTCACCTTACTGTCAAGAAATCATCCTGACAATCAATAAAAAAAAGATAATTGGCCGTCAAATTCCGCTTGGAATAACAATATAACCCCTAAAAAAGAAAAATCATTAGCCCTAATTCTTATATGAAAACTTTATTAAAAACATCATCTAGTTTCCATTGTGATAAAGAATTAGCTTTGCAAAATATTCTCCAGCAAAATTGTGTAATTGAACCTTGGCATGACATAGTTGTCTAATTTGAATATCTGGATATTAATGCCTCAATAACATCATTAATTAAACATATTCAAAGCAATTGACAATTGTAAATTTCAAAATTTGTTCTCTTCAATTTATCATTATGAAATAAACTTTCGGTCTTTCAGTCACAGATTTTTTTCTATCCACATTAACGAAATATGATTACATGAGATAAGCAATACTAAGAGAGAATAACATAAGATGCTGATTTGTATTTATATTCATTGAGACAAAATGCAGGAAAATCTCAAGTTGGTGCTACTGCTAGTTTCAAAATCTATATGTCTAACCTGGATTGAAGTTTCTTTTTATCCAAAAGACACCAAAACTCTTTTGTGTGTTTAAAGTAAAAACTTCCATTTGTATGTCAGACACCATACGATAAAAACAGAGAGAGAGAGAGAGAGAGAGAGAGAGAGAGAGAGAGAGAGAGAGAGAGAGAGAGAGAGATGTTCTAAATTCACAATTAATACCAACAAAAATGAGGGGAAAAATAAAGTGTTTCCTCACATACAAATTTTTCATGTAAGGAACTGCAACAAATTCTCATAACACTAAAAATGATTTTGTATAAGTTTACCTTCTATTTCATTGGTTTTGCAGTAGATACAATATCACTTATCACAAGCTATGCCTTCGTTTATTTCGTTGTTTTAATAGGGTTACGCAGCTTCATGCTACTTCTATAAAGGAGTGTTGGTTTAATAATTTCTTCATACAATATCACTTTGGTTTCCACAGACAACCCATATTTCTTACTAATGTTTTGCACGCATCCTGGTACCTTTCTTGCTTCTCCTATTTTGTCTCACATCTTCTCTTGTCTTGCCATCATACGGTCTATATACTATAAGATTCTTATACGAACCAGCCATTTATATTCTTCCATCATTCATCCTGATATCTATTAATCCACCTTTCTAGTTTATAATTATTATTATTACCGTACTCTTACTCACGTTTACAATCACCTTTGTACTCTTGCAGACACTTACATTATTTTACAAGTATCTGTACTCTCTTTACAGTCCCCAATCACTAGCGTCACCTACAATCAGCAACCATTCACAACTCATTTCCTTATCCAACTTTGTAGCTACATCCACTGCCTTTTCTCTGATCTATTGATTAAGAATAAGGCCGTCAAAACACACCCTTTTCTCAGACCCATTTCCCCTCCCAAGTATAATTCTAATGCCGACATAATGTAACACTTGATTTACTTAATTGCTTTCAACAACCACTCTCCACATTACCTCTCTATTATAAACTTGATCCAGGCATCCTTTCTCAATGTTTAAACCAGCACTATTCTTTCTTCATCACTTGAATTTACTTTCTCTATCAGAATCCTACAAAAAGTATAAAAGTATACTGTAAACAGTAACGTTGAGCTCCTCTGATTAATTTTTTCCCTAATCTTTCATTTCTTCATCTCTTAATTTGAAAATTTTATTTCTTCTTTCTAGCCTCGTAAACCCACAACCACTTTTTGCTGGCCCCATATACCCATGCTTCCTTATCTTCTACTTTACCAGTAGCTGATTGTTCATCAATTTTCTCCTTATATATTCTTGACCGAAACTCATCAGCTCGATTGTCTTAATTACATTTACGATCCCGTTCGTTACTTATATTTACCTTTACTTTTTCTTCACTCATCCCAACAGTCCTCTTTACTCTACATGTGTTACCCTTCCTTTGCTTTATACCTTTTATCTATACCAGATGCAATCAGTCTTTGTCTTTACCGTTTCTACACATATTGCTCTTTCACTTTGATTTCGCTAAGTGCCAAGGTAATTGACTTTCTCGCCTTGTGTATAAGTTATTTCTCCTCCTCACTACCTCTATCCACGTTTAAAACCTTAAGATTTAGTTGCTACCTTTTCTGCTTATTTTTTTTGCCAGACTATATGACTTATAGAACGGCAAACCCTTCGTCTCCAGTCATTTGGTGATTTTCATACCGTGCAGAGTGGCAAATAAGAATTTTTTCCCATATTCTGTGTGTTAAATTGTGATTGCAATTGGGACTAAGAGTTAGCTCATCAGCTATTTGGGGAGCATTTGTTTCCAACAAGGGGTCTATATATCTAGATTAGTCACTCCTCTTTTTTTGGCATGACACTTACTTACATATATGTACAGTAAGCGGTAAAATAAATGTTGCCATCCCCGTTTCACTGACTCCCTAAATTATATAGTAAATAGAAACTTGGAGGTAAGATTAGAAACATCCCCATAGCGGGGAAATGAAGTTAAACCAGCCATATATTGTGTAAGCCAGCACAATAAATACGACGTAACGATTACTGGAATCCAGATAGCTACCTGAAAATAAAAAATTTAAAAAATCAAATACATTGATGTATTATGACGCAACACAGAATTTTCCACTTCTTGAAACAACATGAGATTTAAAATTTGTAGTTAATTACCATCAAGCACAATATGAGTCGCTGTAAGAAATGGAGGTTAAACCTCGAGCGTTAATTTTGACATCAGTTTTGTTATTTTATTGCTAGATGATGAAACTACCGTACAAGACGCTTATATAACCATGAATTTATTCACTAATCACCGATAGTGTGTGCGTTTACGATAAAAATCCGTAAACAAATTTGTTTATCGTCGATAGAATTAGTTTATTGTTATACGATTAGCTTGCCTTGAGAGAGAGAGAGAGAGAGAGAGAGAGAGAGAGAGAGAGAGAGACTAGGGAAGAAAGAGTTCTACTACTCGTGGGTTGATGTTAAATGTCCTCATGTTTGCTGTATTATTATGTTCATAATCTCTTTTGCGTTAAACAAATGAACCATTTCGTAAAGTGTGAAGAATTTTTAATCATTAACATGAGAAATTTTCCAAAGAAAATCTCTGACCTTCAACGAAATGTTTCCTTGCCTCTCCTCAAAACTCCGAACATCTTTAACGAGCGCAACACCCCCCCCCCCCCCCTAGTTACTACCGTCTCTTTCAACTGACATTTTAAACTATAGAAAATGGGGGTGAAAGAAAGGTGAGGTAGGCGACACTTCTTTTGCCACTAACATTTATATATACAAACATATTAATGAATTTATTGACATTCAGTAATCGAAACTGCGCCAGATATCCTTTCCCACATTTAAACATCCTTATAAGATATAAGTGCTGTATGTAGTTCCATAGAAAACGAAGAAATAATGTCTCATATGGTATGTCTGGTTTTAAACTTTCACCCTAATATTTCTTCAATCAATCATTTTCATGGACTCAATGAGTTTTTGTGGTTTTTTTTTTATGGAAATGTAAAGCTGGAGGTATTCTTGCCTATTTTACTATTTATTTTGGTCTTTGTATCTTTCTATAAATTCCCTAAACAAATATATTTTCACATCGTCGTCTTACTGTAAAGTATAATCAGACTGTATAAACTGTTACAAGCGTTTGAAGTAGTTCAATAGTTTGCGTGTGTAACTTCAACTGTATGAAAATCCCATCCTTACAGGCAAGCCATGCTATTCCGGGAAAGCCTGGTTGGCCTTTAGTTGGTTGTTTAACTTTGTGGACGTGTCAAATCACATTTAATCCTCCCTGCGATTCTATTATCCATATTATCATTTTCGCCCCCATTAACTTCTGTACAGCATTTTATTTATTGCTATTGTTGTTGTAGTGAAAATCCAATTCCGGTTTTTAATTCGAATTCGTTGCTCTAAACTTTATTGCAGCTTCTAATCTTGTTTAACAGATGCAGCTCCAGAAGCATCGGTGAGTACCATTTTCTCATTGATATTTTCGAATGGGTATTTCATCGATTGTAGGCGAACCAATATTATTAGTCTTATGTTTTTGTACGAATATCATACTGATATTTCAATTTAACCGTGAAAAATATAGGTCTATAAAATGGACTGATGTGGCGTGGTATAATATATAAATGTACTAAAGTCTCTTTCCATTCTTTAGAATTATGAAATTTATGAAGTAGACCTCAATCAGGTATGAATGAGATTATCTTTGCTCTCATAAACTATATTCAAATGAATTTAAATAAAAATTAGAGACTGCTTAGTATCATTTCAAATGAATATCGGATTTTTCCAAAATATTCCTTTTCGCTGTTTTTCTTATTTTCATTATATAAGAAATATGTTTAGATATCAATAAGAATTATTTTTTTTTTATTTTATTTTAGGCATTCCGACTTTTTATAAGCCCTCAAGGGTTCATTAATACTATCACGTATGTCTGTCCGTCGAGCAGTTTTTCTTGATTTGTGGTGGCCAATTGAAACCTGGCTAGCGATCTGCCGGACTGGGGTTTGAGTCCCGCTCAAGCTGGACAGTTTCTTATAGTGTTTGCATTCTCGCTATCCGTGTGACCCAAGAATAGGGTGTTTTGGGGAACCTATGGGTCTAACCACTAAAGCCCTGCACACACTTGGAAACATTGTTTGGAAAAAATGTTTGGAAACGGTTTCCAAACAGTTTGGAAACTGTTTCCGAAAACTTTATTTCAAACAGATTGGAAACAGTTTGCAAATTATTTGTAAACTACTTTCAAACAATGTTTCCGGTCCACACCTCGTTGTGGCCATGCCTGTGATGAGCGTAGAGGTTGCTGCAGCAGCGTCTGCATTTTATTTGGCACTTTTGATAAAATCAAGGGAGGACAAGAAAAAGAGTAAGATATGGGTGAGGAATTTTTTTGAAAAAGGAACCTATATCAGCTATCCCCGTCAATGCATCCATCTTTTTAATTCTATTTTTGTAATCCACATTTGTTACATCCCACAATGCTGGGGATGAATGCAGCAATTCAATTAGTTCTAGAGTTTTCTCGGCAGACCACATGGTGTTATCACTGCAAGTCTCGAGTAGGTACTAATCCATTGTCGCCTCGGCCGTACACACACACACACACACACGCAGTGTTTCCCATTCTGAATGGGATACAGTAATTCGTGAAATTGTGTTTGGAAATGGTTTGCAAACAGTTTGGAAACATTTTGTAAGCAGTTTCGAAACATTGTTTGCATACAGTTTGGAAACAGTTTCCAAACTGTTTTGAAAGCGTTCCCAAGCTGTTTGTAAACCGTTTCCAAACATTGTTTCCAAGTGTGTACGGGGTTTAAGTCATCGGTAGCCATTGCAATGGCCCTCCTTGGCCCTAGATTTGGGTGGAGATGTGGCTTGGGCGCTGATCATATGTATACTATATATGGTCAGTCTCTAGTCTATGGCATTATCCTGCGAGATATGTGGTGTCACTGTCCTTTGCCTCTGGCATTCATGAGTGACCTTTAAACCTTAAATAGCGTAGACTTCAACTTATAATAACCTCCGTACTCCAGCACTCCCATCACGCTTAACACAAAACGGAGATCTAGTGTTGTCACCCAGACTAGATATTTTTTTTTTTTTTTCAAAAAGACCCTAATACTAAATCAGTCTCTCATTCGACCCATCCGACTCTCATAAATCACCCTCTTCTATTGACATTTCAGCAATCAGAATTGACCCTTCAAGATTTGGGTTATACATTGGTTCATCCGTGTATGATTTATACTCACACCAAGGACACTTTACTCTTGATTTCTTAATGAAATTGCACACATTTTCATTATTTACATTCCCGTACATATTAAATACCCAATCTTTTCGTTTAAAATTTAGAAATTTTCCAGAGCCGTGTGGCGAAGGAATATCAGATCAAAACTATTAAAGTCTACATTTATCAATAATTTCACGTGTGCTTTCATTTTTGTAGGAGGTTAATATCTTTTATTTATTTTCTCATTCTTTATAGTGACATACGTCGAAACATATATGCTAGATTCAATTTTCGCTAGGACTTTAAATCTTTTCTAGAATGAAAATGGAATTTTCCTTACTAATCAACTTTGTAATTTCCGGTAAATATATATTTTAATTTCTAACCAAATACATGAACCATATATTTTTCTTACTGACCTTAAATATTCGAGTTTTCCTACCGACCCACCCCCTTATGAAAATAAATAGGGGGGATTCCCTTGGGAAATCCAGGTTTTGGGTGGTGAAATACCAGAAATTATTTATTTACAGCAATGATAATGGTCACAAATGCCAAATAAACACAATATAACCAGTTGAAAATAATAAATGGGTTACTTAAGTGACAGGAAGTTAAAGTATCAAAATTACCAATAATTCAAATCACGTTCCTCAGATGGTTCTTGCTCCGCTGTGTCTCGCTTTGCTGACAAAAAATGAGCATAATCTCACTGCTACTCTTTTCCACTTTGTTCTGGCAAGCGGTACAGTCCTGGTGTTTGAGAGAGATTTATATTCCACACCTTTCTGGACGACAGGTGTCTGGGAGCGCGAGACCGGTCAAATATTCAACTATACTGTACAGTTAACCCTTTTCGCACTCCCAGACACCTGTCGTCCAGAAAGGAGTGACATAGAAATCTCTCTTAAACACGCGGACATCCATCAACGTATATGAGTGACTGTACATGGATGTTCTGCGCAGTCCATACAAGTTGGTCACTATAAAAGTATCATAACTGCTGATAATTCATAAGCTTGAGGGTATGCTCGGCCACACTATTCTATTTAATTTTTCTTCTTGTTTTGTTAGTTTTTTTATAGTTTATATAGGAAATATTTATTTTATTGTTACTGTTCTTGAAATATTTTATTTTTATTTTCCTTTCCTCACTGGGCTATTTTCCCTGTGGGGGCTCCTGTACTTATAGCATCCTGCTTTTGTAACTAGGGTTGTAGCTTAGCAAGTAATAATAATAATAATAATAATAATAATAATAATAATAATAATGATCACGTTCCTCTAATGATTTTTGTTCCGTGGTGGCTCGCATCATTAGCAGAAATAAACATGATCTCACTGCTCCTCTGTTCAAATAAGCTGCAGACGTCAGTCATGTGGGTCATATTTTGGGGATATTTTTTTTTTACTTGCACATGAGCAGCAATAGTTATGAAATAAAAGGAAAGCGTTTTTAATGAAAATTACCAAAAATAGATGAAATTATACCAAATTTCGAAATGGACTGTATTGCCCTCATGGAGACTGTGTGATGGTACTCATGCTTGAACTGAAGGGGAGGGTGGGACAAAATGGCTGTTGTAGAATAACAGCTGACAAAATCGAATACAAATAACGCATGCACAGTAACTCATTATTAGTCTCCCAAAAGTAAACAATGGGCATAGACAATGAAATAGTATTCACAATGTAATCGATCAATACTAAAGTTAATTGTGCCCCAGCCCCCATTAGCCATACATGAAAAAAATTATAAATACCCAATCTCTCTCTCTCTCTCTCTCTCTCTCTCTCTCTCTCTCTCTCTCTCTCTCTCTCTCTCTCTCTCTCTCGTTTGCCATCGCATGTTTCACTTCGATTGAATTTATGATATTGTTGCCCTCAACTGTTTATATATAAGCTCGTTATCTTGTAAGATAAACTTCATTTTCATTCGCCTTACGTCTGTGTGTACTTAACAGCCACCTCGCACAGACTTTTTGAGACTAATTGTAAGAGTAGCCTTCCAGATTCTGATGATATATATATATATATATATATATATATATATATATATATATATATATATATATATATATATATATATATATATATATATATATATATAGGGGTCAGCGTTTAAATTCTTAGAAAATCTATTTTTATTATATACATGCATAGTGAGATTGGACAAGGATATTGGAGAAAATATGTTTAGTTAGATTGTCTGGAAGACTTTCCTTAGAAATTTTAACTTCAACTTAGTTCAAAGAAACCTGGGCCTATGTCATACATATATAAACCTCTATTTTTCAAGTATTCATCGCAAACTCGGCTGCTTCTTTCAAACCATTAATTTTTATTCGGCTTAAACTTATAGAATTCATGACCTATTTCATAAACATTGCAATATATAAGTTTCTTTTTATTTCCATCACTTTTCTTTCTAGAAATATAAAGAAAGTTATTGATTTAGATGGTTTGTTTTCATCACCTATGGAATTATTTATCCGGTTTCCCTGTAGCCTCAATGTTTTTGTTCAGTTTTATATCGCTTTTCTATACATTTGTTCAATTCTTAATTTTCAGTAAGTCATTACACCTAAGTGTATGATCAAGGAAGTATTGGCAAGCGAAAGGCAAGGAAGTTAAATTTATTATAGTATCCTATCTGTTATCAGTTTTCTTTAATTTTAATGTATTTCGTTTTCTTTTATATTTAATGTTAGACACTAGAAATCTTTGAATTGCTGAACACTCTCTCTCTCTCTCTCTCTCTCTCTCTCTCTCTCTCTCTCTCTCTCTGTGAATGTCAATGGATATGAAGTTAATACACAAAAATGCTTTCGTGAAGGAAAAATCTAAAGGTTTGTCCAACCCGGCTATTCTCTCTTCTACTTGGTTCATTCAGAGGACGTATAAATAATCCATGTACTTTTCCAGTGGTTTACCTTGCGTTTCATCTATTTCTGACTAATAATAATGAGGCAAACCATCCGTTCATGGGTTTGCCTACCCCCACCCCACCCCACCCCCTATTTAAAAAAGAAAAGAAAATATGGGGGATCCCAGTGGGCAACTGGATTTAGGGTGGGGAAACTAGAGAAAAATTTTTGAATTTTCAGCTATTGTAATTGTCAGATAACCAGTTGGAATATATATATGCATATATATATATATATATATATATGCATAATATATACATATATGTACATATATATATATATATATATATATATATATATATATATATATATATATATATATATGCAATTGGTGTGAAATTAAGTATCTTTGCTCCCCCATGACTCACTTTGGTCGTAAATAAAAATTTGGGTGTGGCATGCCTGAAAATGCGTATTGCAGGCAGAGGTATAGAAAACCTCTCTGCAACTAGACGCAAGGCGCCTTTAGGTTACGTAGATGTGCTGCGCGCGGCAACCATGTGGGTCATTATTTTGGGGATATTTTTCACTTTCATATAAACAACAATTGCTATATAGTCAACCGAGATAGTTTTTGATTAAGATAAATTGTTGAAATGGAGGAAATTACGCTAAATTTCAAAATTTAGTAGTCATGATAGAGCTGAAGTGGAGGAGAGCGGGTTGTAAGAAAAACGGGAACGATGCGTGAATACTTGGAAGCCCTTAATTGATTAGGATAAGGGTAAATGGGGAGGGTTGGCGTCAGGAAAGGCATCCAGTAATGAAAGAATTAGCCAAAACCAATATGGCCAGTGGAGATTGGGAACATCGACCCCACATAAAAGTGGGAAAAGATGCTGACAAAGAAGAAGAAGAAGGCAGCTAATGATTACCTCATACATATAACAGAATAGCTCCCATAGTTTATTGCAAACATGGGATGCTCAGTAACTCACCATTACTCTTCCAAAAGTAAACGATGGATTTTTACAATGAAATGGTGTTCACATTTTAGTCAATCGATACGTAATGTTATGCCAAGCCCCGATTATTCATTCAGAAAAAAAGTCAAAATAGCCAGCACTCGTCCATTTATTATAGGAAATTCCAGTTTCGTTAGACAAAGTCTTGTGTGTTACTAAATCCGAGCATTATTTGTGTTGAGCTTGAGCTCGGATAAATGGTAACCATAAGGGTTCGGTCAGGAAGGGCATCCAGCAAAAAAATTTAGCAAGTCAAACATGCAAATCCTAAACCACATTGCCATGCCGGATCGGTCATGGCCAGGTTCAAGTATGACAATAAGACTGCCACTGGTAATGTTGGCTTGCAGGGTATCGGTGAAAATTGTGCCACTGTTGAACCAAGGAGAGATAGAAGGAGACAGAGGAAGTTGTCAGAAAATAGTGCAACGGGAAAAAAGGAAAAGAAATTTGGGGGTGAGATTTAGGACTTTGAATGTGAGAACTCTGACTGGTAAGGGGAGAGAGCTTGCAGATATGATGGATAGAAGGAAAATAGATGTTCTGTATGGGCAGGAGACAAAAGGGATGGGAAAAGAGGCAAGGCATATTTTAGGAGTTTTAAACTTTTCTAACATGAGTCTGATGGCGGGAGGAATGGTATTGGCATCATCATAAAGGAAGAATACACAAAAACTGTTGGATGCGAAGAGAATATCAGATAGTGATGAGTGTGAAGTTTCTTTGATGATTTCAACAGGGTATGGTTCTGCATCAGAGAGATTTAAATAAAATGGCTGGTTGCTGACCCCATGCTCGCATGCACTGGAATTTTTTAGTGTTTGCTCAAGCAGCGCGTTATTGAGACAGTTCACTGCTGTGGTATTGGTTGATACATCGACCAATGATTGCCTTACATATTGGTCAGTGTAGTCTACAACTGATTTGCCATATACAATTATTATTCAGTCCTATGGAATACCTATGATGTCTTGGGTTCCTTCACATGAGGATGAAAATTCTTGCTCAGCCTCCTTGTAATGAAACATTAATGCATAGGATTTTGGTACCAATATTCCGTAATGTCAAAAGTACACTGAAGGACTAAATCTGTGGTACCCCGCATATCCTTCTAAATCAGATAGCTAGTTTCCTTTTAGCTAGAACACTTTATAGGAAGGTAATTTTTATGTAAATTTGTAACTTCCTTTAAGAATGATGTTTTCTGACAACAAAAGTTCATAAAGGATATCTCGTTGAGACGATAAAGAAGAATCTATGTTGAGGGAAAAAATTGAATAATAAAGGAATCAGAGAAGAGAGGCTGTCTTAAATTCAAGTCATCTGCATGGTCAGTTTGGTCGAGAAGGTGTTGCATATTTTTTGTGTCGAGATAAGTGTTCGGTTTCACCTCCTTTCAATTCATTTAAGTACCTATGCTAAGGTATTGATTTTTTTTCATTAAACGTGCTCATTTACAATATCAGTAATGTGTGGTAAATTACTATCTTCAAAAATTAAATAATGATATTGTGTAAATAATACTAAGCTAACCACTCAAAATATTGTTGAAATTTGATGCGAGGCTAAAAACAAAGGAAATGGATATGTCAGTTCCTCCATGTTAAGTATTCCTATCTCTTTTTACCCTCCTTTCACTCTGCACAAGTATTATTTTTGCTGGTTTCCAAAAATTTTGCCATTACGGACCTTTTGCAAACCCATATTGTAGTAAGGTGCTTCTCATAAATCCTGCTACGAATGTGGATGGCATGAGATTTAGGTAATAAGTGTGTGGCAGGCATAACAACTTCGATTTGTTAGATCTACTGGAATCCAGACATGGATGACCATCTCCGATTATCATCTTACCATTATGGCCAAGATACAAGCTGATGGAAAGGTCTCTTTGGTTTTTGTCGATTTCAATACTCACCATATTGAGTGGTTAAATTCAGTTTTTCCTAATGATCGCCATGAGCAAATGCTTGGACCTAGCTTGCACTGACTCCCCTGGCGTTATAATAAGTAAGGTTTGTTCTCCTGTTGGGACATCTGATCATGCCTTAATTACATTAGTAGCGAGCGAAGACTGAGCAGCATGTCTGTGTTATATTCAAGAAATATTTAGATAAAATCTCAAGCAGACTGGAATGGCATTTTGGGTGATCTTTTGAACTTGCGTTGGTCATAATTATTTAAGTGTTGAGCCTGTCGTTCTTTTGAACGGAAATCTGGACAACATAAATAGTAGGCACATCCCTACTCGTGTGCTAAAGTACTGATTGAAAGACAAATCCTGGTTCAATGATGATTGTAGACTGAAAATGTATACAATTTAATCATAAAAGAAACATTCGGGTACAACCCAGAAATATAAGAGGTGAGCTACCCTTAAATTTGCACTCTTGAGTGTAGACATAACAGTTTAAAGGTTTAAAGGCCACTCATGAATGGTAGAGGCAAGGGACAGTGACATTGCTCTATCAAGCAGGACAATGCCCTATCAAGCAGGACAATGCCCTATCAAGCAGGACATTGCCCTAGAGACTGACCATATATACGCATGATCAGTGCCCAAGCCCCCCTCCACCCAAGTTAGGATCAAGGAGGGCCAGGCAATGGCAGCTGGTGACTCAACAGATAAACCTATATGCTCCCCCAAACCCCTCATCCTTAGCTCACAAGGATGGTGAGGTTCCAGCGACTAAAGGAACTAGCAAGTTTGAGCGGGACTCTTAACTCCTGCCTGGCGATCACCAGGCATGGATGTTACCAACAGGCCATCACAACCCTTACTTAAACCAGATGGCTCGGTCACTCACTGTCCAAAGAAAAAGGCAACCCCTTTGACTGATGTATTTGATAGTAAGCAGAGAAATGAAAAAACTCCACCTTCCTCCTCGTTTTCCTGAAGCTAAAGTAACTAACATAGCTTTTTGGTCTCGTGAAATTAAAGCTCTCGATGTATATTGATGCTTATGGAGGTGTAGAAACAATTAATATTTTTCCTTTTTTTTTTCATAAAAAAACGAGATTTCTTATCTCGTAAGTTATCTGCTATTTTCCATAATAAACAAGAAAAGATTCTTATAGCACTTGGAGAATTGATAATATTACTCCCTTATGTAAATGTCTATTTGATAGCTGAAGTCCAGCTGATTCCTGCCCAATTTCCATAACTCCCATATTATCTAAAGTTTTTGAACGACTTCAGGCAACACGCTTTAATAGGTTTGTTCCCTATTTTGCAATTTGGCTTTCGTGAAGCCCTTGCAGCATGTGAGGCCCATGTTACAATCTCCAATGGTATACAGAAATCCCTGGATTGTTGTCAGGAAGTTCGTATAATTGGCTTTGATTTTACTGCTGGTTTGACCATATTAATCATGATGTCCTTTCTTTCAAACATAAACAGTTGGGAATGTGTGGGTCTTAGTATCATTATTGAATTTTTAAGTAATAGATCGTATAGAGTTTTTGTTGTTTATGGGCATCATGGTGAGAGAAGCAATGTGATATCTGGTGTTACTCAGGGTAGTGTTCTTGGCCCAATACTTTTCATACTATATACACATGACTTGTGGTTTGGCCTAGAAATCAAGTTCGTTGCAGATGCTACGCTCTTTGCATAAATTCCATCTCCTGAATGTAGATCTCAGGTTGCTGAATCTCTTAAGAGATCTAGCAAAAATTACTGTGTGGTGCAAATTATGGAGCATGAAGTTGAACCCTAACAAAACTCTTAAGTATGATTGTAAGTATGTTGAGAATAGTGGCTCCTTAACATCTGGATCTCAACCTTGATTTTTCTTAACTCTGACTTTTAAAGCTTTAGGTGTGATTCTTGATAGAAAATTTACTTTTGAGGTACTTATTCAGTCTCCTCTTCAGTTGCACAGAAATTTGGCTTATTGGGAAAGTCTCTTAAAATTTGTGGTGATCAATCTATTTTGAATGTGTGTTTTAATTCTTCCATTCAGCCTTGGTTTGAGTATTGTTCTCCTATCTGGTCTTCAACTGCTGATTCCTGTTCTTATTTTGGAACTTTCATTCTATTAAATTTCTTATTTCTGATCTTGATATTGATCTCTGGCACTATTGTTCAATTATTTAGTTATCCATGTTTCATAAGATTTTTCATAACTCTGACCATCCTTTGCATTCAGATCTTCCCGCACAGTACCATCCTGTACGCATTTCTGATAGCCATACCTTCTCCATCATAAAGATCAATACTTCACAATATTCTAGGAGTTTTATTCCAGCTGTGACAAAGTTGTGGAATGATCTCCCTAATCAGGTGGTTGAATTGGTGGAACATCAGAAGTTCAAACTTGCAGCGAATGTTTTTATGTTGTACAGTGACACAAATCTCTATTTATAGTTGATGTATGCAAGATCTACTTAAATGTTGTTACTGTTCTTTTGAAATTTATTTTAATTGCTCGTTACTTCTCTCGTAGTTTATTTTTTTCTTCATTTCCTTTCCTCATTGGGCTATTTTTCTTTATTGGAACCCTTGGGCTTTTAGCATCCTGCTTTTCCAGCTAGGGTTGTAGCTTATCATGTAACAATAATAACAACAACAACAACAGTAATAATAGTAATAATAATAATAGTAATAATAATGATGATAATTAATCATCATCATCAGCATCATCATCATCGAGACAGTAGATAACCAACGTCAACCACCCCAGACTGGTTGTCATAACGAATTTTTTTTTCTCTCTTTCTACGTCCCTCGGTCACAAAAGGGCACCAAGTTGCCTTTCTTAACGGTTTTTCTTTCAATTTAAATATAATTTCCCTTTTTTTTTTATTAAGTTTTCATAGTTATCAACGAAAACAAGTCAGTTTGTAAAATATTCAAAAACGTTGAAAGAAACTAGGATATTTCAAAGGAAGGAGACGGACAGAGAGAGAGAGAGAGAGAGAGAGAGAGAGAGAGAGAGAGAGAGAGAGCGTAAAGCAGCATACACTTGTTACCTTTTTATCTTTGTACCGCTTTTGCACGGTCACTGTTTACATTACATTAAAAGGCAGCTTTTAAAGGTGCTATGTTTTTACTGTCCCTGAATTACCTCCATTTTCAAAACCCCTTGTGTCTTGATGAAAAAAAAACCCGGAATTATGTTTGGAGAATTTAATTAAAAGCATTAGATGGTCTGTTTTAAAAGAGAAAATATTTCCTGAGCTTGTCACATGCAGTGATTATAAGGGCAGTGTATTAATGAAAGAGTTATTACAGTTATTGTAAATACGTATGAGAAATAATTCCTTAAAATGATTGTTTCAGTTTTTTGATACTTGACGAAAGTTTAAAAAAAAAATCGCCGCTAAACAATTCAAAAGAAGACTGAAAAATCTTCTGTTCAAGCACGTTTCCACAAATATTTCTTTTTTCACCTTTTTTTAACGCTTGTTTCATTCTGTGGAATTATATTAATCAAATCGATAACTGTTTCTGCACGTCCTCGAAGAATCCAGACTTTTAACTTTTACTTCATATTACAGTGGGAGAGTTTTCTCTCAGTTGCACTTGACGCTGATTGGCCTAAATCCAAGAAGATGCAAGCAATTTAACGATTTTTTTACGATATTCCAACCAAGGTACCATATAGTAAGAAGTAAAAAGAGTAACTGATAAGATTTTCAAGATTCCAATGATAATAGGGATCAGATAGTAAATATAATTTCAGCATATGCTCTTCAGCTGGGTTGCCAAGAGCAGAAATAATTAATTAGACAATATTTTCAGGCTAATCATAGAAGACTACCTGAATGTCAGTGTTTGGAATAGATAGGATGGATGTGAGAAGGTACATGGAGGTCATTGATTTGGAATTAGAAATGAAGAGGGGGAGTATATACAGTATTAGAGATTGCTCAGCGTCTTGAATTGACATGTATGAATACCGGGTTTCAAAAGTTTGATAAGCTTCTGATAGCTTGAGCCAAATTGATTAAATCTTAGTTAGAGGAGTTACTTACTTTTTACTTTTACTTTTTCTGGTTTATTTCTCGCCCTCCATCAGACACTAAAGGTCTGTTTAGGCGGGCCTTGGTGTGTGAAAAAATAATTTCTTTCCAGTTAGTATTTTGCTCTGTATCGTTATCAGTTATTTCGCTAGCATTTGTATTCAGGCTTAATAGTTTTCAGGTCACTATTATAACACTTTCTAAAAAGATAAGTCTTCAGGTTTTTCTTGAAAGCTGCCACATTATTGCTATTCTTGACATCGAGTGGAAGGTCGTTAAAGAGTCTCGGTGCAGCATAGCTGAACGTTCTTCCTCCTATTGCATGATTCATACTAATTTCGAATAGTCTATGTGGGTCATCAGCATGTCTAACTCTTACAGCGGCGCTGGTAGCTTCAGGGTAGGGGACCAAGCAATCACGAAGATATTTAGGCTTATCACTTGTAAGTGCTTTGTGAGTCAACAAGCAAATTTTAAATTCAATCCTAGCCTTAACAGGTAACCAATGTAGATCGATCAATGCAGGAGTTATTCTCTCCCTTGGTTTAATGCCTTTTATCAGTCTAGCCGCCCGGTTTTGCACATTTTGAAGCTTTCTTCGTAGTGTATTGGACAATTTGTAGTACAGAGAATTGCAATAATCAAGCCTTGATATTACATGACTCATCACTAAAATTTTGGTACTGCCCTCTGTTAAATATTTTCTAATAAACGCTATGTTTCTCAGGTGATAGTTACACACTTTCACTGTGTTCACAATTTGGTCCCTCATTGACAAATTACAATCTATCAGTACACCCAAATTTTTCACAACAGGCACAATCCCAACATCAGCATCACCAATTTTTATACTTTGAATTAACTGGTAATTCTTCAAAGCCACCTTTGTGCCAAAAAACATACATTCTGTTTTATCATCATTTAATTTGAGCTTTTTCCTCTGCATCCATGTTTTTATTTCAGTCATTATCTCATCAATTTTCTTCTCTGTATCTTGTGTTGTTGAAATTGAGAGGTAAAACTGAGTATCATCTGCATATAGTTTAAAGCCCACTTTTTGTTTTTTCAAGATGTGTGATAGCTCGATAGTATATATGTTAAACAAGATAAGGCCCAGAACACTACCCTGTGGTACACCCTTCATAAGAATTCTCTCATTGGATCGGTTTCCAGAAACTTCTACAATAGTCTTCCTGTTCACCAAGTAACTTCGCAAAAATTTCAGTGCTTCCTCAGTCACTCCAATAGACTTTAAGTCGTCAAGTAAGTACTCGTGCACAACACGTGTCAAAAGCAGCACTAAGATCTAACATAATCAAAATTCCACACTTTCCCTCATCAAGAAGACCTATCATATCATTCATTATTGAGCATAAGGTAGTTTCTGTAGAATGATTAGCTCTGTAGGCCGATTGATTTTCAGGGAATACCTCTAACTCATCAATATGCGCCCATAATTGCTCACTTATGACTTTTTCAATAAGCTTTGACATAGGATAAATTTGAAATGGGCCTATATGAATTTAGCTCGTTCACATCACCCTTTCCTTTGTAAATTGGTTTGATCAACGCAGTTTTTTCACAGCTAGGAAATCAGGATTGTGATATACTTAGGTTAATTATGTTCAGGTAAATATTATATACAACTTGCTTGTTTGGAGCTTCACTTATTGAACTGTTTAGGAAAGGGTCGTTTCCACAATATGTATTCTTCATCTCTCTCATAACCTTTAATAAGTCGCACATATTTATTTCCTTAAATTTTACTAACTTCTTTCCTTCCTTCACTGGCATAGCTGACTGTCCTTCCAAGTGATTTTGGGGGAAACCTCTATAGATTTTATCAATTTTTTCATTGAAGAATAAAGCAAATCTCTCTGCACAAACATTGTCAGGCAAGATATATTTTTTCTTTAATCCCATCAAATCATCAAGGTTTTTGTGAAAGTCCTTCATGTTATTGGTTTTCTTACATTCGCCGTTGTAGAATTTTCTTTTTGTTTTCTAACATGATTTTATAGTCATTTCTGGCCTTATTATATAGATTTCTGTCTTGTGAGGATTTGGCTCTTTTCCATCTACCTTCCATCTTACGTATGTGTCTTTTTGCCTTTAATAGCTCAATATTATACCATCTAACATTTTCGCGTACAACTATTTGTTTGTTCTTTATATGGGACACATGGTATCGTACATTTTTCCAAAATTGTCGTTGACGAAAGTTGACGAAAGTTGACGAAAACAATGGGATTATCGGGGAAGCATGTGTTAAACAACATTGACTTTTAGTGATGGATTTTAAAATGTGAGTAGAAACCCCATACAGAAAGAGTAGATCTAGAATTAAGGTTTGGGACCTTAAAAGAGAAAAGGGTGAGCAATTTATAAAGATTTAGAGAGAGAGAGAGAGAGAGAGAGAGAGAGAGAGAGAGAGAGAATGTTGAACTTAGACATTGGATAAGGTAACATAGTGGAAGATATAAATAGAAATATATGTAGGGGAAGCAGGTAGTATTAGGAAAAATCGCCGGATATGGTGTGCCGAAAGAAGAAAAGTGGTGTTGGGATAGAGGTGTGCAAAAATCAGTTTAAAAGAAATAGAAGGCATTTTAGGATGGGAAAGTATTCCATACACTTCGTTTGGAGGAACGGGACAGAGAAAAGGAGAGAGATTCGAGGAGGAAAGTACTGTAGGTACTGTATAGCTATAGGAAGAGAAATTGAATGAAAGCCTAAGAATAAGGAGAGGAGAAAAGGATATGAATAAGATTTTAAACTTGAAGAAAAGGCAGAAAAAGGATTTTGGCAACTGGGAGTCATGGATAGAGGTGGAAGTATATTGCATAGGCATGAAGACAGTAAGAAGAGATTGAGAGAGTATTTTGATTAACCATTGAATAATAAAAATTAGAGAGGAGCTGGAAGAAGCTCAGAGGGTGGAGGGGCCAGTGTTGGAGATACAGAATACAGAAGTGAATCGGGCATTGAGTAAATTAAGGTAAAGCACCAGGTCCATCAGTTTCAAATTAAAATGGCCAAGTTACTGGCTACAGAGGAGGAAGGATGTACCCTGAGTTTTTAAGAGCGATACGGGAATAGGAAGTAATGCCCAAGGACTGGAAGTGAGTCTGTTATCTCTATTTAAGTAAAAAGGTGAGGTCATGGAATGTGGTAACTAGAGGGAATTAAACTAACAGGGCATGGTTGGAAAGTTTTTGCCAGGGTACTGAATGGGAGATTGGGAGAGATTATAAAGATTAGAAAACAGCAGTATGGATTCATAAGGGAGTGAGGAACTATGGATGCCAGGAAACCAGGAGCTCTTCTGTGCTTTTGCAGATCTAAAGAAGGTTTATAATAGAATCCCAAGAGAGATTGTTTTGGTGCTCAAGGAATAGAAAGTCCCAGAGAGGTTAGTTAATGTTTTGAAATAATGTACAAGAGAACAAGGACAAAAGTATTATTATTATTATTATTATTATTATTATTATTATTATTATTATTATTATTATTAGCTAAGCTACAACCCTAGTTGGAAAAGCAGGATGCTATAAGCCCAAGGGTTCCAACAGAGAAAAATAGACCAGTGAGGAAAGGAAATAAGGAAATATTTAAACTCTATAAGAGACGTAATAAACAATTGAAATGAAACTTTTTGAGAACAGTAACAACATTGAAAACATTTTTC
>NC_090731.1:142426966-142429466 GCF_036898095.1 Palaemon carinicauda
AGAGAGAGCTCTTCTGACAACCTTTATTAGTGAAACCTCCATTCTTCTTTACCAAGTGATTATTCAGGGGCTAACCCTAAATGCAGCACTACTAATCTCTCCTGAATAAAGCTCTAGGAGTCTAGGTACAATCAATGTGTGATAGCACAACTCTTTTGTACTCCATAATGGCCAATCTGATATAAGCACGGCCTCCAGAAGTAATCTCCAAACATAGTCATTTCCATCCATTCTTCTCCACAAAATAACTAAAGGTGACCAGCCGTAAAAGCAATTCTACTTTACATTCAAAGAATAGTCTCTGTGGTCAACACTGGTTGCACGTTATATTTTGAAAGGCAAAGTATGCCGAGGTGGTCAGCAGTAATAGCAGTCGTCCTCAGAAGCAAAATTGACACTTCCGTGGTCAACTCTCTTCATCTTTTCTATCAAACCTAGGTTATCATTTTTGATTGCAACACTTCTTTACCTTAGCAAAACTAATGGATACCCCAAAGAACATCATTCCATCTGAATATGGAATCCTCTCCTTCTTCTCCTTAAAGTATCTCTACCTTAATACAGTCCTCCTTTTCCTCTATTGCATACCTCTTGGGTCATTATTAAAGTCATTAGCTTCTTGTTATTCCCGGGGTAATTATTTTTTTAGCATTCTCTTATTCTTCCAATGGTCATGTATCACAAACTATAAAACATCAGTTTGGGTTGCTGTCTATTCTGCAATACTTTTTTGAATTGATAACTGCCGTTGTTATGAAAAATAGTCATGCCTCCAGAGTACCCAAAGAGTGTAAGACCAATGTAGTTTACCACATTGAGATGCTCGAAAGTTGAGCACAAGTCCTTCTCTGTGCCACATTGGCCGCACGACGACAATGCTTAGCAAGAAACGTTAAGCGCATCACCATACTCACTATTTCATTGATGCACATGATTAAGAAAAAAAAAAAACTCTTATCAGGGACTCGGTTGTTCATAAGGAGAATGGCTATGGAACGTTGGTGAAGCAGTGGCCATCAGGGTGAAGTCGCCTGTGTTGAACATTAACGTTTTTTCATATCATGTCCTCCCCTTTTGTAGGACATTCTATATCAGAACATATCCTGAAGTCTTGAAAAATGATCTTCAAGGACTTTGTTGGAAATCAAGATTATCTCCAGCACAAGGTCTCTAGAAATCTGTCTTGAGTTTTGAAGCTGTATTAGGGATAAAGATGTCTTCTGTAACATTTTCATGAGTTTTTGTTGAAAATAGCTTAAAATTTTGTTTTTGTATGCATTGTGATGTTTTTAGAATTCCTTTAATTTTCGTGTGTATGAAGGCACTGCACTGACAAAAGGGGTAATGATTTCTTTGTAAATATACCCTGACGAAAGCCATTAGTTATTAGCTTAAACAGCTGTTGGCAAGAATTTAATGAATGGAAAAGCACCTTATCCTTCAAGATTCATCCCCGCAGACGAGAAAAGATGCAAAAAAATAAAGCTAGAAAAAGGTTGCTCTAAAATAGGTGGTACCACAAGTGTTTTAGCATTAAATGAAAATTGTCTAAAAGAAAGACTATGCCAAAAGAGTAATTATATATACTGTATATATATATATATATATATATATATATATATATATATATATATATATATATATATATTATATATATATATATACTGTATGTGTGTATGTATATATATATATATATATATATATATACTGTATGTATATATATATATATATATATATATATATATATATATATATATATATATATATATATATATATATAATGTATATATATAGATATATATATATATAATGTATATATATAGATATAGATATATATATACTGTATATATATATATATATATATATATATATATATATATATATATATATACATATATATATATATATATATATATATATATATATATATATTATCATTATTATTATTACTTACTAGGCTAAAACCCTAGTTGGAAAACCAAGATGCTCTACGCCCAGGGGCCCCAACAGGGAAAATAGCTCAGTGAGGAAAGGAAACAAGGAAAAATAATATATTTTAAGAACAGTGACATTTGAATAAACATTTCCCATATAAACTATGAAAACTTTAACAAAACAAGAGGAAGAGAAACGAGATAGAATAGTGTACCCGAGTGTATCCTCAAGCAAGAGAACTCTTAAACCAAGACAGTGGAAGACCATGTTACAGAGGCTATGGCACTACCCAAGACTAGAGAACAATGGTTTGATTTTGGAGTGTCCTTTTAGAAGAGCTGCTTACCATAGCTAAAGTCTCTCTTCTACCCTTAACAAGAGGAAAGTAACCACTGGACAATTACAGGGCAGTAGTTAACCTCTTGGGTGAAGAAGAATTGTTTGGTAATCTCAGTGTTGTCTGGTGAATGAGGTCAGAGGAGAATCCGTAAAGAATAGGCCAGGCTATTCGGTAAATGTGTAGGCAAAGGAAAAGTGAACCGTAACTAGAGAGAAGGATCCAATG
>NC_090731.1:142436966-142464466 GCF_036898095.1 Palaemon carinicauda
GTGGGTCACGATCAAGGTGTCGATAGTTATGTTAGCATGCTTAGTCAAAATACTTGTTAATGTATATGGAAAAACATGAATTGGTAAAAGAATCTTTCGTACATGTGTCTATATTACATAAAATTGTTCATGTTGGAAAAGAATAATGTTTATAAACAGGAAAATAGTTTCTATTCAGTTTCCTCAAGTAACTTTTTTTACCAGGAGTCATCGTCAAGTCTTAAGAGAAAGATAAATTAAAAAGCTAGTGACTATTAAGTAGCGTGTTGGGAATCGGTACAACAGCATTTAAAGGCCGTTTTCCTTACCAGGTGGAATTCTTGGGCGGATAATGTGGTAACACTGTTCGGTACTACAGCGTTTAAAGACAGTTATCCTTATCAGACGGAATTTTTAGACGGATCCAGTGATAACACTGTTCGGTACTACAGCGTTTAAAGATTGTTTTCCTTATCAGGCGGAATTTTTAGTCGGATCCAGTGGTAACACTGTTTGGTACTACAGCGTTTAAATGCCGCTTTCCTTATCAGACGTAATTTTTAGACGGATCCAGTGATAACACTGTTCGGTACTACAGCGTTTAAAGATTGTTTTCCTTATCAGGCGGAATTTTTAGTCGGATCCAGTGGTAACACTGTTTGGTACTACAGCGTTTAAATGCAGCTTTCCTTATCAGGCGGAATTTTTAGGCGGATCCAGTGGTAACACTGTTTGGTACTACAGCGTTTAAATGCCGTTTTCCTTATCAGGCGGAATTTTTAGGCGGATCCAGTGGTAACACTGTTCGGTACTACAGCGTTTAAATGCCGTTTTCCTTATCAGACGGAATTTTTAGGGGGATCCAGTGGTAACACTGTTTGGTACAACAGCGTTTAAATGCCGTTTTCCTTATCAGGCGGAATTTTAGGGGGATCCAGTGGTAACACTGTTCGGTACTACAGCGTTTAAATGCCGCTTTCCTTATCAGGCGGAATTTTTAGGGGGATCCAGTGGTAACCCTGTTCGGTACTACAGCGTTTAAATGCCGTTTTCCTTATCAGACGGAATTTTTAGTCGGATCCAGTGGTAACACTGTTCGGTACTACAGCATTTAAAGACCGTTTTCTTTGTCAGGCGAAATTTTTAGGGGGATCCAGTGGTAACACTGTTCGGTACTACAGCGTTTAAAGACAGTTATCCTTATCAGACGGAATTTTAAGACGGATCCAGTGATAACATTGTTCGGTACTACAGCGTTTAAATGCCGTTTTCCTTATCAGGCGGAATTTTTAGTCGGATCCAGTGGTAACACTGTTCGGTACTACAGCGTTTAAATGCCGTTTTCCTTATCAGGCGGAATTTTTAGGGGGATCCAGTGGTAACACTGTTCGGTACTACAGCGTTTAAATGCCGCTTTCCTTATCAGGCGGAATTTTTAGGGGGATCCAGTGGTAACACTGTTCGGTACTACAGCGTTTAAATGCCGTTTTCCTTATCAGGCGGAATTTTTAGGCGGATCCAGTGGTAACCCTGTTCGGTACTACAGCGTTTAAATACCGTTTTCCTTATCAGACGGAATTTTTAGGGGATCCAGTGGTAACACTGTTCGGTACTACAGCTTTTAAATGCCGTTTTCCTTATCAGGCGGAATTTTTAGTCGGATCCAGTGGTAACACTGTTTGGTACTACAGCGTTTAAATGCCGTTTTCCTTATCAGGCGGAATTTTTAGGGGGATCCAGTGGTAACACTGTTCGGTACTACAGCGTTTAAATGCCGTTTTCTTTATCAGGCGGAATTTTTAGGGGGATCCAGTGGTAACCCTGTTCGGTACTACAGCGTTTAAATGCCGTTTTCCTTATCAGACGGAATTTTTAGACGGATCCAGTGATAACACTGTTCGGTACTTCAGCGTTTAAAGATTGTTTTCCTTATCAGGCGGAATTTTTAGTCGGATCCAGTGGTAACACTGTTTGGTACTACAGCGTTTAAATGCCGTTTTCCTTATCAGGCGGAATTTTTAGGCGGATCCAGTGGTAACCCTGTTCGGTACTACAGCGTTTTATAATATCCAGGGGGTAGAGAGAGACGTCAGTTCTTCACACAGGAACTTTATTAATTAAAACATACACGGGAGCAATACCAAAGCTCAAGTCTCAGAGACACCAAGGTTACAAGGGAACAAGCAATAATGATTATCATTACAAGACAACAAGGTTAGGAGGGAACAGGCAATAAGGATTGTTATCTGTTATTCCCCCGTCCTCCTTTTTTGTTTTACTTCGTTAAACAAACAGATCTATATAGAAGTTACTAATTATAATAAAATGGATAAAATATTGTAACAAATATAAAATTGTTCTCAAGCTCAAACTAAACGTACATTGTAATATGAATACAAACAATAGCATTTCATAATAAAAGAACAATAACAGTCTACATCACGTACAACATTCCATTGCATAAATATCTAAGAATTGCAAAAGAAATTACACATATTTAAAACCTGTTTCCCTTGTCTTTAATTTTCAACATTTTCTAACCTGAACTCATCGTTTTTAAAATGAACAAGATTATCTTCATTTACAGCCACTCTAAGTCTTCCCTTAACTAAGACTTCCACCAAGTCATCACTCTCTTTATTTTCCTTTGTTAATATGTCTGCTATCATGTCTTTAGTATTCAGCCAACTATATGATTCTACTTCTTTATGAATTAGTTTCTGCTTCAAGTCTGCCACTGCGTTTCTTAACAATTTTCTTTCTACTTGTTTTGATGATGCTATACTCTCCAGCGTCGGTCTGCTGTCTGTGAACAGTTTTACTGGGATTTTTCCTCCTTTTTCTCCAAACATAAGTTGTTCAACACTTTTTGCTAAATAAACACTGTCATCCACTAATTTAGTTAAGTTCCTCGTTTCGGCGTCTTTGGCAGAATGGCACACTTGTTTGATGGTTTTTGTTTTCCAATATATAGGAGCTACTATATCAGTTTTCTTGTTTCCCATTAAAATCAAGTTACCACCAATTGACTTTGAGTCACATCTGTGACTTGCATCGCCGAGGCCATAAATTTTCAGGTCTTCTTTCTTCCCTATTTTACCGAACTTTATTTTGCTTTCTTTTGATTTAATTTTCTTCACTATCTTGTTTACTCTCTTTAGATCACCGATCGTAGCATCTTTATTTTTCATAGACATGTTCAATCCAACAATAGCCAAGTTGGGTCGGACATTTTCCGCCAACCACTGGATTTTTCCTGCATACTTCCTGAAAACTTTATATTCGGGTTTTGTCAGAGGTTCGTCATTTCCAATTTTCCTTATTTCTTTGATTTCCTCAATGGATTGGGCATAATCCTCCATGCTTACTTCTATTCCTTCTCTTGTTTTAACTATATCAATCCCTGTAAATCTGAATTCAGATGACTCCACCTTTGAAATCGTGAAATTTTTCATTAAAAGATCCTTGATCATATCCACAAATTCTCTTTTTCCTGAAATCGAAAAATCATCAACATGACATAATATCATACCAAGTAATGATCTGCCGTCATGGAGGTAGTAGAAGGCGTTATCTCCATGCAGTGTTTTCATTCCTCTTCCTTTAAAAAATATTGTCAACTTTAAGCCAAAATTTCCTACCTGCATCTTCAAGCCCATAGATTGGCTTTTTCAGTTTCCAAATGGTTCCTTCCTGTTTTACATCTTTGGGTGGTTCAACAAACACATCACGCTCAAGTTTTTCGGCTTGTAAGAAAGCTGCGGAAATGTCGACGCTCTCCAGTTCAAATCCTTCATTAGCCGATACTGTGATGAAAGTCTTGAAAGACACTCTCAAGGCGGTTGGGGAATCTGATTTTGGTTTCTCAGTTTCCTGGAATCCTCTAGCAACTAACCTTGCTTTTATTTTGGTCTTCTGCCCATCTTGTCTCTCTTTTTCAGTTATAACCCACCTTGAACCAATTTTCTCCTGTCCTGTATCTTTTACTTCTTCAAAGGCTTCATAATACTCAAAATTTTCAAGTTCTTTTTCTTTAGCGTTTATAACTTCAGGTTCATGATGACGACTCTTTGGAACTTCTACCACATATGTGGTTATTTCCTCTACCAAACACTCGTCATTTGACATTTTCATCCAGTAAGTACCAATGTTATCTAGTTCGAAATTTTCCTTGGTCTCTTGTACTTCGGTTTCTTCTTCTTTTTCATTTATAAGATATTTCCAGTCCCTTATTTCATTTTCGAAGTCAACTTCAATTGTTTTACCTCGCTCTAGTTTTATGAAGCACACGAATTTGCGCTTTGAGTTAGGTTTGTTCACTTCAGTCACCTTTCCTTTGTGTTCCTCGCCATTCTTAAAGGTCATAATTATAATTTTACTTTTCTTCGGCCTTTTTTCAGATGGAAGATGATCTTTCACGGTCATTTTGTCATAATTCTCTTCTGCCAAATCAGGTTTACTAACAACTGTCGCTTCTTCTCTCTTTTCTAAATTAATTTCCTCACTCTCGGACTGGTCAGTAAGAGCTGCCTCATCCTTTTTTTTCTCATGAGCTGAAGTCCTTAACGTTCCGTAAGGTTGCAAGTGACAAGAAGCTACCTTTTTCATATCTCCATTTGCTAAAATCCATACACTTCTCCCTTCCATCTTTTCCACCGTAGCGGGACCAAACCATTGTTTTCCACCTTTGTGCTGGTAAAATACTTTCTCCCCAGGTGTATATAGATAATCATTAAAAGACAACAAGGTTAGGAGGGAACAGGCAATAAGGATTGTTATCTGTTACGTTTAAATGCCGTTTTCCTTATCAGACGGAATTTTTAGGGGATCCAGTGGTAACACTGTTCGGTACTACAGCATTTAAAGACCGTTTTCTTTGTCAGGCGAAATTTTCAGGGGGATCCAGTGGTAACGCTGTTCGGTACTATAGCGTTTAAATGCCGTTTTCCTTATCAGACGGAATTTTTAGGCGGATCCAGTGGTAACACTGTTCGGTACTACAGCGTTTAAATGCCGTTTTCCTTATCAGACGGAATTTTTAGGCGGATCCAGTGGTAACACTGTTCAGTACTACAGCGTTTAAATACCATTTTCCTTATTAGGCGGAATTTTTAGGGGATCCAGTGGTAACACTGTTCGGTACTACAGCGTTTAAAGACAGTTATCCTTATCAGACGGAATTTTTAGTTGGATCCAGTGGTACCACTGTTCGGTACTACAGCGTTAAAAGACAGTTAGCCTTATCAGACGGAATTTTTAGACGGATCCAGTGATAACACTGTTCGGTACTTCAACGTTTAAAGATTGTTTTCCTTATCAGGCAGAATTTTTAGTCGGATCCAGTGGTAACACTGTTTGGTACCACAGCGTTTAAATGCCGTTTTCCTTATCAGGCGGAATTTTTAGGCGGATCCAGTGGTAACCCTGTTCGGTACTACAGCGTTTAAATGCCGTTTTCCTTATCAGACGGAATTTTTAGGGGATACAGTGGTAACACTGTTCGGTACTACAGCATTTAAAGACCGTTTTCTTTGTCAGGCAAAATTTTTAGGGGGATCCAGTGGTAACACTGTTCGGTACTACAGTGTTTAAATGCCGTTTTCCTTATCAGACGGAATTTTTAGGCGGATCCAGTGGTAACACTGTTCGGTACTACAGCGTTTAAATGCCGTTTTCCTTATCAGACGGAATTTTTAGGGGATCCAGTGGTAACCCTGTTCGGTACTACAGCGTTTAAATACCATTTTCCTTATTAGGCGGAATTTTTAGGGGATCCAGTGTTAACACTGTTCGGTACTACAGCATTTAAAGACCATTTTCTTAGTCAGGCAAATTTTTGGGGGGGATCCAGTGGTAACACTGTTCGGTACTACAGCGTTTAAATGCCGTTTCCATTATCAGACGGAATTTTTAGGGGGATCCAGTGGTAACACTGTTCGGTACTACAGTGTTTAAATGCCGTTTTCCTTATCAGATGGAATTTTTAGTCGGATCCAGTGGTAATCCTGTTCGGTACTACAGCGTTTAAATACCATTTTCCTTATTAGGCGGAATTTTTAGGGGATCCAGTGGTAACACTGTTCGGTACTACAGCGTTTAAATGCCTTTTTCCTTATCAAATGGAATTTTTAGGGGGATCTAGTGGTAACACTGTTCGGTACTACAGCGTTTAAATGCCGTCTTCCTTATCAGACGGAATTTTTAGTCGGATCCAGTGGTAACACTGTTCGGTACTACAGCGTTTAAATGCTGTTTTCCTTATCAGACGGAATTTTTAGGGGGATCCAGTGGTAACACTGTTCCGTACTACAGCGTTTAAATGCTGTTTTCCTTATCAGACAGAATTTTTAGGCGGAGGCAGAGGTACCACTGTTCGGTACCAAAGCATTTAAAGACCGTTTTCTTTGTCAGGCGAAATTTTTAGGGGGATCCAGTGGTAACACTGTTCGGTACTATAGCGTTTAAAGACAGTTATCCTTATCAGACGGAATTTTTAGACGGATCCAGTGATAACACTGTTCGGTACTTCAGCGTTTAAAGATTGTTTTCCTTATCAGGCGGAATTTTTAGTCGGATTCAGTGGTAACACTGTTTGGTACTACAGCGTTTAAATGCCGTTTTCCTTATCAGGCGGAATTTTTAGGCGGATCCAGTGGTAACCCTGTTCGGTACTACAGCGTTTTATAATATCCAGGGGGTAGAGAGAGACGTCAGTTCTTCACACAGGAACTTTATTAATTAAAACATACACGGGAGCAATACCAAAGCTCAAGTCTCAGAGACACCAAGGTTACAAGGGAACAAGCAATAATGATTATCATTACAAGACAACAAGGTTAGGAGGGAACAGGCAATAAGGATTGTTATCTGTTATTCCCCTGTCCTCCTTTTTTGTTTTACTTCGTTAAACAAACAGATCTATATAGAAGTTACTAATTATAATAAAATGGATAAAATATTGTAACAAATATAAAATTGTTCTCAAGCTCAAACTAAACGTACATTGTAATATGAATACAAACAATAGCATTTCATAATAAAAGAACAATAACAGTCTACATCACGTACAACATTCCATTGCATAAATATCTAAGAATTGCAAAAGAAATTACACATATTTAAAACCTGTTTCCCTTGTCTTTAATTTTAACATTTTCTAACCTGAACTCATCGTTTTTAAAATGAACAAGATTATCTTCATTTACAGCCACTCTAAGTCTTCCCTTAACTAAGACTTCCACCAAGTCATCACTCTCTTTATTTTCCTTTGTTAATATGTCTGCTATCATGTCTTTAGTATTCAGCCAACTATATGATTCTACTTCTTTATGAATTAGTTTCTGCTTCAAGTCTGCCACTGCGTTTCTTAACAATTTTCTTTCTACTCGTTTTGATGATGCTATACTCTCCAGCGTTGGTCTGCTGTCTGTGAACAGTTTTACTGGGATTTTTCCTCCTTTTTCTCCAAACATAAGTTGTTCAACACTTTTTGCTAAATAAACACTGTCATCCACTAATTTAGTTAAGTTCCTCGTTTCGGCGTCTTTGGCAGAATGGCACACTTGTTTGATGGTTTTTGTTTTCCAATATATAGGAGCTACTATATCAGTTTTCTTGTTTCCCATTAAAATCAAGTTACCACCAATTGACTTTGAGTCGCATCTGTAACTTGCATCGCCGAGGCCATAAATTTTCAGGTCTTCTTTCTTCCCTATTTTACCGAACTTTATTTTGCTTTCTTTTGATTTAATTTTCTTCACTATCTTGTTTACTCTCTTTAGATCACCGATTGTAGCATCTTTATTTTTCATAGACATGTTCAATCCAACAATAGCCAAGTCGGGTCGGACATTTTCCCCCAACCACTGGATTTTTCCTGCATACTTCCTGAAAACTTTATATTCGGTTTTTGTCAGAGGTTCGTCATTTCCAATTTTCCTTATTTCTTTGATTTCCTCAATGGATTGGGCATAATCCTCCATGCTTACTTCTATTCCTTCTCTTGTTTTAACTATATCAATCCCTGTAAATCTGAATTCAGATGACTCCACCTTTGAAATCGTGAAATTTTTCATTAAAAGATCCTTGATCATATCCACAAATTCTCTTTTTCCTGAAATCGAAAAATCATCAACATGACATAAAATCATACCAAGTAATGATCTGCCGTCATGGAGGTAGTAGAAGGCGTTATCTCCATGCAGTGTTTTCATTCCTCTTCCTTTAAAAATATTGTCAACTTTAAGCCAAAATTTCCTACCTGCATCTTCAAGCCCATAGATTGGCTTTTTCAGTTTCCAAATGGTTCCTTCCTGTTTTACATCTTTGGGTGGTTCAACAAACACATCACGCTCAAGTTTTTCGGCTTGTAAGAAAGCTGCGGAAATGTCGACGCTCTCCAGTTCAAATCCTTCATTAGCCGATACTGCGATGAAAGTCTTGAAAGACTCTCTCAAGGCGGTTGGGGAATCTGATTTTGGTTTCTCAGTTTCCTGGAATCCTCTAGCAACTAACCTTGTTTTTATTTTGGTCTTCTGCCCATCTTGTCTCTCTTTTTCAGTTATAACCCACCTTGAACCAATTTTCTCCTGTCCTGTATCTTTTACTTCTTCAAAGGCTTCATAACACTCGTCATTTGACATTTTCATCCAGTAAGTACCAATGTTATCTAGTTCGAAATTTTCCTTGGTCTCTTGTACTTCGGTTTCTTCTTCTTTTTCATTTATAAGATATTTCCAGTCCCTTATTTCATTTTCGAAGTCAACTTCAATTGTTTTACCTCCCTCTAGTTTTATGAAGCACACGAATTTGCGCTTTGAGTTAGGTTTGTTCACTTCAGTCACCTTTCCTTTGTGTTCCTCGCCATTCTTAAAGGTCATAATTATAATTTTACTTTTCTTCGGCCTTTTTACAGATGGAAGATGATCTTTCACGGTCATTTTGTCATAATTCTCTTCTGCCAAATCAGGTTTACTAACAACTGTCGCTTCTTCTCTCTTTTCTAAATTAATTTCCTCACTCTCGGACTGGTCAGTAAGAGCTGCCTCATCCTTTTTTTTCTCATGAGCTGAAGTCCTTAACGTTCCGTAAGGTTGCAAGTGACAAGAAGCTACCTTTTTCATATCTCCATTTGCTAAAATCCATACACTTCTCCCTTCCATCTTTTCCACCGTAGCGGGACCAAACCATTGTTTTCCACCTTTGTGCTGGTAAAATACTTTCTCCCCAGGTGTATATAGATAATCATTAAAAGACAACAAGGTTAGGAGGGAACAGGCAATAAGGATTGTTATCTGTTACGTTTAAATGCCGTTTTCCTTATCAGACGGAATTTTTAGGGGATCCAGTGGTAACACTGTTCGGTACTACAGCATTTAAAGACCGTTTTCTTTGTCAGGCGAAATTTTCAGGGGGATCCAGTGGTAACACTGTTCGGTACTACAGCGTTTAAATGCCGTTTTCCTTATCAGACGGAATTTTTAGGCGGATCCAGTGGTAACACTGTTCAGTACTACAGCGTTTAAATACCATTTTCCTTATTAGGCGGAATTTTTAGGGGATCCAGTGGTAACACTGTTCGGTACTACAGCATTTAAAGACCGTTTTCTTTGTTAGGCGAATTTTTTAGGGGGATCCAGTGGTAACACTGTTCGGTACTACAGCGTTTAAAGACAGTTATCCTTATCAGACGGAATTTTTAGTTGGATCCAGTGGTACCACTGTTCGGTACTACAGCGTTAAAAGACAGTTATCCTTATCAGACGGAATTTTTAGACGGATCCAGTGATAACACTGTTCGGTACTTCAACGTTTAAAGATTGTTTTCCTTATCAGGCGGAATTTTTAGTCGGATCCAGTGGTAACACTGTTTGGTACTACAGCGTTTAAATGCCGTCTTCCTTATCTGGCGGAATTTTTAGGCGGATCCAGTGGTAACCCTGTTCGGTACTACAGCGTTTAAATGCCGTTTTCCTTATCAGACGGAATTTTTAGGGGATCCAGTGGTAACACTGTTCGGTACTACAGCATTTAAAGACCGTTTTCTTTGTCAGGCGAAATTTTTAGGGGAATCCAGTGGTAACACTGTTCGGTACTACAGTGTTTAAATGCCGTTTTCCATATCAGACGGAATTTTTAGGCGGATCCAGTGGTAACACTGTTCGGTACTACAGCGTTTAAATGCCGTTTTCCTTATCAGACGGAATTTTTAGGCGGATCCAGTGGTAACGCTGTTCGGTACTACAGCGTTTAAATACCATTTTCCTTATTAGGCGGAATTTTTAGGGGATCCAGTGGTAACACTGTTCGGTACTACAGCATTTAAAGACCGTTTTCTTTGTCAGGCAAATTTTTTAGGGGGATCCAGTGGTAACACTGTTCGGTACTACAGCGTTTAAATGCCGTTCTCCTTATCAGACGGAATTTTTAGGGGGATCCAGTGGTAACACTGTTCGGTACTACAGTGTTTAAATGCCGTTTTCCTTATCAGATGGAATTTTTAGTCGGATCCAATGGTAACCCTGTTCGGTACTACAGCGTTTAAATACCGTTTTCCTTATTAGGCGGAATTTTTAGGGGATCCAGTGGTAACACTGTTCGGTACTACAGCGTTTAAATGCCGTTTTCCTTATCAAATGGAATTTTTAGGGGGATCTAGTGGTAACACTGTTCGGTACTACAGCGTTTAAATGCCGTCTTCCTTATCAGACGGATTTTTAGTCGGATCCAGTGGTAACACTGTTCGGTACTACAGCGTTTAAATGCTGTTTTCCTTATCAGACGGAATTTTTAGGGGGATCCAGTGGTAACACTGTTCCGTACTACAGCGTTTAAATGCTGTTTTCCTTATCAGACAGAATTTTTAGGCGGAGGCAGAGGTAACACTGTTCGGTACTACAGCGTTTGAATGCCGTTTTCCTTATCAGACGGAATTTTTAGGCGGAGGCAGTGGTAACACTGTTCGGTACTGCAGCGTTGAAATGCCGTTTTCCTTATCAGACGGAATTTTTAGTCGGATCCAGTGGTAACACTGTTCGGTACTGCAGCGTTGAAATGCCGTTTTCCTTATCAGACGGAATTTTTAGGCGAAGCCAGTGGTAACACTGTTCGGTACTGCAGCGTTGAAATGCCGTTTTCCTTATCAGACGGAATTTTTAGTCGGAGCCAGTGGTAACACTGTTCGGTACTGCAGCGTTTAAATGCCGTTTTCCTTATCAGACGGGATTTTTAGGCGGATCCAGTGGTAACACTGTTCGGTACTACAGCGTTTAAATGCCGTTTTCCTTATCAGACGGAATTTTTAGGGGGATCCAGTGGTAACACTGTTCGGTACTACAGCGTTTAAATGCTGTTTTCCTTATCGGACGGAATTTTTAGTCGGATCCAGTGGTAACACTGTTCGGTACTACAGCGTTTAAATGCCGCTTTCCTTATCAGACATAATGTTTAGGCGGATCCAGTGGTAACACTGTTCGGTACTACAGCGTTGAAATGCCGCTTTCCTTATCAGACGGAATTTTTAGTCGGATCCAGTGGTAACACTGTTCGGTACTACAGCGTTGAAATGCCGCTTTCCTTATCAGACGGAATTTTTAGGGGGATCCAGTGGTAACACTGTTCGGTACTACAGCGTTTAAATGCCGCTTTCCTTATCAGACGGAATTTTTAGTCGGATCCAGTGGTAACACTGTTCGGTACTACAGCGTTGAAATGCCGCTTTCCTTATCAGACGGAATTTTTAGTCGGATCCAGTGGTAACACTGTTCGGTACTACATGTTTAAAGACCGTTTTCTTTATCAGGCGGAATTTTTAGGGGGATCCAGTGGTACCACTGTTCGGTTCTACAGCGTTTAAATGCCGTTTTCCTTATCAGACGGAATTTTTAGGCGGATCCAGTGGTAACACTGTTCGGTACTGCAGCATTTAAAGGCCGTTTTCCTTCACCAGGCGGAATTTTTAGGTGGATCGGTTGGTAACACTGGTTGGAAGTTGCAGTCCTCACTTCTATAATTTTAGAGCAACGATTCTTTGCTAATATCTCTGATCCTTTATAGTGAAACTTTCAAAAGCGTAAATCCCGTAAAACGAAGAGGAAATTGCAAAAGTTGATGCATTTTTCTCTTTCCTCTTCGATCAAAGGAAGGCTGCAGTGAAGATCCGAAACCAAATTATTTTAATTTTTCTTCATCCTCTTCGTCACTTCGGACAGCTATCCTCGTTCATCAAAATCTGCGTTAAAATCTTCCTTTTAGTCAATATTTTTATATTGATCTCAAGATTTTGAAATACTGAGAATCTCTCTCTCTCTCTCTCTCTCTCTCTCTCTCTCTCTCTCTCTCTCTGCCAATATTTCGCGTTGGCATAAGCCCGCCCCAAAGCGAGTCAGATTGCCCACAAATAGCAATTTGTTCTTTGCACTGCAACCTAAACGTAGCCGCCCCCCTCTCTATCTTAGATTAATGGAAGTGTATTAAGCAGGTTTAGGCTCTCTTCCACTGTCTTGGGTTAGAGTTTTCTTGCTTGAGGGTACACTCGGGTACACTATTCGATCTAATTTCTTTTCCTCTTGTTTTGTTAGTTTTTTGTAGTTTATATAGGAAATAATTATTTTGATATTGTTGCAGTTCTTAAAATTTTTTTTCCCTTTTCCTTTCCTCACTGGACTATTTTCCCTGTTGAGCCCCTTGGCTTATAGTATCCTTCTTTTAACAGGTTTGTAGCTTAGCAAGCAATAATAATAATAATAATAATAATAATAATAATAATAATAATAAGGGAAGTGTATTAAGCAGAAACTCTCTCTCTCTCTCTTCTCTCTCTCTCTCTCTCTCTCTCTCTCTCTCTCTCTCTCTCTCTCTCTCTCTCTCTCTATCTTAGATAAATGGAGGTGTGTAAAGCACGAACAGTTGTTACTTCTCTCGTAAATATATGGTATAGTATCAAACAGGACAATTCTCTCTCTTAGAGCATGGAAGTGTATTAAGCTGTAACTCTCTCTCTCTCTCTCTCTCTCTCTCTCTCTCTCTCTCTCTCTCTCTCTCTCTCTCTCTCTCTCTCTCTCTCGAGCAATTCAAAAACGATTCCTTCTCACGAACTTATACGTCCCTCTTCTGCACGCAGAAGTGATGACGTCTCCCTGGAAAAGGTTTAGGAGACACGAGAATACGGAATGACTCAGAAGATTACGGACGGCAGAATTGCAAGAGCCCGTGCCTGACCACAAGGACCAGGAAATCTATAACAACTTTTAATACTCAAAGTTAATCTAACTGACTGTGGCATAGTCTGGACGACAATGCAATATGCAAATGGAACTCATTATCATTCTTGTTACATTTATCATAAAAAAATCTTAAATGAAAGGACTGTTTGAAATATCTCATGCTTTTTATACGAATCTGATTTCAGTGGATGTAGTAGGTTGGCCAAAGCACCCGCCACCCGTTGAGGTACTACCACTAGAGAGATAATTGGTCTTTGACTGGCCAGATAGTACTACATTGGATCTAACTCTAGTTACGGCTCATTATTTCTATGCCATCGGATACTGTGACCTCTTTCTCATACATCTTTCATCGCTGGTCTATTTTCCCTAGGCCTTATAGCGTCTTGCTTTTCCAACTAGGGTTATAGTTTAGCTAATAATAATAATGATGATAATAATAATAATATTGATAGTGATGATAATAATAATGATAATAATGATAATGATAATAATAATGATAATAATGATAATGATAATAATAATAATAATAAATCTTCTTGTTTAGCAATAAACAACGACCACACATCATGTGTTCTAGTATTTTTGCATATGCTATTTCTTTTGAACGAATAATGCCAGCAGTCTTATTCCTTTATTTATTCATTTGTATTATCATCTATCCAGTATTCGCAAATTACGATATACTCACAGTAATTGTGTGTGATTAATGTTATGAATCTAATTCTCCTCACTATTTTTTAATCAGTTCTCCTCCTTCGTTGGTCTTCCCTCTTTTCATATGTGAACATCTTAATCCAGGGAAGCTTGTTACAGTTAACATTGCTTACCAGGGATACTTGTTAAGAACAATAAATTTGCATAACATGTACATAGCACAATCCAGTTTTTTACAATTTTTATATATTTATATACATATCAAAAATGAATCTTTTCAATCTACTCTCTCTCTCTCTCTCTCTCTCTCTCTCTCTCTCTCTCTCTCTCTCTCTCTCTCTCTCTCTCTCTCTCTCTCTCTCTCTCTCTCTCTCTCTCTTATATTTACATATATATATATATATATATATATATATATATATATATGTGTGTGTGTATATATATAGATTATATATATATATATATATATATATATATATATATATAATAATAATATATATAATAATAATAATAATAATTTTAAATATAATAATAATAATAATAATAATAATAATATATATTATTATTATTATTATTATTATATTTAAAATTATTATTATTATTATTATTATTATTATTATCATTATTATTAATATTATTATTGTTATTATTATTATTATTGTTATTATTATTATTATTATTATTTTTGTTATTATTATTATTATTATTATGATTATTATTATTATTATTATTATTATTATTATTATTATATATATATATATATATATATATATATATATATATATATATATATATATATATATATATATATATTTGGGCTCAGGCCATGTCGTCCTGATGGAAGTCCCTAATTGGTAGCTTTCTAGGGTATGTTGGACTACAGTGATATCCCAGAGAATTTTACCTTAAGGTATCCAGAATTCTAACTCCTGGAGCGAATATCCCTAAATAATCTCACAGGGATATCGCATAAAATCAGAGGATGTATTCTTGACACGTCACATAGCTATCTTCGCTCCGAACAGTATTAACGCTTCGAGGGGGATATAGTGACAAGAATCCGAAACGAGAATGAAAAGAGAGCCGCTCTTAAGGCATCTCTCCTATTCCGTTTCCAATATGTATCTGATGAAGGCAGTGGCGCCCTCTTTATTCCTTTTCGTGTAGCTCAACTACTCGGTGTTTTCCCTTGTGTTCTCTCGTTATTTTGGATTTAATTCAACTTTTTGATGACTTCTCCGGCCTCTTCTGCCTCTGGCAAGTTGAGTATTATCTTTACTATGTATAAATGTAAGCTCTTGTCGTTTTGAATTAAATCAAAAGTGATTTTAGCGTAAACAAGAGCTGTTGCCTACCGGAGGCATCCTGGATGCCGTCGCTCGCTCTTATGGGTCAGTTAGTTAGGTAGAGCGACGTTCCCGGTTTGTTACGCTTTAATAATTTTGCTATTTAGCTACTCTAGAAATGCTTATATTGTTCGGTCAGTGTTAGCTCGGTTATTTCGACACGGTCGAGGTACCATCCTGCCTTTCGCGAGGCTCGTAGCCTAGACGTCTGGCATTAGTACTTTCATGCATGGTATAAGTTTTTCCGAGTGTTATTTTATTGAAGCTATAGGCAATTATTCTATACATGTGAGATATTGTTGAATGTTTTTTCCAAGATGGTATACGAGAGAGTTTCGGTGATTTAGGTAATCGATTCTCACCTTACCTAGCTAGTATTCTAGGTACAGTAGTATACTTTCGCACATCCCCGATTGTTCTTTTCTCCTCCGGAGGCCAAGTTCGATCCCTCTCTCCCTCTGAAAGCCCTTGGCTTATCCTAGTGGTTCTACCTGTATATTAATCCAGGTATTACTATCCTAGGATATTTCTGACCTGTCCTGATAACCAGCAGAGTGACTGGTTTTTGGGTTTTGGCAGAATTTCAGAGTTTTTAGTCTGTGGTCTGCTTCTTCCTAGCATGGAGAATGAGTCTCCTTTGCTAGGTTAGGGGCGGACACAGGAAGCTTTGCTTCCCTAGTCCATGTCGGAAGGATTCTGATGATTCCTTCCTCTATTGGCCTAGCAGACTGTCCTGTGTCGTTTTTTCTCGGGCTGGAGAATGAGTTTCTCGGTTGCCCGACGAAATAACTTCACATAACTTTGTTCTGGTTGGGAGGAGGATAGCAAGCATTGCCAATCTTCCTCCCTAATAGACAACTCTTGGTTAGGATGAGCTCCCTAACTGCTGAGTGTCTCTCTTGCTAGAACGAAGTCTTTAGGACCCTTATACCTTCCCCACCTCTCTTTCTTTTATTTTCTTGGCCATAGTCCTTCTTCCGTACCTAGTATAGGTTAGGATGGAGGACCGGCTCAGCTCTCTGCCGCCCGGCATTACATGCCGGCCGGCAGAGACCCCTTTTTTCTTAGCAGAGTGAACCCCAGACCTCCCTTGGTCTCTCTTCCATGTCTGCCGGTAGAGCCCGGCAGGCTGTGGATTCTTTGGAAGCCTGAATGTTACATTCTCCCCTTCCATAAGTTCACTCTTTCTGGATGGAAGGTCTTATGGCATGCCGCCCTATAACCTTACACCCATACTTTTTCTCTGACTATTGTTTTGCACCCCTATCCCGGCTGCCGGCTTGACAGCCGACAGCCGGGCAGGTAGAGGTTCTCTGATTCTTGGCTACTGTCGGCAGTACGGTTTTATTACCTTTGCCGGCCGGCAGTGGAATCACAGCCCGGATTCGCTGGCAGCTACGATTAGCGGCCGGCAGCCGGGTTTTAGTGTTTTCAGCCGTCGGCTGGCAATGATTACCGGCCGGCACTTAGTCGCGGCGACTCAGAGGGCTGCCGCCTATTAGTTAAAGATAGTATATCTTTGATCTATAAAGGGGTAGTTGCCGGCCGGCACAATAGCATGCGATGTATAGTAGTTGCTATATTCGTAGTGTAGTACACACTGCATTAGTAGAAACTGCTGTACAGAGTTTGTGATAACACTAAAGTTCTTCATCATACTTAATGTTATCTTGTACAGCCTTTTGTTGAGACTGTACTTTATATAGAAAGTGAGTTCTTTCTGTATTCTTTCAATCCCGTATATTAAAACTACACATTAAATTTCCGTTTAGGAAATTACATAAGGTATTCTAGTATAGAATTAACCTTAGTTTTAATATTTTGGGAGGTTACGGCAATTGACTGGACAGGAAATACAAGTATGTGCCTTTCCTTCTTTCTTTTATAGCTTTACTATATAAGCTAAATGTTTCAATATAAGTGAAAAGCCTTCACTTGAAACTCATGGATTTTTCTTCTCTTTACAGGAGGACCATCCGAAGTGCGGGAGTGTGTTCTGTAATGTCCGCAGTAAGTACTTTTGTGGACATCAATACTGTAGGAGGCACGCACCATGCGCAGCCTCCAGAGGTGATCTCCGGTATTGGGACCCTCAGGTTTGTACAGTATGTTCTAACCTGATTACTGAGGCTTTTGACGACCCCAAGTTGACGGAGTCAAGGGATACTGCCAGGGAAAAGTTGCGATCCTGGGTGAGGGGTTTTCAGAAAAACACCTCAGGCCCCTACCTTCCAAATGAGAAGATGAGGGCCTACCTTTTCCCTAAAGCATCGGCTGATGCAATCATCCCCCAGCCTCAGGTGGAGATACCAACTACCCAGAATCCGGTGGATTCCGAAGTCTCGGCCACCCTTCAAGACATCCAATTGGACGATAGGAGGACGGAGGTGTCGGATTCTACAGAGAAGGACCTTCTAGGAGAAGGTCAAGAGGAGGAGCTGTGCCAGACTCCTCAAGTAGAAGAGGAAGAAATCAATGAGGTGTCGGTTACATCGGTTCCGGACCCAGAACCTGTTCCCTCTACTTCGTCTGCTATCCCAGATGACCTGAGAAGGACTCATTCTTCTATTGTTGAGATGATCCAACAAATTCAGAAGAAAAATGATGAGAAAGAGGCTGCAATGAAACTGGAGATATGTAGACTTGCAACATCACGTGGGCCCCAGAAGCGACTCAACGTGAAGGATCTTCCTTTGTGTTCGGATACCAATCCTTGGAGGTATGCCGAACATATGCCAATGACAATCGGGAAGATCGTTATATCTGAAAAGTTGGGAGCAATTCCCCTGGAAGAGGTGGAATTTTGGCCTAATAAGGATTCCTACCCGTACTGTTATGTCCGCCTTACTATCAAGCTCAATGAAAGAGAGGGCCTTCACGAACTCAAAGGTGCCAGCCTTGAGTAAGAAGCTTCCCTCTTTTGTGGCCTCTCCTACCAGAGCCTTTCCCTTCATGAAAAAGGGATATAAGGTAGCCTTAAAGGCGGTGGAGGCAGGGAAACCATGCCCCTCCTTGGAGGAGTGCAAGCCGTTATCTCTGACCTTGCCCTTGGACCAAGAAGACTGGAAGGACGTACACCTTACCTTCTCAGTCGGGAAGCTGGAAGCTGATATTGCTGAACGTCATTTCGGTGAGGAACTCCCTAAGCTCTCTTGCGCAGGGAGCAAGAGACAAAGGAAAGACTTGCGGCATCAATGTCGTTGCAAACGACATTAGAAACAATGGCAAGTGACCCCAAGAACCAGGACATGTTCATGGTGGTGGCCAAAACTCATCTGGCCACGGTTACAAAGGATCTCTATAGCTTTATTAAAGCTAGGAGAGCCTTGTAGAGAGTTCGTGTTTGCCTCGGCTGCGGTGAGACACGAACCGAGGAAACTGATATCCGCTTGTATCTGGGGTAAAGACCTCTTTCCCAATGATGTGGTTAAAGAGGTAGTAGACAAGGCCGCCACAGAGAATAGGAACCTTCTCAAAAAGTGGGGCTTAGATCTTAAGAGGAAGTCTTCTCAGGATGAGGGTCCCCAACCCAAGAGGAAGACAAAAAGGCCTAGGCCATCTTCTCGGCCGGCTATACCTTACCGACAGCATCAACAGCAACAACTTCCTGTGACCGCGGTGCCTCAGATGATGGCACAACCTCCAACCACGTACCAACTGGTACCTCAACAAGTGGCGACTCAGTCGCCAGTTTTTAACCCAGCCTTCGAAAGGCAGACTTCTTCCTTCGTTCGAGGGCTAGAGGAACAGCCAGAGGTTCTTCTAGACGCCCTTCAAGAGGAAGGGGATTCAGGGGAGGACGCGGTCAAGGAGGCAAGGCCTCAGGTCCACAACAGCAGAAGTGAGATGCTTCCTGTAGGAGGGAGGCTACAGCTATTTAGGGATCGCTGGACCTTCGATCCCTGGTCCCACAGCCTAATAAAGATTGGACTAGGTTGGAGTTGGAGCAGCCCTCCACCTCAATTTCCTCAGTTCTCCCAACACTCAACCCCCATTTTGGAAGAATACGTCCGAGAGCTCTTAGACAAAAGAGTGATTCGTAAAGTTAAGTCCATCAAATTTCAAGGGAGGCTGTTTTGTGTTCCAAAGAAGGACTCAGATAAACTCAGTCATTCTTGACTTGACGCCACTCAACAAGTTCATAATGAACTATAAGTTCAGAATGCTCACACTTCAACACATAAGGATCCTAATGCCCAAGAAGGCATATACTGTCTCTATAGACTTGTCTGACGCTTATTGGCATGTTCCAATTAATTGCCACCTCTCCTCCTACCTAGGCTTTAAGTTACATAGAAAACTTTACACCTTTAGAGCCATGCCTTTCGGGCTAAACATAGCCCCAAGGATTTTCACGAAGCTCGCAAACGCAGCCGTCCATCAATTACGCCTAAAGGGGGTCCAAGTAGTAGCCTACTTGGACGACTGGCTGGTGTGGGCAGCATCCAGGACAGAATGCATGCAAGCTTCTAAGAGAGTGATCCAGTTCCTGGAACATCTGGGATTCTAGATCAATATCAAAAAGTTTCGACTTTCTCCAGCTCAAAAATTTCAGTGGTTGGGAATCCATTGGAATTTAGAGTCACATCGACTTTCCATTCCTGGGAAGAAGAGGAAGGAAATAGCAGGATCTGTCAAGAGACTGCTGAAATCCAAACAGATATCAAGACGCGAACAGGAGAGAGTGCTGGGCTCTCTACAGTTTGCTTCAATAACAGATCCAGTGCTAAGAGCACAGCTAAAGGATGCAACAGGAGTCTGGAGGAAATACGCATCAAACACGCGAAGAGATCTAATAAGACCTCTACCGACTCGACTGCGATCGCTTCTCAAGCCGTGGTCCAATGCCAGGCAACTGAAGAAATCAATACTTCTTCAACCTCCTCCCCCGTCAGTAACTATCCACACAGACGCTTCAAAGGAAGGGTGGGGCGGTCACTCTCATCAGAAGAGAGTCCAAGGAGCTTGGTCCAATCTCTTCAAGTCATTTCACATCAACTTTCTAGAAGCCATGGCAGTGCTTCTGACTTTAAAGAAGGTATCTCCTCGCCACTCGACCAACATAAGACTGGTTCTAGACAGTGAGGTGATAATGAGATGCCTGAATCGACAAGGGTCAAGGTCACCTCAAATCAACCAAGTGATGTTGGCCATTTTTCGTTTGGCAGAAAGGAAAAAATGGCACCTGTCAGCAGTTCACATTCAAGGGTTCTGCAATGTGACAGCGGACGCTCTATCCAGGTTTACACCAATAGAGTCAGAATGGTCCCTTGACGCAGGATCGTTCTCATTCATCTCGAGTCAAGTCCCGAAGCTGCAGATAGACCTCTTTGCGACGAAAGACAACAAGAAAATGGATCGTTATGTGTCCCCATACGGGGATCCGCTAGCGGAGGCCGTGGACACTATGTCCCTAGACTGGAACAGATGGTCCGGTATTTATCTGTTCCCTCCGCACAACCTCCTTTTGAAGGTCCTTGACAAGCTGAGATCCTTCAAAGGGAAGGCGGCAATAGTGGCCCACAAGTGGCCAAATAGCGTGTGGTTCCCTCTGGCATTGGAACTACGCCTAAAATTTGTTCCGCTACCAGATCCATCCCTGTCTCAGCGAGTACAGAAGTCGACTGTCTTCGCTTCATTACAGAAAACCAGAAACCTACATCTCATGATTTTCTCTCCCTAGTTTCTTTCCAAGAACATGCTACCCACCATCAGGTAGGGTCCCTAGAGAATCTACTCTCTGAAGGAAGATGTATCTCTATGTCCAGTGGGGTGCCTAAAGGTCTATCTTCATAGAACTTCAGACTTTATGGGAGGACAGCTGTTCAGATGAGAAACCTTGGGCTCAAGGTTTTCTATTACTAAGAGCGAAACTCACCTGTGTTATTCGCGAATCGGGTCCTGACAGTACACCCGCTAGTCATGATCCGAGAGGAGTTGCTTCTTCCATAAAATTTCCTTATTTATATGGACCTTGAACATCTTTGTTCATTCACCAGCTGGTGGTCATCCAAGGTGTTCTTTATGCAATATGCAAAGCAAGTGGAGCAACTCAAGTAATCTGTGGTAGCAGCAGGTAGAATCCTTTAACCTTCTGTTTTAACTCTGCGAGGAACAGTGTAATTAATATGGGACGATTAATTAAGAGGGTGGGTGTGTAGTCACTGTGTGTACTACACACTGAGCGATAGGCCACGAAAGTGTCCTTACGAACTGTTCCATTGACGTTGGTGAACTATAGCATAATACGGACACTTGTGCCAAGCGTTCCTTACGCTAGTGGAATTAAACAGTATACAGACTGTAGCATTATTACTTGTTCAATTAAAGTGGCAAGTCTGTTTCATGGTAGATGAAACGTTATTTTCTGTTGACTGTTTTCTTTGTGCTTTAATAGATATCATCCACTTTTTTGAAAAAAAAAAAAGATTTTATAAAGGTAGATCTGATATGCATGTTTATTAAATTTTTAATAAACTAGTTCATAGTGAACCCTGCGTTTTATTCGCCCACACTCATTTTTATTAAATATGGATATTTTTATCATGGTATGTCTTTTAAGATTGTTCCCAGATTTAAGCAAAGTCCACTCTCCTTAACCCTTCTTTAGGAAGGGTTGAGGTGGTACCCTAACGGGAGAATGGCAGAGATGTAAATTTGTTCCTATGCGGATATGACCTTTATCCGATAGTTATTAAGAGTGGTCACCTTGGGGAAGGTGTCACAAATTCATTCTGACTTTGGCGACTCTTAGACAAACTTTGCTTTATAATGTATAGGGCGAGACCACTATACAAGCTTGTCATTTTGTCATCCATAGGTTATTATGTACTCCTCGAGACTTTTCCAGAGTCTAGTATGACTCATCCCTGTAGGGGGCAGGAAGCACTAACATAGTTCATGCTTAGATGAAATGATGTATGACGGTAACATCATAGGTCTCTAGGTCTAGACGGACCAGGAAAATACTTTCTTGAGAGTACGGCACTGATTGGGAATCCACAGATACATTAATGCTCTGGTAAACTTCCATCAGGACGACATGGCCTGAGCCCAAAAAACGGATTTTGAGCGAAGCGAAAAATCTATTTTTGAGTGAGGTAGCCATGTCGTCCTGATGGACCCCCGCCCTTCCTTTTATTGTAAAAGGGCTTATTGACCCTTAACTATAATACAGTATCTGTGCCACCTCTTATATCGCTACAAGGAATAAAGAGGGCGCCACCGCCTTCATCAGATACACACCGGAAACGGAATAGGAGAGATGCCTTATGAGTGGCTCTCTTTTTATTCTCGTTTCGGATTCTTGTCACTATATCCCCCTCGAAGCGTTAATACTGTTCGGGGGGAAGATAGCTATGTGACGTGTCAAGAATACGTCCTCTGATTTTATGCGATATCCCTGTGAGATTATTTAGGGATATTCGCTCCAGGAGTTAGAATTCTGGATACCTTAAGGTAAAATTCTCTGGGAATATCACTGTAGTCAAATATACCCTAGAAAGCTACCAATTAGGGACCTCCATCAGGACGACATGGCTACCTCACCCAAAAATAGATTTTTCGCTTCGCTCAAAATCCGCGATATATATATATATATATATATATATATATATATATATATATATATATATATATATATATATATATATATATATAAACATGAGACCTACCTTTCAAAATAATCATCCTGCGAATTTCAATACACTAAAGTAACGTGACATCACCCGTGGGTAAAACCTTCATTATCAGCTTAATCAGACTTTGTCCTTGGATCTTATTGAACAAACAAATTGTAAAAAAATTAAATATATGGAAACATACCACCTGTTCTGTTATGTCCAACTGAATATGTTGGCGATATCAACAGTCAGTAAATAAGTGTTTTAAAACTTCATATCAGTCATTAGGTTTTACCCGATTTACCTTGTGATTTTTTTTTTTTTTTTTGTGGATCGAAAATAGTCTTACAAGGTCATGTTTGTTTTTGTTATTTTTTTCAGGCGCAAGGCAAACATAGATTTCGCCAGTGAATGAATCTCGTTTAATTTTAGTTGGTAAAGAAAATAAACAAGCAATAGATGTTTGTAGGTGAATACTGCCAAACTAGGTAAATAATAACAAACGGTTGTAGCATCACCACGACTGAACTGCATACATCATCTATCTGTTAATTTCTATTTGTATATCATAAAAAAGGGTAGTTCTGTGATCGACAAGGTCTATGAAATTAGAAGCCTGGCTTGAAGAGTTTTAGAAATTATCTTTTTATGATACAACAGTGAGTATCCATACAATTTTTTTTCGGAAGATATCCGAAAACATTCCTCTTCATAATGATAATACAGGTGCCCAAATCTGAGCTTAATAGTTCGTTACTGAACAAACAAATTTTTAGAACTTTATTCACTGTGTTAGCTGGTTCTTTAGTGTGTTACTTGTTAGAATTACACCATATTATTTTTGGGGGAGATCGGTTTCATATTCTAGACGTTTTATTTCAGCTGTGACTAAGTTGTGGAATGATCCTCCTAATCGGGTAGTTGAATTAGTGGAACTTCAAAAGTTCAAACTTGCGGCAGATGTTTTAATGTTGAATAGGCTTACGTAAGTCCTTTAATAGTTCATATATGACATTTATGTTTTAATGTTGTTAATGTGTTTAAGATGTTTTATTTCATTTGTTCATTACTTCTTATATCGTTTATTTCCTTATTTACTTTCCTCACAGGGCTATTTTTCCCTGTTGGAGCCCTTGGCCTTATAGCATCTTGCTTTTCCAACTGAAGTTGTAGCTTAGTAATAATAATAATAATAATAATAATAATAATAATAATATGAAGGAACTTTTGGAAGGACAGTTTAAATTCCTCAGCCTTGGTGGGGGTTTGCTTTCTCAGTGCTCTAGTTTCGTTTTGTAACACACCGAATGTTATCAGTAAAATATAACTCAAAGTATTGTGTAGACCAAATAAAACTATTTTTAGGTTTTGCACTCTCTTGGACGATAATGTTAAATCAACCAAATGTCAGTGTAGTTATGTTATAAAACAAATTACATTATTGATAATAAACAAATTATAATGTTTGCGTCTGCACGCTTTGAACTAAATTGAATCTGTTAAATGTTTTAGTTTTTGTAAGGAATATATCCCAAGGAATAAATTGTGTTGTAGAAAGATAATTTTTTAAATGAATTATTTTTCAAAAGTTAAAGGGCATTTGTTGATTAATGAATTTGATGGCTATAAGTAATGCCAACTGTAATTAATACATTAACATTGCAAAAGTATATATTGTGTCATGGTTGAATCCCTAGTAAACAATTAATGATAGGCAAAAACAATAAATCATTTTTGCAGAGTGCATCCATCATTGAGTGAATTCATTGAAATGGTGTTGCTTCTGCAACGATACACACTAATAAGAATTATTCAGTGGAAGTAATTAATTCACATATGCATGAATTTGACGAGTTAACGTATTTTTGCAACAGCACAGTCATAATATCGTGAATATGATCAGTGGACGTAATGCCACCCATGTTTTGTATTTGATTGGTAAAAAGTATCATTTAAATGTTTGCCAGGACGCATCTATTATTCAATCATTTTGATACGTGATGATACCAAAACTTATGATTAAGGTTTATTTGTAAAATTATTTGCTTTATAATGAATCGTTTACCAGTGAATGAATTTTGATTTTTATATTAATCTTAAAATGTAAATAAGGTTTTTTGGTCTGTTTTAATTTTAGCAACTGTATATTTATTAGTGATTTGATCTGTTTGATAAGTGATTACTCCTGATATAAGTATTTTGTTTTTCAAAGGTAACACCTTTGAACGAATATCCATTGATTTCCCTGGATATCTGAAAATTGTATCTGTAAAAAGTTTAGTGAATTTTCTGTTCTCCTGCAATATGAAGGATTTATAATTCATTTTTAGATAAAGTATGATATTTTTACGAAACAATATTCGTAATCGATCGATTTATACCTCTTATACGGTTCCCTGATTACTCAGAAGTTGAAATTCTCCGTTGTTTTTTCTTCCTTTTTTTTTCTTTCTTTCTTTACTTCATGGGAAGAAAAATGTGTTCAGTTAAACAGCATGGTTGAGTTCTCAAGGAATATACGGGCGATTATACTAATACTCATTAACGCGAGAACATTATGCAATAAATGCGTATGTGTACATCACACATTAACCATGTATATATTAATAAATTCTTTGTTGCTATTAATCTGTAAGGACTCCTGCGTTGATTAACATGTCATTTCTTCAAGTCTCGCTGATAAGAGTTACATAACCGACATCTTACTACAGTAATGAATGATAACGGTAATTCTACAAATTCCAAGGTTCTCTCTCTCTCTCTCTCTCTCTCTCTCTCTCTCTCTCTCTCTTTGTATGGATAGCTATGTAGCAACATGATTTATTTAAAGAGCGTGTGCTAATAGTCACCCTAAAATTTCAATCGAATTCTGTTGTTTTTTTTTTCACATAAATTGAAAAATCGTCAAATTACAGGGGGCACTCGGTAGAGCGCAGACCTCCTCTGCGGTAGATTATTTTTTGCCCTTTTTCACCTTGACCTTTGCTCTCAACATCGATTAATTGACGTGGATTTTCATACATTCAAATATGGAGCAAGTTTGAAGTGTCTGTGCCAACGAAGTCTAAACTAATGGCTCATTACGTGAAATTGAAATTTTGCTTGACCGTGATCTTTACCTTTGACCTTGATCTTTCAAAATTTAATCATTTCCAGCATTTTACATTTCAGTTAATCCCTGCATGTTTCATTACTCTACGATTAAAATTGTGGCCAGGAAAGTGTTCACTAACAAACACACACACAAACGGGGGGTAAAACATAACCTCCTTATAACTTCGTTGGCAGAGGTAATAAGAGAAAAGTTTTTAACAAATGCAAATTAAACCTCGAAATAAATTTATAAAACATAACCTCTAATTTTTATAAATGACATAAATTCTAATTTCATTGATATTACAGCATTTTATATTAATGGTTTTACTTTTTTATTGAGATAGCTTAGCTTCCTTTTTTCTCATAAAACATTATTTCATTGATTGCCAAAACAGTTAGAACACGATTCAGTTATTTTTTTCTTTGTGTTGAAATCTCGAGTTGCAGTTTCGCAATTCATTTTCTATTTCTTATCTTATTCCCGCAAATGATATACTTTATGTACAAGAGAAAATAGTAAACAGAAGTTCTAATATTTGGTCATCGTTAATTTGTTAATAGATTCAAGAATATAAAGCATTCATAATGTGTATAATAATCATTTTTTTTTCTCTTGGATCCTGATATATATATATATATATATATGTGTGTGTATATATAAATGTGTGTATATATATATATATATATATTTATATATATATATATATTTATATATATGTATATCTATATATATATATATATATATATTTATATATATATATATTTATATATATATATTTATATATATTTATATATATATATATATATATATTTATATATATTTATATACATATATATATATATATTTATATATATATTTATATATGTATTTATATATATATTTATATATATATATGTCTGTATATGTATATATATGTATATATATATATATATATATATTATATATATATAAATTATATATATATATATATATATATGTGTGTGTGTGTGTGTGTGTGTGTATACAGTCTGTTAATTAAATACTTTCCTGTCAATGCATTCTATAATTTTTTTTTTATTCTACCCCCCCCCCCCCTTACGTTCATCCGCGTTTTAAACCTTTTCAATTATTCTTTTCATTGCTTCATACATTCATTCACTCAGTCAGTTGTCCTCAAGTCATTCATTATTTCTATCTTCATTCATACAGTCAGGCCACCAGTCAGTCAGACGTTCAAACGTTCATTCACACAATCGACTAACTGTTCTACAACCCATTAAAACGGTCGGTCTCACCACATGTTTTCTCTCTCTCTCTCTCTCTCTCTCTCTCTCTCTCTATATATATATATATATATATGTATACAGTATATATATATGTGTGTGAAAATGTGTGTATATATATAAATATATGTATATATATATATATATATATTGTGTGTATACATATATATATATATATATATATTGTGTGTATACATATATATATATATATATATATATGTATATATCTCCAGTATATACAGTGTGTGTTTGTGTACGCATATAGATTAAAGAGAAATATAAATGCCGTATCAGTCTCCCAATTTTTACAATAA
>NC_090731.1:142469466-142471966 GCF_036898095.1 Palaemon carinicauda
GTTGTGGTATGAGCATCACCTAATTTTGAAATAATCAAAGTTTGATATCCTATGTAAACGAGCACAGCAGATGCAAATATGATGTGACCAAGAACCTACACTGAAAATATTAGGTTACAAAAAGATAATGAATGACTAGTATTTAGATTCACAATTACAGAGGAGGCAACCTAGAAAATAGGTAATATTATTTTATACTTTTAATATCACTTAGGTGGTTGAATTGTCTGGAAAAAAATGTGTTGCCATTCCTAAAGAAAAATGCAGATAGATAAAAAAGACATATCGTATCATGTGTGCAGTGGTATCTTATGTATAAGTAGCTTAAACTCCTGAAGTCTCTCCAACTTTGTTAGTAGAAGACAATTAAAATAACCAAAATTTAAGAAGAAAAATATCTTGAAAGCTTTTAAGCTTCTGGCTGAAGTTTTCAAACAAAATTCAGATATTACAAAGAATTTTTCTCCCTGAGGTATGTAGAATTTGCTTAAGAATAGGAATTGATGAGAAGTTGCATAACGTAAGGTAAAGAATATTGCTGGAAAACATTTAGCAATATAGAAATCCTCTTCGTCATCTCCTACGCCTATTGACGCAAAAGAGTCTCGGTTAGAATTCGCCAGTCATCTCTATCTTGAGGTTTTATATCAATACTTCTCCATTCATCATCATCTACTTGACGCTTCATAGCCCTCAGCCATGTAGGCTCTTCTTCTTAATGCCTTTTGGAGCCCAGATGAAAATGGTGAACTAATCTCTCTTGGAGAGTGCGAAGCAGTATATTTTCCCAAATATGTGTTCGACTGCAAGTATCATGTTTGGGTTAGTAAGAATAGCTGCTCTATAGAGTGGGACGAGTTCTTCCGTTTTTTCGCTCTTTTATAGTTCCTGTTTTATCTTATTGTAAGTCAAGTCATCTGCATGGAGATTGTTTTAAATTTAGGAGAAAGAGCAACAGGTAAGGGAAGCCAAAGCCCACTAGGTATTCTGTACCGAAGGTTTAAAGGAAATCCACATTTACACATATATTAAATCCAACATTTGTTCTTTTCGGACTGCAGTTCTTGTGAACTTATAAAGGGTTTTAATTCCTTTTCGTGCGAAAGATTTATTTCTTGTAAAGCATTTCTTGTGCCTATTTACGTGCTATATTGGTACTAGTGTATGTCAATTGTTACTATTAGAAGGGGTGCCAGATTTTTCGAAGGAGACAGTCAGTTTCTTAGTCAGTTTGTTTTAGAATGTGGAGTAAGGCAAAACAGATCTTTTTCCTGCATTCATTGCCTGGAAACCAACTGATATCGCTAGCAACTTCCCAAATCTTGATAGATTTTTTTCGGATGCACAACAATGACAGATACGTATGTAGCGTTTATGGGAACCATTAAGGCTACCTATCAAGTAGCTAGAAGCTCCTTGCCTAGTTTCCCCAGGTCCTATGTGAATGGAGAGAATGTTTGGGCATTGATCAAATATCTTTAAGTTTGGTCTATTTGACATTGTCCAGTAAAGTAATGACCTCTCTCTTATTACCTCTGTTGCCCATTGGTGGTATTTAAATATTCAACCTTGAAATTGGATTTGATTATTATCCACAAGATCATAGTTGTACAGCTTAAGCTCCTTGTTGAAAGTAATTTCCTGTAAATAGAGAGTAAGAGTAAAAACCGAGGAAGTTTTGGTTAGCACTATTGCCTCCTATCAATAACAGCTAGTTTACAAACACATTCCAGATGACCATGAATTAATTGCAGCTTGTGTTGTTTCAATATCAGTAGTAAAATAACAAAGATACTTGATAACAAAATTTCGCTAGAAATTCTCTGCTTCGATATACAAAGAACCTCTTTGGTTCAAAAGCATTTCCCTTAATGTAGTGAAACGGTTTGTGTAATGCCTTGATCAGCAAACCTGTACCAGTAACGGACACCCATACTAGGCCGGTTTGCTTTGAGCGATCAGTAGCCAGAATGGTGATGAAACCTGGCCAAACCCTAGACATGAATAAGGACATGTCTGAGAATTTTTCCCTGCAGTGGACTGGAAACGGCTGCATTTGTTGTTGTTGTTGTATGTAAAATATTTATATAAACAGAGGAAACTGATGGAGGTTCAAAGCAGTTCTGACTGGCAAATCGATTTTCAGAGATAGGTTTAGTGGCGAAAGACCTATCGAACCATCTTTTTTTCAGTAATTACGGTAATCATGAGGTCTTTTTACACAAGGGAGAAGATTATTTTGTCTTGGTCATACGCATAAGTAAGATTTGATGTAATGCAAAACTTTTTCTTAGCTAAGCAGTTGGTAAATACCTTCAAGCAATACCCTATAATATGTTTGGAAGGGTGGGTATCCACTAGGTCCTATAAATATATGGATATTCGGTTTCCATAAACTTGATGGCATCTTTGATATCTCTCAGAAACAAACTTACAGGAGAGGGCCTTCCCAGTCCCCTCATCCCGTCCCTTGTAGTCACCTTTTACGACACGCAAGTGC
>NC_090731.1:142481966-142486966 GCF_036898095.1 Palaemon carinicauda
TAAGCCCCGCTTAAAACTCCCGGTGTGATAACACTAAATCATAACATTTCGTGAATCATAAAATTATCTTCATATGGTTTCTCAGACAAAAACTACCAACTTTTCCCCATATAAAGAAAATCGTTTTGACAAGTAATAAGAAAGTTCACACCTGTTCCAGCGAACGACATTCACCCCATAACCAGCATTATGGAAGGAAAGAACCTATTCCATGGATGTATATGGGAAAGGGTCTATTAATGTCAAGAGGAGGGTCTATAGGATATGGTGAAGTGGATGGTTTGGGCTACCATCGGAAAGTCGATTGATACCTTTCGATCTGGGCATGTTCCCTTTCTTGGAAATTTTGGTGTTTTTTTTTTTTTCTAGAAGTTTTACCTTTCTTATACTTTTTCTTTTATTTCCAAGATATCCCGGGACTACATGATTGTCTGTTTCTTGAACTATCTATTGTTTCTTATTCTGTTCTTAAGTACAATCAGATTTACAGCATAACCAGTAGAATTTTTGCTCACCGCTTGAAATCAAAGGCGTTAATAATAATAATAATAATAATAATAATAATAATAATAATAATAATACTGATGATGATGATGATAGTAGTAGTAGTAGTAGTAGAATTGTTTGAGAAACTTTGCTGATAATTCAGCCTGATGTATAAAGCGAAATCTTAGAATTTTTAGGAAAAACAAATGAAAAGTTGTTATTTCGGATCTGAGGACAATGATTATTTTCTCATTTCTCTTTTTGCTAAACAGAGACACATATTGTGGGGTGGCTTTTCTCTTTCTAAACCTCATATTACAGTAAAGGGGAGTAAATCGGCCTTCAAATAATGAGCTCGCTCTCTCTCTCTCTCTCTCTCTCTCTCTCTCTCTCTCTCTCTCTCTCTCTCTCTCCTCAATGCATTTTGCCGAATCTGTTTGACTTCCACCTACTGCAGCAATAAAAAGCTTGATGGTATTGCGACGCCATTGGGTCTAACTCCGGAGATATAAAATCCCGATGATGAGATTCATTGCTCTCTTTATAGTAACGACTACCTCTTAGCCAGACTGGCAGTTACTCTAATGTCTGTTTGTCAATTGTTAGTTCCTAATAGAATTGTCAGTTACTTTAACTAAGCATTAAATCTTATTCCCGTTTCTGAGTAGGGATACCTTAATCTGGTGAAAGAAATTGTGAATCGCCATGATCTGCAAAACTGTACTAGTCAGGGCTACTCATAATAGCTTTTTGTTGTGAGAAATCAGACGAAATTCTTCCCATCACCAATTTGCACTGGTTAGTGTGGTGATGAAAACTGGCCAAATCCCATACATGAATTGACAAAACCTGAGCCCTTTGTTCTGCAGTGGATTAGAAACGACTGTATTTGCTGTTGCTGTTGTTGTTGTTGTTGTTATATCTTATCCGTAACGTACTAAACACCATAAAACCCTTGCCTTTTGCATCAATTGTACATGTTTTGAGTTAGCTCTGCCTTGGCACTCCAAGCTGGAAATATGCCTTTTATAACTTCATAGAATCATCAAAAGATGCGAGGCGAAGGCTCATATCCAGGTAACTTGGTGGCAAAAACTTTAAACGCCCAATGACAGAAAAAAAAAGAGGAAGTTGTAAAGGTTTTAAAGGTCACTCATGAATGGCAGGGGAAAGGGACATTGATAATGTCCTAGCTAGCAGGGCAGTGCCCTAGAGACTGACCATACGATCATCGCCCAAGCACCCTCTCCACCCAAGCTATGGCCTGGGAGGACCAGACAATGCCTGATGATGAATCTACAGGTAGACCTATAGGCTTCCCCAAACTCTTCCTCATCCTTATCTCACAAGAATTGCGAGGTTGCAGACACTACAAAAAACTGTCGAGCTTGACCGGGACTCTAACCCCAGTCCGTCAATCGCCAGGCAAGGACGCTTCCAATAGACTTGCAATACTCATAACTTCTCATTACCTTAAAAAAAAACTGTAAACCAGAAAACAATGTAAGATAAGAGCGGTAACATTCCAAAAGCTACCAGGAAGACGCTAATGGCGTAAAAAAAGAATTAGGGTGGTTGTGGTCTTATTGGCAACCTCTCTGCCTGGTAATCGCTAGACGGGTGTTCTAGTCTCGCTCAAACTTGCTAGTTCTTTAGTTTCTGCAACATTTCCAGCCTTGTGAGCTGAGGATGGGGGATTTGGGGAAGCTTATAGGTCTACCTGCCGAGTCATCAGCAGCCATTACCTGTCTCTCCCTGGTCCTAGCTTGGGCATTGATCATATGATATATAGTCAGTCTCTATGGCATTGTCTTGCTTGCTAGGGCAATGTCACTCCCCCTTGACTCTGCCATTCATGAGCGAAAGAGCAGTAATACGGAGTGACGACTTGACACCGTATTCTCAAGTTTACCGAAATCCAATACGAGTCTGTAAGGCTTCCATATACAGGAATGCCTCTGTAGACTTGCCGAAATCCTCCAAAGAAACCTTTCCTGGGATTCATTGTCTTAACTTGAGCTTTTCGTAGAAGTAAAAACATCGACCTGGAATTCCTAAATTTGGTCAGAATCGTCTGGGAGATTTTACTTTCCCCAGGCAGAAGAAGGTATTCCATAAAAGGTGAGGTGTGCCCGTGACAGATGCCTTTCTTCCTGAAGCATAGGCTGAGCACTTGTCTGTGCTTTTCATAATGCAGAACACATATTTTTATTCTTACAGTTTTATTCTTACAGTCCATATTGGCAGCAAGACCTTACAAATTACGCGGAAAATGTTCTAGCAGGAGTATTTTATTCTTGCTAGGGTGGTATGGAAAAATTCTAAAGGAAATTTGGGTACCAAAATAGGTTGTTAACTGTAGGTTAAATATACTTTAAGCTTTTGTATTGTTAGATTTGTGGCTTTTAATAATGTGATTTGAATTCGTGGGTATCATCAAATGTAGTTGAAGAGATAGAAAATTTTAATTTTTCTATCAAGTTATTCTAATTTATGGTGGCTTTATAGTTGTACAATATGATCATACTACTTTTTATTAGATTTTTATACAACCTATTGTCACTCGTGACACTTAATATGGAAATCGTGTCACAACAGTTCATATATTTCTAATATTTTTCCTTTTCTTTTCTACAAACTTTAACGGAAAGTCGAAGACAGGAAATCGGAATATTTTTAGCATCATCTTCTTCTTCTTGTTCTTCTTCTTCTTCTAATTATCATTATAATTATCATAGTTATTATAGTTGTTATAGTTATTATTATTATTGTTGTTGTTATTTCTATAATTTTCTTTTATTCCATCTTCCATCCTCTCATTTGTTTTAGTTCTTAATTATTTGTGCTTTGGATAACATTTTGCCTCACATACACCTTAAGTATTTTTAATGAACTATACCAAAAAAAATCATTACTTAGAATATGGCGTTTAATTTCGTAACTTTTTTTCTCATGACATTGTGAAACAAGGATTGGGAAATGTACGTATTAAATCAAAATAGAATTTAAATGTCTCCAAACTAGTCTCCTCAGAATGCTTATAAGCACGTATGACATCTTACTCTTTTATTTTAAAGGTTACGTATTTTGACAGCTTCCATTGCCATGAAGTTATAAAAAATGTGTATTTCCAAACGTAAATTTCAAAACACTTGCGTCGCTTCATTGATTATGTTCTCAGCTATTTTTTTTCTCGATATGCGAGAATATTAAATCAAATCATTGTGACCTTTTAAAGAAATTCTTCTTTGAAAAAATACATTAAACTCGGCAAGGATTTTTTTTTTAGATTGCGCATATGTTTCATAACATATTATTAGATTGTATTTTCAGTGATTCAATCAATGTTTATTTCTCTATATTCAAACACGTAAGCATGTTTGTATGTATGTGTGTGTGTTTGTGTTTCTGTGTGAGCCTATGAGTCATCCGCCGAGATCGATGGTCGGAACGTACTCCCGGCTCTCGTCTCATCTCCCCCTACCCCTTCATAGTCCCCAACAACCATTCTCTTCTAGGGGTCTTCCCCACCTCCCCCTCTCTCTCTCTCTCTCTCTCTCTCTCTCTCTCTCTCTCTCTCTCCTTCCCCCGACGCCCCCTCCCCCTCTCCTCCATCCAATAAGACCCCCTAAAACACGCTAAATTAAGGTTAGTCAGTATTAAAATAGAAGATGAACCAGGTAGAGCCAATCTTATGATTCCAAGAAAAGCCACCACGTGCCAACACAGGGGAAAGAACATTGCACGAAATTGGTTTTGCCTGCCTGTATACAGAAATTGCGATGTACACATGTACAGTCCTTTGGGATGTTACTTTTTATGTCAAGTTTTTTTTTTCGAGAAAACCAAGAAAGCCATTGCTTTCAAAAACCTGTTTTTTTCAAATTCTGAATCAAGACTTAAGTTCTCTAAGTCAAATGAATATATAAGGTTTAATAACCATCCCACGCTTTAGAAATTGGATGTACTGTGTATACGCACACACACCTTAGATATATATATATATATATATATATATATATATATATATATATATATATATATATATATATATATATATATATATATATATATATATATCTAAGGTGTGTGCGTATACACAGTACATCCAATTTCTAAAGCGAGGGACGGTTATTAAATATTATATATTCATTTGACTTAGAGAATATATATATATATATATATATATATATATATATATATATATATATATATATATATATATATATATATATACCCCCACACTAAAACATATATTTATACATTATATATACATATATGTATGCATATGTGTATATGCATATATACGAAACTTTAATATATGTACGCATGTATCTGTATGTGTTCTACTAAACCTCTCGGCAAATGCATTGAAAAGTAGATCTAAAGTTAATCAAATTGAAATAGACATGTCATCTTTATTTTACAAAATGTAATATCAAGAGGAGTGAATTCCTAATAAAAGAATAGTGTATGACTGGTTACAAAATTTATTTAACTCCAGATTATATTAC
>NC_090731.1:142491966-142496966 GCF_036898095.1 Palaemon carinicauda
ACTAGCATCAATGGTTGCCATGTAAATGTATATTTACAATTCTATTATGGAGGACTTTTTCGCCTATACATAGTATAGAAGCCGAAGCCAGTAAAACTAAAAAAGCACTCTGAGCTGACCTCCGCCAGACAGCAGCTTATTTCGGTCGACCTTTCGCTCGACCTTACTACGAATACAGTCCTAGGACTTTCAAAATTGGACCACTTCCGCATCTCAACATAAAAATTAATCCCTGAAAGTTTCACCACTCTATCAGTAAAATTGTGGCCAGGAAGGTGTTCACAAACAAACTAGGGCGAAAATATAACCTCCTTCCAAATTCGTTGGCGGAGCTATTAACGCCAGCAGAACACCACTAAATACAATCATCACTATTAAAAGTAGTCAAAACATTTCAACAGTAGTTCGTTTCAAAATAGTGGGCTTACATTTTCCACAGTCACTGTCACTTCGTTGAACTCTTGAACCTCCTCGAAATGTTTCTTCTCTTATCGTTGGGTGTTTTGCAATTCATATTAATTTTAGGATGGGGTTGCTAGATCGTCGGTATTCACCGGTAATCACCAACAACTTTAATAACTTTACTTCCTTTAAGTTCCCTAATCGAGAGACCAGCCTGTAATGGCCAAAGCAAACGTTGCTGAACATCCTGTGGTGTAGGCTACTTCCTGTTGACGATGCATTCCTACATTTAAACTAGTTTAATTGAAGTTAGCGTAAAATGAATATCCCTACTTGGTGTTCTGCCGGACTGAGGTTAGAGTTCCGCTCACTCGATATTTTATTGCAGTGTCTGCAACCTTACCATCCTTATGAGGAAGGAGAAGGGATTTGGGGGAAACCTATGAGTCATCTGCAGACATTGCCTGGCTTTCCCTGTCTTAGCTTGGGTGGAGAGGGGCATGGGAGATGACCATATGTATATATGTTCAGTCTTTATGACATTGCATGTTGGACAATGTCACTGTCCCTTGCCTCTGCTATTCATGAATGGCCTTTAAACTTTTAAACAAGCCTAAAACATAAGGACAAAATATTCTTTCAAATGTGATTTAGTAGCTAAAGTAAAAGTAGTTGGATTAAATATTTACTTCCTTTATTACACTAGTGGCAATGATTTTTCGTTAAAAAAAAGCAAAACAATTCCATTTTAACAAAGCATTAGTTACTCAGCATAAGTAAAGAGCTTTACGCAAAGGGAGGGAAGTACATCATTATTGACTGAATGTTGGTCTTTGAATTAATTACAGCTCCCCTTCCTTTGCTACTAGAATTTCTACTAAGAGTTTTACTGATGCTATAACATTTACTTGTATTTGATTGTCATTTTGTGAAAAGTTACATTACTTTATTCGATTTTCACAAAGAAATAAAACTTCATCTATGGAACAGAACATCGTCATATTTTTAAAGCAATGGTTGGCTGTTCTCATTAAATTTTCGTATTCCGTGCCGTGCTAAAGAAGGGCAGCCATAACTATTTCAAGTAGAATTGGTTAGAAAATTAAATCCGGTAAAATGCAATAATTAGTCTCAGGGTTACAGTATTTTACTCGATATTTCATAAATGCCATACTAAGGCTTTGTACTTTCTTTAAATGCTTGACATAAGAAATGACTCCCACAAGAAACATTTGATAACGGTAGATACGCTTTTGTTCATAATTTGCCAAAAACTGTATTAGCTTAATAAGTAGTAAAGTTAGTGCAGTTTTATCAAACTTATCGGTCTACGTGTATTTCATACATGCTCATACACTGTAATACTCTTGCTCTTTATATCTGACGCTCTCTCGCATGGATAAAAGAAAAAAGCTTTTTAAGCTTGCCATAGCATGTTTCATATGTTTTTTTTTATGGCATTGTTATCCTCAGCCAGTTGTATATAAGCTTATGTCCTTTGAATACAGTCAAGTCCATTAAGACCCTTATCAGCTTGCAACATTAAAGGGAGTGTAAGAAATACATGTGCATTGCAATACTGTGGTATCGAAAATGTTGTCCTTTATTTCATTCGGCATGTTGTCGAAGCCTATCAAAATGTGAAAATGGAGAGATCCATTTCACCAATTGCCCTCCATTTGTTGCTGATTCCAATGCAATCGTCATCGATTTCCTATCTGGTGGATTGTACATCCCTTGGCATAGCTCTACTTCCCGAATGGGCACTTCAACGTAAAACTCGGAAGGTTGTAAGCCTGAATGGACTGCAGCCTGAATTTGAATTGCACTGATTCGGATAAAGAGCTGGAAGCGCTGGTTTCGGAATCAATCCGCGTAGGGTAGTAATCTACTCAATGTATACCTCATGCGGCGCACTGTAGGTATTATTATTATTATTATTATTATTATTATTATTATTATTATTACTTGCTAAGCTACAACCCTAGTTGGAAAAGCAGGATGCTATAAGCCCTGGGGCTCCAACAGGGAAAACATCCCAGTGAGGAAAGGAAACAAGAATAAAATATTTTGAGAGTAACAACATTAGAATAAATATCTTTTATATAGTCTATATAAACTTTAACAAAACAAGAGGAAGAGAAATTAGATACAATAGTGTGCCCGAGTGCACCCTCAAGCAAGAGAACTCTATCCCAAGACAGTGGAAGACCATGGTACAGATGCTGTAGCACAAACCCAGACTAGAGAACAATGGTTTGATTTTGGAGTGCCCTTCTCCTAGAAGAACTCCTTACCATAACTAAAGGGTTTCTTCTATCCTTACCAAGAGGAAAGTAGCCACTGAACAATTTTTGTGCAGTAACCCCTCTGGTGGAAAAGAATTATTTGGTAATCTCAGTGTTGTCAGGTGTATGAGGATAAAGGAGAATATGTAAAGAATGGGCCAGACTATTTAGTGTAGGGGGAAAGGAAAATGAACCGTAACCAGAGAGAAGGATCCATTGTAGTGCTGTGTGGCCAATCAAAAGAACCCATAACTCTCTAGCGGTAGTATCTCAACGGGTGGCTGGTGCCCTGCCCAACCTACCTAGCCTACCTACCTACCTACCTACCTACCTCCTATGTGCGCCTTAGCCCCGAATGGCCTCTCCGGCCCTCTGTCTAGGCTCATGGACTGAATTCATAAATCTACGTAATTAAAATTAATATATTCTAAATCCAAGCGTCTTATGCTCTTCCTTCCACTTTGTGAATGCGCCCTTGTGTGAACGGGACTTTAGGTCTAATAGCAACTTTTCAGCACACAAGCTGAGACTTGGTCTGGAAACTCATTCCCTAATGGAGGTTAGGAATGCGTTTCAATATTTATGCTTGTATGTGTGTGCTGTTATTTACTGGAACATGCTCACGACGGCAATGCCAAAATACACACACGTGTGTATATATATATATATATATATATATATATATATATATATATATATATATATATATATATATATATATGTGTGTGTGTGTGTGTGTGTGTGTGTGTGTGTGTGTGTGTGTGTGTGTGTGTGTTCAATAAAATTAATTTTTACCTCACTTTCCGGTGGACCCTAGGCTATTCAAATGAAAGGCAGGGGAGCCATCTACCTCGTCATCAGTGGCATAAAAAAAATTGGAACCTAATCACAACTGCATATCAAGTTTTACTTGGTGATGTCTCTCATTTCCATTCTAGTGAGGGGTCCTAAACCTTGTAGTGAAAGGGATAGATTTAACTTCAAAGTATCGTATTAGTGATGGAGGTTTGTTTGTGTCAAATCTATACGTACAATAGAAGTGAAATTTCCATTTAGAGCAGAGACGTTGTTCTAGTACTTGCATATCATTTATAGTGTGTCCGACTGTATTTTGTCTAATTTTTATGCAAGATTTTTAAGCAGCAGCTTTGTGATAGAATGTTGTTTATATTCCATTTTTTATTATGTTCCGCTGCTGTTACTTTAAACGTTTTTTCTTTTACCCTTCATTTTAGATGATTATCTCTACCAAGGTCTAAATTGTGTGCCCATACATATCGCTTACAAGATACATTTTTACTGTCATAATTGGTTGCATTAGATGTTAAATGTCAAGAAACTTCATTTTCTCACTCACACAGGTTTTATAATTATATGTCTCCTTCCTGTGAGGGGTTTGACCGTGGCCACCGAGATTAGCGCTACGCTAAATTTAACTTAGTCGATTTGTGTACATGATGGCGCATGCAAACATGATCGTGTTTTTTGCATTTAAATAAATGTTTTCTGAAAATAAGTTTCCTCCCCTTTCCCTTCCTCACTTCCTTGTCTTCTTAATCCCTCACATCCCGTGCCTCCCTACCTCTCTCCCTAAATTAATTTCCCCCTTTCCATTTTTTTTTTGTCTGTCCCTTAATGTATTCCCGCCCCAGCGGCATCAATTAACCCGGAATTTTCTGGTCATTTGGCAACTAGATTGTTATGTAACTAGCCATCCCTCGTCCCTTCTTCATTGACTCATTCCTCCCCTGCTTCAGGAATTTTAAGAAGTCTCATGCACAACACACACCTGTGGGGTGGGGGACGGGGAGAAGAAGAAGAAAAAGAAGATGAAAGCGTTCAGATCTTTTACTCAATACTTCATTCCTGAAGTCGTAAAAGGTGAAATTCTACCTATGAAACACGTCCAGTGCTTTCTTACCTGATTTGAATCCATGAATAAAGGCATACACCAGGAAAGGTTTTACGGCCAATTAGGTTATTATGATTTTTTCAATGTTATTATCTCCTTTGATTTTCTTATGATTTGCTTCTCATGAGGGTACGGAAGAGATAGATTTGCGTAGAAGGGAGAAAGCAAAATAAAAATCTTCGTCCGGTCATATATTCAATATGAATGTGTAATAGAATCCATTATTTATTACATAGGAATGAAATTTAACCTCAATCTTAACATTCAGCTTTATATTGCTTGTTAGAGATTAATCTATCTATCTATCTATCTATCTATCATCTATATATATATATATATATATATATATATATATATATATATATATATATATATATATATATATATAAGCATCAGCC
>NC_090731.1:142511966-142526966 GCF_036898095.1 Palaemon carinicauda
CACACATGTATATATATATATATATATATATATATATATATATATATATATATATATATACATGACAGACAAATGTCCTGTCCCTGTCCTCTATCACTTGTAAGTAATCTTTCAAGCTTTAAGCCAAGCATTTTCTTGGCCATAATTTTTTCTTTTAATCTTAATCCCCTTCCAGACTGATCGGTATTACCTATGCAATTTTATAGACCAAGATAGGCAAATAATGTCCACGCTGCAATAATCCAATGGTATACACACATACTTAAGTAAAACAAAACATAAACACCCTACCGTGTTCAGGAGATAAGTAACTGTGCAATAATTTCCTTATCACTATTCCTCGTTTTATAATTATCACTACTACTCGTAGCAGCAGTAGTATCATTATTATATTGAGTCGTTTGTTATTATTATTCGTATTATTATTATCAAACATGGAGAGCAAATGTTTTTATTCAAAACCTGAACGTATTTATTTCTTGAGATTTTTAAGTGCGCAGATTGTTTTGTTGCTCCAGCAATTAAACAAAAAATACCACTTTTGATGTTACAATTGTTCTTTAGAGAGAGAGAGAGAGAGAGAGAGAGAGAGAGAGAGAGAGAGAGAGAGAGAGAGAGAGAGAGAGAGAATGCTATTATTATTATTATTATTATTATTATTATTATTATTAATATTAATATTATTAATATTATTAATATTAGTATTAGTATTAGTCAAGCTACAACCCTAGTTGGAAAAGAAAGGTGCTATAAGCCCAAGGGCTCCAACAGGGAAAAATAGCCCAGTGAGGAAAGGAAATAAGGAAATAAATAAATCAGAGCAAATTAACAATAAATCATTCTAAAAACAGTAACTACGTCAAAACAGATATGTCATATATAAACTATAAAAAGACTCATGTCAGCCTGTTCAACATAAAAACATTTGCTGCAACGTTGAGCTTTTGAAGTTCTATTGATTCAACTACCTGATTAGGAAGATCATTCCACAGCTTGGTCACAGCTGGAATAAAACTTCTAGAATAATGTGTAATATTGAGCCTCGTGGTGCAGAAGGCCTGGCTATTGGAATTAACTGCCTGCCTAGTATTATGAACAGGATAGAATTGTCCAGGAAGATCTGAATGTAAAGGATGGTCGGAATTATGCAAAATCTCATGCAGCATGCATATTGAAGTAATTGAACGACGGTGCCAAAGATTGATATCTAGATCAGGAATAAAAACATTTAATAGACCGTAAGTTTCTGTCCAACAAATTAAGATGAGAATCAGCAGCTGAACACCAGACAGGAGAACAATACTCAAAAAAAGGTAGAATGAAAGAATTAAAACACTTCTTCAGAATAGATTGATCACCGAAAATCTTGAAAGACTTTCTCAATAAGCCAATTTTTTGTGCAATTGAAGAAGACAAACCTAATGTGTTTCTCAAAAGTAAATTTGCTGACGAGAATCACACCTAAAATTTTAAGTCATTCAAAGGTAAAGAAACATTTTCAATACTGAGATCCGGATGTTGAGGAGCCACTGTCCTTGACCTACTTACAATCATACTTTGAGTTTTGTTAGGATTCAACTTCACACCCCATAATTTGCACCATGGACTAAATTTAGCTAGATCTCTATTAAGGGATTGTGTAACCCCAGATCTACATTCAGGGGATGGAATTGATGCAAAGAGAGTAGTATCATCTGCATATGCAACAAGCTTGTTTTCCAGGCCAAACCACTTATGTGTATATAGTATGGAACGTTATGGGCCAAGAACACTCCCCTGTGGAACACCAGATATCACATAACAATACTCACTATGGTGCCCATCAACAACTACTCTCTGAGAGAGAATGTACTTAAGAGAGAATATTCTTAAGAATATGCTAGTGAAAAGAATTTAATTGAGAGAGAGAGAGAGAGAGAGAGAGAGAGAGAGAGAGAGAGAGAGAGAGAGAGAGAGAGAGAGAGAGAGAATATGCACTTAAGAGAGAGAACGTTCTCAAGAGAAAATATTTTTAAGAGAATATTCTTAAGAATGAGAATGTCCTTGAAAAGAATGCTATTAATAATGTGTGCTTGAGAGAGAGAGAGAGAGAGAGAGAGAGAGAGAGAGAGAGAGAGAGAGAGAGAGAGAGAGAGAGAGAGAGAGAATATGTTCTTAAAAGAATGTTCTCTGATAAAAATCTCTGCATCAGTCCCTCTCACGTTTATTCTTAATTCGCGTTTCGTTAATGAGCTATTACTCCATTGCAAGCACTTCCCCCGAAAATTTATATATATATATATATATATATATATATATATATATATATATATATATATATATATATATATGTACATATATATATATATATATATATATATATATATATATATGTGTGTGTATATATATATATATATATATATATATATATATATATATATATATATATATATATATATATAAAATGTATATGTATGTATATATATATATATATATATATATACATATATATATATATATATATATATACATATATATATATTATATATAGATTATAGATTATATATATAGATATATATATATATATATATATATATATATATATATGTATATGTATATGTATATGTATAATGATAATAATTCATACTTCTTGTAGAACAACCCTTTAGAATATTGCTTTGACTACTAAACCTCCACACTGTTGGAAAAAATCATGATAAAAAAGGTTAAAATGCTGTGATCAGAACAAGTTTCTCTGTTCCTTGTGCAAAACATTCCTTCCGTTAGATATTTATGATATGACGATAAGATTAAAAACAATGAATATATAAACAGGAATAACAGTAAATTGTGTAATCTCGACAGAGTTGAATATCACTAATAATAAAAGGATAACAGTAAAGTTAAAAAGGAAGGAATATGATTATCCTTACTAAACTTCCAAGTGCAAGGGAATAAAGATTGAATAATGATAAGCAAAATACACTTGAAGTAATCTAAAATCAAGTTCGTGACCTTAATAGAAATATCTCAAGATGGAAAGTAAACCAGACAAAATTGACATTCGATAAATAAAACTTATCTTTAGTGTCTGTCAAGAGAAGTACTCGGTATGTCATTAGTATTGCCATATTAGGCAGGTTGCCTCTAGAACCACTTTCGACGGCTGTTACTAAGCTGACTGACTCATCGATATGGCAACGATGCGTTGAAGACACAAGAACGAAAATGATTGTTTAATAAGATAGCTTACTGAGGATAAACATCTTTTATACGATATTTATTAACAAATCCTCCTTCGAAAACTTTATAATTGGCTCGCTGATAAATAAAGGAATGGGTACAGTAACGAGAAAAGCTACATGATTAATTATACACATATTTATTACAGAAAGGGTAACCTTTGGAAAATATATTCAGTAAATCAAAATAGTACTTTTATCATTAATTAATATTAGGTAACCTTCATTCAGAAGTAAAAACTAATCACCAAAGAGTATTTTCCCTTTTTTTTCAAATGTTCCACTAATCTGATGATTCAATTCCCCAAAAGCGTCCTTCAATTATTTACAACTGCAGGTCAATAGCACGCAACAGGTTCCCAGACAATAGCTGCACTGGAATCCCCCGCTGATATAAACAAACATTCGTTGAATTCCCTGACATTGCCCTGACTAACCGGTGACATTCTTGGTCGACATTTTATGTGTAGACCGAAACCCCCATGTGCCCAATATTACAACGGGGCATTGCTGCACATAGATAAGTTACTTGAAAAGATTTTTTAAGAATTGTGGTTAGACGATGTAAGCATCTACGAGTATGTGAAGAAAGGGTATTGCTAACATCTTTCCCATTGGCAGGTGGATTAAAGGGGGTACACATTGCAGGAACTAAGAGAAGAAGGAAATGCCAAAGGATTTTTCCTAATGGTCGTACCACTAAAGATGTACCAAATCTATGTCTTTAGAGAAGTGATTAGGTGCTGTCGCTAATAGCAGTAGCACTGAAGTCACTCAGTCCAGGCTCTTAGCAAGGAAAACAACTTTGGGGTTTCACTTACGATAGCACTGATAGTATTTTTATTTCAAGACTTGGGGACAGGAAGAAATCATAAGGATTGGTGTAATGCAGTATGGCTGACAGTTTTGAATAGTAAAGGTATTGTGAAGGAATAAATCTTAGATTGCCATTTATATCGCCAGTCATTAAGAGCTGAGTTATACGAAAGGAAGACAATTTGAGGATTATTATCTATTGTAGTAGGGGGGAAAAAGGTAAATACGCGACAAGTAGGTAACTGAGAAATATTGTGATTGATTTTAATGGCAGTCTGTCTAACGATACGTAGAGTATTGCAGATTATTGTCAATGGTAATAGCATTGAATGTGTAAACGTTTCGGATAGCACTGATAATGTTTACAGCTCATAAAGACAAATATGAGGAGGGGGGAATTTCTTAAGGAGCCTCTTGATTGTTTTAGAGATGAGAATTTTCATAATGCAGGAATAAAGAAAATTTACCTACATCTGTAAATAAGTACAAAGGTATTGAGGAGAATTTAGGTACTACCCATAAAGCCATAAAAATGTAGACAATGCAGTTCTGAGTCAAGGAGGCGAATTAGGAGGCAATGTTAGTCCATAGTACAGGTATTCAAAGAATGGTAAGAGCTCAAGGCGTGTCAATAGCGCTAGTAAGACGTTGACAAACTTTGGACACTTGTTTTTTAACAGGAAAAACGAGCTTTTTGAGATTTTTATAATTTTTTTTTTATTTGTAATCAAATTTCAATTTGTCATCTCTCCGTAAACAAAGAAAAATAATGCTGACCCTCTGGCCTTTATGCATCTATTTTCTCGAGTCGAAGTCTCTTGTCCTGTGGGCTGTGGAATTGCAAGAGCCGTGTTTGTTGGCCACAAGTGCCAGGCAATCTATAACAAAAGTCTCGCTTGTGTTCTTTCTTTCTATTAAATGGTGACTAGCAATGATTGGGGTTTGTAATTCCTTTTCCTTTCGTCTCATCACAGCGTTGGAGATAGAGAACTGAGATTTGATCTTTTTTCACTGCTATTTTGATAAGATATGGTGGATTTTATTGTTGATTTGGTCACTCATAATATACACAAGTTTATATGGTTTGCTGTGAGCGATCAGACGAAAATCTCCCACCCTCATTAATCCGCAGTGGCCAGTGTAGTGATGAAAACTGGTCAAACCCTGGACATGAAATTATATGTCTGAGTCCTTTGTCCTGCAGTAGACTAAAACGGCTGCATTTGTTGTTGTTGTTGTATATAGTAATTTGTTCTATGTAATCTCTTCTATTTAAATAATGGTAATTTTTTATTCTAAGTAATAGGAAGTAGTCTGAATGTACGGCATAGTTGATCTCGTTAAGATAAGTAAACCCATCAAAGGTTCTAATTGAAAGAATAATTAAAAAATTATTACACCCTTGTAAGATAAAACTCCCATTTTAACCAAACTAGACATATGATCCATACATATAAATAAAAAAAAACTCTTGCTTTAATTTTGGAATATAATGACTTGTTTTTGATTGCCAGATTCAATTCAGTTTGAACTAAATTTCACCGGTCCATTTTGTTCGTTCCCTTGAGAGTGCGTGAAAATTCTGAATGATAAATAAGTAATATATTTTACCATCCTGACGAGTGTTTTCCATCAGCTGTCTAAGCATTCTAAATCATCGTCATCAAAGGGAAAGATCTCTGATGGTGTTCCATATATTTCATAAGAAATATGTCAGTTGGGTACGCCATCATTATTTTAGGGGAACGCGTACCCTGCATGGCTGATGTAGGAGGCATCGTCTTTCTAAAGTGCAGAGGAAATGTGGTGCTAATTAGATTTTACGATAACAATTCTCCCGTTTCAGCCAAAATAATGAGATAACAGCTAAAATAATGGGGTACACTTTAAAAAAAATATATATTCTCCGTAAATATATACTGTTCTCAGTCGTATTTTAGTAAAATACAGGCGACCGTCATTTTATCTTACTTTATCTTTTACGGGTTAGTGACCGCAATATCACTCCTTTACGTCAATATATCCGTTTTTAAAACGGTAAAAATCCTGGAATAAATGGTGCCAGACATTCACTGTTTTTCTACTGCAAATTTTTAAGTATAGTTGGAATAGCAGCTTTCGTGTAAATCTTAGAAAGTGAAAATTAAGGCTAGGAATTAAAGTATTTAATCCATCTAAAATTCAGATATTTATATCACTGGTTTTACAATGTTTCTAATTATCAATACTGTATCTAGAGATGTAATGGTGGCCTGGTGATTGCCAGACTGGGGTTCATGTCCCGCTCATACGAGTTAGTTCATTTGGTCACTGCAACCTCACCGCCCTTGTGAGCTGAGGAGGGGATTTTGGGGGAGCCTATAGGTATATATGCTGAGTCATCAGCAGCCATTGCCTGACCCTCCTTGGTCCTAGCTTACGTGGATAGGGGTCTTGGGCGCTGATCATATGTAATAATGTCAGTCTCTAAGGCATTGTCCTGTTTGATGATGTAATGTCATTGTCCCTTGCCTCTGCCATTCGTGAGCGGCCTTTAAACCTTTAAACCAATTCCTTGTGTTTCGTTGCACCAAACTGATTTTGTCGACAAAGAGAAGAGGAAAAATTTGAGAAATGTAATGTCTTCTGTCCTGCTTTGCTGCATTACGTAACTTGAAGAGGAAAAAGAGGTGTCAGGTGTGCAGACAGACAACATCCTGACAGAGAGAGAGAGAGAGAGAGAGAGAGAGAGAGAGAGAGAGAGAGAGAGAGAGAGAGAGCGAGAGAGAGAGAGAGAGAGAGAGAGAGAGAGAGAGAGAGAGAGTCGCTTTAAACTTAGCTATTTCTTTTGAACTACGTAGATTCACTGTTGAGGTCAATTTGCGAAGTGAGGTTAAAATAAAGTTCATTGGCTTTCTAAGCCACACTTAATAACCACACCACCATGCGATGTCAATGTACAAAGTAAAGCTAAGGTTAACGACATACTTATAGATCGGTATTTATAGATAGATATATAGACCTGTGTGTGTGCACGAGTAAGTATGTGTTTAGATTTGTGTGAATATATACATAATGTGTATGTGCATACATATATGTATACTTAAATTTGCATTTATGAATATATATGCATATATATAATATATGTATACTGTATATGTCCATATACAGTAAATGTATGATTGTATATTTATATATATATATATATATATATATATATATATATATATATATATATATATATATATATATATATATATATATATATATATAAATGCAGTATATATAAGAAAATTTGTGTTTTTGTATTTATATATGTATATATATGTATATATATGTATATATATATATATATATATATATATATATATATATATATATATATGTATATATATGTATGTATATATATATATATATATATATATATATATATATATATATATATATATATATATATATATATATGTATGTATATATATATATATATATATATATATATATATATATAGATATATAAATGCAGTATATATAAGAAAATTTGTGTTTTTGTATATATATATATATATATATATATATATATATATATATATATATATATATATATATATATATATATATATATATATATATTTCATTGAAGGCGAATTTCATTCTTTCAAGACATCCCCACGCATATCTTTTTTGGAGGAAAGGTTCTTGGCGATATAACAAAACACATTACAAAAAGCCAATGTCTGTAGGCCTACCTGGATTTTATTCAAAACAAGAGGAAAGATCTCATTATGTAGATTAGCTAAATATCTATTTAAAACATTCTGGGTTAGTTCATGTGGAACCATCATTATATTGTACTAAATCTTATATTGTCGTTATTCAACTTGAACGGACTGTTGGAGGCACGTTGGGTACTTGGGTGCGAGTGTGTATTCTAAGGTCTATATACTGTAAAATACCTTGGTGTATTCAACACAAAACTCCAAAACGCGCTTGTTACATGAAATTGAATAATATAAATCACGCTGTATAAAATAAAAGGATATTAAAACCTATGCATATTCTATGGAAATAAATACACATTCAGTTCCACCACTCTGTAAGATTTCTGTGATATTTCTTTTCAACCTTGTTGTATTACAGACGTTTAGGAGAAGGCACACTCAGCTAGATTTTATTCTTACCCGGTATATTATTATTATTATTATTATTATTATTATTATTATTATTATTACTGCTGCTGATACTACTACTACTACTACTACTACTAGCTAAGCTACAACCCTAGTTGGAAAAGGAGGAAATTTTAACTGCGTACTGCCTACCGTTGAGAACGTAACATTTGCTGGTTTCCAAATTACAGAGGTCAGTCACGCTTTCATTTGATAACACTTTTTTTTTTCACTTTTGGCAAGTCATACATTTCCAGATGCTTTGATATTTTTCCCTCACTTCCCAACAATCATTTTTTTAAAGTTTACATTCACTCTTAGTGTTCGGTGCCAATGACCATAGATGTCAGGATGGCAGATAATTCCTTATCAATCAATCACACTTTCGTTATACTTTCTTCGCCTTTCAGCTGCGATCTAGAAATAGTTATTCAATACGTATCCTTTTATTTTATCAATCTAAAAACTTGTAAAAAAAAAAAAACATTTCCATACTTAATCGTCGTTCGCCATCCAAATCTTGTATTTTGTTTAATCAAAAGTAAGTGATAACTATCTCTCTTCAACCTGCTATGATTTCAAACTTTTCTTAAGAGAACATTACTTAAATTTCCCAATTTTTCTTAAAGTGTTTTATTTTAATTGTTCATTGTTTCTCTTGTAGTTTATTTATTTTCTTATTTCCTTAACTCACTGGGCTATTTTTTTCCTGTTGGAGCCCCTTGGGCTTATAGCATCCTGCTTTTCCAACTAGATTTGTAGCTTATCTAATAATAATAATAATAATAATAATAATAATAATAATAATAATAATAATAATGATAATAATAGAAGTAATAGTAATAATAATAATTGCTTTGTTTTATGTTTCTTCCATCATGGTAGCTCAATCACTATTGGTTTTATTCTTCCCTCTTTGGTATATTGTTATTTTCAAAGTTCATCTTCCAATGTTCCCCTGTAAATCGCCATCTCCCACATCTATTCATAAAAGGAGAGAGTGCATAGATGAATTAGTTATTTCATCAAGTTTCTTTTTCTCTTGACAACATTTTTCCTTTTTACTATCAGACTTTTTCATCTACGCTAAAGGAGGTTTTCTCCTTTGCTGCCAGTTTTTACTACTGCCATCAAGGTTTTTCTCATCTGCTGCCAAAAGGTTCTCTTTAAACTGCCAAGATTTGCTTTACTTCCTGACTTGGTGTTTAACCCCCTCTAATCACTAGGTTTTTCCCCTTTACTGCCAAGGGTTTTCCTTTTGCTGCCAAGGTTTTTTTATCTTTCTCTGCTGCCAACTTTTAAAATACTCTTTCCTTCACTATTTTTACTTCGTATATTTTCCTATCTTACAAATGGATATTTATGGCTTCTCCAGAAATTATACCTCGTTTATATTCTGTTTTAATTTTTCTACTCTGGGCTAGTTAAATCATGTTATTGGCTTACCAAACCTGTTGGCTCTCTCATAACAAAACGTATTATAAGGTAATTTGATCTATAGACTTTTTAAAATAAAGATCATTAAATAATTATATATCAATAATTTTCAAATCAATAGAGCCCAAGGCTCAGCAAATACTAATTAGGGAGGATTTTTTTTAAAGCATGCAAAAACATTAACTACTATGTGCCTATCACTGCACTAATATGAGTTAGGAAAAATACAAAAAGAAATAACGGTAACCTGTTTTACACTAATTTCTTTCAACGAATGTTCTCTCTCTCTCTCTCTCTCTCTCTCTCTCTCTCTCTCTCTCTCTCTCTCTCTCTCTCTCTCTCTCTCTCTCTCTCTCTCTCTCTCCAAATCATTCATCTTTTATAAAAGCCATTATATTTCTATTAAACCGTTTTGGAAATAACTTTACTGGTTGTCTCAGATCTCAACAAAATTTGATTTATGACGTCTAGCGAGTGAAGATTTTTATCGAAAAGGAACCCATTTTCTTATCCTCTGTCATCTTTCATTTCAGAATTTGTTTCAATAATAATAGCAATGATAACACGACTAATGTGATGGTAATCATCATCATCAACATTAAACTTGTTTTCAATCGTTATCTGACAGGTCTCTTATGATGGAATATTTTAGGTGGATGTCGCTGATGACTTTGTTTTTAGCTGATAGGAAATGTAGGTGAAAGAAGAGTGAGGACAGTTAGCTAACTAACCGTGGTAGAGAATAGTTTGGAAAGTAAAGCATTAGTAAGGGTAATGTCAAGTGTGGTTTAGCCTCAATTTTTAACTCCGCCAACGAAGTTAGGAGAAGGTTATGTTTTCGCCCCTGTTTGTCTGTGAACCACCACCTAGCCACAAGTTTACTCATAGAGTAGTGAAACTTTCAGGTATTAATTGTTATGTTGGGACGTTGAAGTGATTCAAATTTTAAAGTCCTAGATCAAAGATCAAGGTCGAGCAAAAGGTTGACCGAATTAACCCTAACTTTAACCCCAAGTTCGCACATGGTTGTCACGCAGACTTCAAATACGCATACGGTCTAAATTGATTCTGGGAGAGGCAAGCTGGTTTCGAGAAATACACTGCCATGCGGAGGTCTGCTCTCAGTGCTTTTCTAGTTAACATACTTACATTTTCCTTGTTATGGTCTTGAAGTTATTATGGTATGATAATTTCTTATTTTTCTTTTCCCGTTTTTATGGTAGTCTTGGCTACTGGCGTAGTGTGTTGAAGCTGAAGTTGATTTGTTGTTTTTATAACACAAATGCCACCTTCTCATCAGTACTATTAAAGTTTAATATCTTAGGATGGCCGTCCATTGAATATTTCACCAAACTTCATAAAACTGCTCATAAGCTATATGCAATCCATCTCACAGACACACAGACAACCTTAGAGAATAAATGATAACCAAAAATTACATTTTTTCTTCCTCTTGACGCCGTAAATGGAGCTCAGGACCTCTCGGAATATCACATGCAAATTTTCCCATCCCGTTAACCTTGTCTCTCAACAACCTTGGCCTGACATCATCGTCTATCAGAGCGGCAATCTGTCTTGATAACACGCTCGTAATCTACTTATCATTTTTGAAAAATGATGGGCTCTCGATAAAGAAGGAAAGGATTGAAGCAAGACAGAGAGAGAGAGAGAGAGAGAGAGAGAGAGAGAGAGAGAGAGAGAGAGAGAGAGAGAGAGAGCAATGAATGTCCTAAACATTAGCATAATGTGATGAATTTGTGGTCGCTACAAAACCTGACGACGGCGTAAATGATCTGATTCAATATACGGCAGCAAAGTTAACAAAGTAAACGAAGATAATATAGCTGATTTAATGGCTAAAAATGTACTTCTATTCTAACAAATCACATAAGAAACGTTATTTTTCCGGTTTAACCACAATCAATTATTTAAGATAAGTTTTATAGTTTATATATGAACGATTTATCTAAATATTGTTACTGTTCTTGAAATATTCTATTTTCATTATTATTACTTCTCTTGTAGTTTATTTATTTCTGTATTTCCTTTCCTTACTAGGCTATTTCTCCCTGTTAGAGCCCTTGGGCTTATAGCATCCTGCTTTTCCAACTGGGGTTGTAACTTGGCTGGGAACAATAGTAATAATTATTTTTTTACGATTACTTAAGAACCTGCCAGGGTACAAAGAAGTCTTCGGGAGTTTTTTTTTTTTCTTCTTTTTTTATCTCCAAGTCCCCTAGTTTAAAAATATTGAGAATAATTAGACCTCAACGGTCCTGAAAGTAAATCAAAATTTGCACAGATTTATTAGTAGTCCTTCCTTTAAATTCTATAAAGAAGCCTCCAGCTTATAGAGCTTCATAACTATTGAATATAAACATTACCATCACTGTTACCAGATGAGCAGTATTCATTTGTTTCAAGGAAATTTTTCGAAAACTACAATACTGGAAGTTTTGTGGAGAGATAAGCAGCTTTTAGAACTTCAAGGCTAGTGAATTTGAAATTTTCCTTGAACTACTGATAAGCTAGGCTCCTCAGTGTCACAACCATTATAGTCCTTGGTGCTCGGGATATTTTATTGACAATTTTCAGTAAAATTTCATTACTTGAATGTAAATTTAAAAATTGTTTTCTTTATTTTCAACTTTACTTTGTACAACGTCTTGTGATCATTCAAGAGATGTAATTCGTAAAAGCAATAACCGAAGTTTATAGAGCTTGTAGATGGTATACAGGTAAAGGGTCTAAATTCTGGATATAAGAAGCCACTACTCAAAGTCACATTTCCTTAGAATTATGGAGCATTGTAAGTTTCTGCTATTCAGACACGAGAGATTGATATCACCTATTCACCACCTGATGCATCCTTATCCTGAAGATAAAGTTGTCAGGATGCTCCTGAGTGATAGAAGTAAATCTGAAGCGTGTAGCGTTGATATCAATATTGTAATCGTACTGACATGGATAAAAAAAAAGTTTTCGTGGAAGTACCAAATTTCCAATAAAAGAAAACATGGGGGTTCAAAGGTAACATTATTATCTAGTGATTAAATCTGTGAAATGATATATCGTGTTACCAACGCTTGATAAATTGTTGATTGTTAGTACTGTAAAATCTTGCATTTAATTAGGACATGGTTTGCAATCAACTAAATAATTAATCCGCTCCCCATTTATCTTTACATCTGGCTTAAACTTCGTTTGGCGCCATCATACGATGACTAATGAGAATAATACTTGTATCATTATACGTATATCGCACAGCCTTAGTATCACAGTTTCAAGGCTAACAATTATGAAACTTGTACAGATAAGAAGCATAATAGGTCTAGGAAAAAAAATTTAGGGTATGTTCATCTTACGTAGTTTTTTTTCATAACAAATTAGTAATCGGCAACCAATGTATAGATAAAAGATCTTTTAAATGAGATTTTACAAATCAAATTCTTATCAGCTTCGGAAAGAGAGTAACCTTTAAAGAGTAATTGTTTAACTATGAAATTTAATTCACATTTATAATACCCTTCACGAAGGTACAGTTGGTCACAGGAATTCCTGGTACACTTAGCTTTGAAGTACACCCAGCCACACCCTTACTGTTCGTAGAGTTCCTGTGATTAGCTCTTCCCGCCACCTCTCATCTTTTCCTATACTATCTGTTTGTATACTCGTCACGAAGTAAGGGTGTCCTGGGGTGCACCTGTCTAACTGTATATCTTCACTACGCATGCTACAAGATAAAACTTTATTGCAACTTAGCGTTGTTTCTGCATTACTGGGACTTAACTTTGAATTTTAGACTTACCACGCTTATAAGATATTCAGAAAGTTGTGATGCTTACTCATTTTTTTTTCTCTTACTGATATAATATCAGAAGCACAACATCCGGGAACGAATTAGATCTGAAAAATTGTAACCTCATTTGAATATTTTAGGACTGAGAGCAACCAGGCTATAGTCATACAACATCATCATCCACATCATCCAGTACAGCCGTTTCTAGTCCACTGCAGGACAAAGACGGACGTGTCTTCTATCATGTCTGGGGTTTGGCCAGTTGTCATCACCACGCTGGCTAGTGCGTATTGGTGATGATGAGAGATTTGTCTGATCGCGCACAGCAAACCACCCTAGTTTGGGTGTCCCTTTGCTGATCATGGCGATACGCAAACCCTTTCACCACGTTAAGATATAACTAAATATGGCTCTAAAGTGAAGACTAATGCAAAAACTATGATGTTGCCCTTCTGGGATAGATTCGATGGGCATAAAAGTAAAGACGCACTAAAAACGGCATTGACTTGGGATAAGACAGTCATCGAAAAGTTTATCTTCTTGAGGAATAGAAAAAAGTATATAAAGATGATGATACAAGAAATTAACCAGTTTTCAGCAAAATATTACGACGGATTTTATGTTCTTTATATTCATTTTATTCGTTTTATTTTATGGCATTTCAACCACTCTCAATTTAATGAAGGACTGATATTTTCATATTTTATTCATTTTAATTGAAATGTATTTACAATGCTAACATTATATTTTAAGGATGATATTCTTAAATTCTTAAATCAAGATAAGGAATAATATGGCAGAAACGCTGCAAAAAAGTAAGTGTTTATTTATACAAAACAGTAAACATTCATTAGCTCATTTAGACAAACTGCGGAGCTTAAGCCAACAAGCAATCTACTCTTTCTACACCTCACGATCTTTTGATACATTCTTTGCTAAGTTCAGAACACCATCAGTATACGCCAACTCACCGCTTTGAGACACCAACAACCCACTATTTTCTCAGTGTGTCACTCGCACACCAAGTCAATAATTTTCCCAGCCATCCAGCAGGAATTTTGAAAGACTTCCAAAGCATTTAAATTGCGCTCAAATTAACCATCTTTTATGCCCTTCCCCAAGTCTTGTTGCGCAACTGTTCTCAAAGTAACAACTGTACTAGGACAAGTGTGACTCAGACCTAATTCTCAAATGAGACTTGTGTACACATTTAAGAAAAGAAAACAGAAGATTGTTAAGACACAGAATAACATCATTATTTTGCTTGATTATCATCAATAATAGTTGGTTTCCTTAGTCGAATAATTTACAGGGATGTTGCCTAATATCAGGTATTACCTTTGCAACTGCTCTTGATTATTGTAATATATTATGAATGCTTATACAGTATTCCAAATATATTTCAAACACCTCAAAACATCGTGTAAGACTGTTGACAGTCGTCCTGTATTTAATCTTCCAAATGTTTTATTATTATTATTATTATTATTATTATTATTATTATTAGCTAAGCTAAAACAGTAGTTGGAAAAGCAGGATGCTGTAAGTCCGAGCCGAACAAGGAAAATAGCATAGTGACGAA
>NC_090731.1:142534466-142559466 GCF_036898095.1 Palaemon carinicauda
CAAAAAATGTTACCAGCGGTTCAGTATCATCCTCAACACGCAATTTGTTTAACACTTGTCATCAAAATGTAGAAAAAGTGCCTCGTATACGTTTTACATAACAAACTTATCTAATTGATACACCGGTAAGTCTCTCTCTCTCTCTCTCTCTCTCTCTCTCTCTCTCTCTCTCTCTCTCTCTCTCTCTCTCTTATGGAATGATGAGAAATAAAAATATTGATCAAGCAAAAGTAATTCAATGAAAACTAATATGAGAAAAATAAGAAGCCATCCTAGAAACATTTACTGTACTTCCCCTACCCTTCCCCTTATCATTCTTTATCAAATGATTAGAGAAAAATACAGTGAGAGAAAGTATCAAGTATAGAACATTTATCGTTATTTACAATGTTAATGCATGTACTCTCATTTTGTCTTTGTCCGTTACATTTCCTCCCAAATACTTTTAAAAATTCAACCACTTCCCTTCTCCCAGTATTTACGTCAACTTTAATTGCTCCACCTTCCTGTATTCTTTCTTCTTCTTCTTTCCCATTTACCCTCAAACCCTTATTCATGCCCGCGTTCTCTCTCAACTTGCTCTCTTTTAAACACTTTCAGACTTTTTTTGTTCTTTTTATAGTTTCCCTTTACTGTCCTCTTGTCAGCGCAATGCCATCTGTAAATATTAACCATTCTACAACTTTATTTTTTATATGAACATACAGTACATTAACCCTAAACACTTGATAGTATCAGCATCCATAACTCTACCGAAAAACTGTTTAGAAAATGGAAGTAAAGTAAAGGAAAGGGATGTTTTATATATTTCGATGAAGGGTGTAAACATATACAAGATACAGCAGATAGAGTAATGCATTACGTTAAACTACTAACTGCAATGGTATTACTGTAAACAATTGTTTAATGGCTTGTAAATCATGCTTCACCGTTTAACAAGAGTTAACACCACAGAGACATTTGATCCTCTGTCCCAGTGGCCTATTTATCTTCTCCCTCTTTTTTCAAGGTCGTTTCGTGTTATGTCTACCTACAGCGCCCATTAAACTATTAATCTTTTTTTTCGGCGCAGTATATAGCAATGATAAGTGTTGATCGTCTGGGGTGTACATTATAAAGGCTTCCTTCACAATACTGACGTAACAATATATTGGTGTTATATTTATTACGTAGAAGAATTTTATCACCAGGGATCACCTTTACACATATACTAAAGCATCCACAGATCTTAATTGGCCAATATTAAAATCTAAACGTAATCTACTGTTATCAGCCAATTCCTCCACCAAGAAATCAAATTTCTTATATCTCATAAGTAATTTGCATGAAACACATTATTATTATTATTATTATTATTATTACTTGCTCAGCTACAACCCTAGTTGGAAAAGCAGAATACTATAAGCCCGATAGCTCCAACAGGGAAAATAGCCCAATGAGGAAAGGAAATATGGAAACTACAAGAAAAGTAATTAACAATTAAAATTAAATATTTTAAGAACAGGAACAGAATTAGAAGAATTATTTCCCATATAAACTATAAAATTTTAAAAAGCAAGAGGAAGAGAAATAAGAGAATAGTGTGCCCGAGTGTACCTTCAAACAAGAGAACTCTACCCGAAGACAGCGTAGAGGTACAGTGGCTATGGCACTGTCCAAGACCATAGAACAATGGTTTGATTTTTTAATATCCTTCTCCTAGAAGTGCTGCTTATCATAACTAAAGAATCTTTTCTATACTTACCAAGAGGAAAGTATCCACTAAACAATTACAGTACAATAGTTAACCCCTTGAACGAGGAAGAATTGTAGGAGAAATAAAAGCCTCGTTACAAAGTCTCCCAGGTCTCTCCATCTCTCCTATTTTGCAAAATCCACAAGAATCAACTTCAGCATCAGAAAATACTACTCTAGTAGCCAAGAATACCAGAAAACAGAAGGTAAAAGAAAAATAAGAAAATATTGTACGTACTATGCTAACTTTTTTTACCATAATGAGAAAAAATTACCTTTGTTAAGATTGTGGTTAAACCCCACTTTCCATCTATTCTAATACTTTTCCCTACCATGGTTAGTTACCTAACTACCACCATTCTTCTTTCACCCACCTTTGCTATAATCTCTCTCTCTCTCTCTCTCTCTCTCTCTCTCTCTGACTCATATTGTTTCATATTCATAAATTCCTTCACTCGATACTTCCACACTTTTTCTCCCATTTCCTAAAACATTATGGAAGGCAGGAAAAAAAGTAAAGAAATTCATTCCAGAAAACTGCCAATAAGAATTTATTGTACTCTGGTAACTAACCTGAAGATCATAACAAGAAAAGTGTACCTTTATAAAAATAAAATTGTGGTCAAATCACACTTTACATCACTCTTACTAAAGATTAACGTTCCAAACTATTCTCTACTATAGTTAGTTAACTAAAGTGCCCTCATTCTTCTTTCATCCACATTTTCTATCAGCTAAACAATAGAAAAACTGACTTCAGACGTTATGCGAATGACATATTCAAAATTCTTGTTTTCCTAGTGCTTCGATAATGTGGATTTGACAATAAACAAGAAATATGTGGTACGAAACGCTAAATACTTTGAAATGTATACGATGAATTAAATTACTAATGGCCCTGAGGGAGTATGGTTCCTTGCAGTAGAGCACCAGAAAAGCAGCACTTAAAGCAATGTAAAGTAAAACAAGAGAAAACTAAAATTTCTCGGTTTGCGTCTGATCTCTCTGGTGAATGAATGCTCCTGATCTGAGAGGCTGACTGGTGGCCAGCAGGAAGACCCAGTCATAACCGTCCGAGTGTTACTGAGTGGTTGAAGCCGTGCTGAAAGTTATATCAGCAAGAATATTATTAAATGGGTGATCTTAATAGACCTCATATGGCAGTCTTTAAAGATTTATTTAGGCAACAGTATCTGCTCGCTCGCTTCCTTACTCTCTTCCTCTCGATGTCTCGTAACTTCTCGCAAGGAGGAGACATGACGTTACCCGGTCCCCGGAGGTTGGGTGGTAATAGGTTGGGGGCCATCCACGCCCCCACCAACCCTTAACCGGGCCCGGATCCCCTTCTTGGGACCCCGTCAGTGTGGGTCTGGCTATCGGATGGGAAGGACGTACAGTTCGTTCGTGTGGAATATCGTTAAAGTGTAATGTCTTGTCGTAAATTTTGCGTGATTCAATCTGTGTTTAGCGCCAAGGAGATGGATGTGCATCCTGGGCCACATTGATGTGACTTTGTGTATACATGATTTTATGTGCAGTGCAAGTTTTGTTCTATAAATGGTGCTCCCATCACTATTCTTACTCTCTCTCTCTCTCGCAGACTTTTTTTTTATCACTGTAGTAGTGTCAGGAATGTGATTGAGAAACGAAATTTTTTAGATTTATTTATCTTTTTTTGCTTTTGTTTCTCTTAGTGATTCATTCAAGTCTTGTTATTAATCTCGTATCCGTATTATTCTGAGGGCATTTCGTTGTCAATTTTGCGTTTGTTTGTGTCGAACGCAGGAGCGCTGATGCTTGAAGAAGTTAATAAAAGATGCTAGCGGAAGACGAGGGTAAGATGAGACTGTAATAGGAAGTGTACTTGGGGAAGGGGGTGTAGGAGAATGGGAAGGAGGGTTTGCAGAGAAGGTTGAGGAATCGAGTAGATGGAAGAGAGAGAGAGAGGGGGGAGGGGAGTAGGTAGAGGGTGGGATTTTGGGGAGGAGGACGTGGCCCGCCAAGGAAGGGGTTGAGGATAGGGCCAAGGTTGACTTCACAGGATCCTACTTAAATCTACTATTAGTTTAAGACTTTCTCAAACTTGAAGGAAGGTGATCAATAGTCAGCATTGGTAATTTGCACCTCCATTTGGCTACTTTGTGAATTGGTACAAATCTTACGCCAGGAAAATAACGGTCAGAAAGATACCTGTTTTGGCGTATGAATAAATGCGGCAATTTCCTCTCCCTGTATTGCGTAACTTAACCTCGTGTGACACATACACCCAGGAAGCAGAAGTTTTTGGATATGTAATGAACCATTTTCATGACTTAAAAATCACGGTTAATTTTTATATTTTTCTTAGGACGATGTTTGTAATGGTGAATCATGTTTTCAGAAGTACTATTTTCGTCAGGTAAAAAAAAATGTTTTGAAGACCATTGCTGATAATGACTCAATTACTGATAAGATAGCAAGTACTTTGGTGTTACATTAACAGAAGCCTTGTAGCAACAATGTGTGTAATAATGTGGCAATGAGTTTTTTTTTTTTTACCTAATATACGGTAATTAGAGAAACTGTGAATGTATTATACCCAAGTTCAATGTACATATTCAGGACTTTGCCTGTGTTTGTATGCAAATGTGAAGCTATTATTTTTTCAGAATTTCTCTCTCTCTCTCTCTTCTCTCTCTCTCTCTCTCTCTCTCTCTCTCTCTCTCTCTCTCTCTCTCTCTCTCTCTCTGACGCACGATATAGTATTGGTTAATACCCCTTTTTTATCTAAATTAGTTTCATTAAAAAGATTTAACACATTCAAGATTTTTTTTTAGATAGTATGAAATTTGACATAGTTCGAGTCAACAATAGAATTGTTAACAGTATGAATCACAGGAAGAACATTTACCATTAAACTTTTTATTACAGGCAGTAGTTTAGCTTAGTTTATGTTCTAGTCGTGAAATCGTTAGTTGTACAAATAAATAACTTAGTTTGTGTATATATAGGTATATATATACATGTTTGTTATATATATATATATATATATATATATATATATATATATATGTTTGTATATATATAATATAAATATATATATAATGTATATATATATATATATATATATATATATATATATATATATTTGATATGGGGAAAAATGCATACATAATTGATAATATACGTCCTAGAGGTTTAGTAAATTTAAGGTTTTTCGCTTAGATTGCAATATTCATAACGAAACAGAAGCTTCGCTTTACCTCGTTAAAGCTATATATCATTACGAACAGCTGTTACCTTTCACAAATCAGAGGAAAGTGGAAGTAACTGGCCATATGAGCATATTTTTCCGGAAATGGTCGTAACAAAAGTTTACCCGAGATCCCGTTTCCTCGTAACGTCACTGTTATGTTGACGTGACTGTAATATCGAGGTGGAAGAGATTTAATGCATTCCTCCGAGCGTTGCTTCCTTGTAACGCTCCTGTGGCGTTACTGTAACATTTGCGGTGGCAGATCAGAGGAACTGAATGGGTCCTCTTCTGTGGCTGTTAGTGTGTATTGACTGACCAAAGAAGGAAAAAAAAAAGATTTATAAAATTTGTCAAAATGATAATGATTTTTATTAATTATAATACCAAAGTTTCTATATAATTCGCATCAATATGATCTTTTAGAAAATGACGAAAATAACATTTATGATATTTATTTTAATAATAATCATTCGTATTATATTGTCAAATCATTAGTAAAATAATTTCAGTAATAGTTTCTTGGCGAGGGTAGTTTGAAATTAAGTGGATATTAGTATTTCTCTCAATGCCTTCCCACCACCAGTTTACTCGAGTGTGAATTGGTACCACAAGTCAGCTGGTGTAAAGATAATGGGTGTGGGTCTTGCAACTTCATTCCTTAAGACTTGCTGAAAAAAAAAAAGATTTAGCAAGTATGTATTACTAGTGTACATAACCCGTCATTTTTTTAGATTTAGATATGCACACACATTCAACCCTTCCCATCCCTTCTCCTTTCTTAACTACACACTAGATTTTTCAATATTTGAGAGATTGTTTTCCCGAGTGGTTGCCGTTCAGCGTGACAGGAATATAATGTTTCTCAAATTCCTATAAACTACCCTTTAGGAATGACGGGTGTGGACGTTAAGCTCATCCATCCCAGCCTCGTTTGCAATGTATAAAGACATTAAATCATTCAGTAACCAGGAAAACAAAAACAAACGGGAGTAATGCTAAAACCTAAACTTACAGCGTTGGTGAAATCTTACCTACATACGCCTCAGGATCGGTCTTGGGTCGGTGAATTCCGGGCGGAAAGAACGCCAGCTATGCCTCTTGCTTTATTTGTTTACGAGCGATTGTATTCACTCGCTCTTTTTCACTGTGACAAAAAGACAGCAAATAAGTAAATAACAAATGAAACCAAATTCCGTGCCGATGATGTCCCGTAATCTTGAGCGAAGTATTGAACGGTCGGTGGAAGCTATTGGCACTTACAATGTAAACCAGATGTCATAAAGATAAGCAAGTGGCTGTTTATCTTAACCGTGTCTTAAACAATACCCTCTCACAAATGCCCAGCCTCCTGCTTGTCCTTCTGCTCCAGATGATACTGTAATGGCAGGGATCCATTCATACGGAATACGCGAGTTTAATGTAACTGGAGGAGTCATTAAACCTTTACGCCGTTTGCCTCTGAATGTGCGTACACTGTATTACGCACAGGCACAGACATAGATATTAGTGTTTATGTAAAGGTTGATATGTTTTTACAGCTTACCACCGTGATGAAACCTGAGCGTAAAGAAGACAACAAAAGCCGATAAAGAATAACAATTGTGATAATTAATCATTACTAGTCATGTGGTTTATTTATTTATTTATTGCCTTTCCTCACAGGGTTACTTTTCCTTTTCGGAGCTCTTGGGCTTGTAGCAATTTTATTTTCCAATTTGACGATTGAGCGCAAGAAACAGCCATTCTCTGGAATGACATAAATTTGATTTTAATAGATTTTAAAACAACGCAGTCTCGTTACCATACCACTACGTTTCTTCTGCGGCGTATAACGCGCACGTTATTAGTGTTAGACGTCAGCGGATGATCTAGCCAATTGGGAATTTGTAACATTCGAGAGTGTGAAAGCATCTTAGGCGCAGGATGCTTTATGCTGTACGCAGTTCCACGCCCTGCATCTGCTTTGGTTTGGCCTGACGCCAGGAATAGAAGTGTATGGGGAGAATGGTATTGGTGTCAAGAGTATCATTCTTAGTCTTGATACTGTCCTTAGAATACATACTGTCACACAGTTATATTTATACATCTCCTTACATCAACGTCTCTCTCTCTCTCTCTCTCTCTCTCTCTCTCTCTCTCTCTCTCTCTCTCTCTCTCTCTCCGCGAAGTGATTCACGCCCATCGTATATCGAACATGATTCATGATGTTAATTTTGACCTGCATTTGTTGTGAATCATAGTTCCCAAGAAAGTTTTAATAGAAACGACTCGAGTTAAAATTATTTATCTTAACATGGGGTCATGAATTAGGTTATTATCCTACTTCCGGCACTTGTGACGGTGTTCAGGGACATATTTGTATATCTCGCGTTAATTAACACGCTTGTGTTTGGACTGCATTCATTATAAGAGTGCATAAGGCGAGAGTTTGTTTGGATGTAGTTATTTCGAGTTTCTCTCTCTCTCTCTCTCTCTCTCTCTCTCTCTCTCTCTCTCTCTCTCCAGGTCAAATCAGGACGTGGAACTGTATCTTTATTTGTGTTTTCGAAGCTTTTAATTAACGAACAACTTGAAATGAGGACTTCTTATCATTCGCAATGTTTATCGATGTAGTAGTGCATATGCTTTCAGTAACCTATTCTGCTTGGTCTATTTTCCTTTCATGCATATAATATGTATATATATATATATATATATATATATATATATATATATATATATATATATATATATATATATATATATACATGCATATATATATACATTATATATATACATATATATATATATATATATATATATATATATATATATATATATATATATATGTATGTATGTATTAGCACCTAAGAATATGCCTGGTAGTTTGCTTAGGAATGCAATATTGTTTTGTAGATATCTGTATGTATTCTCTTACGCTCACTGTACTATATGCATTGTAAAGAGATCTTGTTCAATAAATCAATTCTTTGAAGAAGTATAAAAAAAACTAGTCAGGACTTAATCTTTTGTTTTCTATTTTAATATTCCCTGTTGTTCTCTTGAATCCCTGTGTATATAGTGTATTTATAACAGTCCAACAACACCAAGTTAGATTTTCGAAGTTCGGGCGTTTTCCGCTGGCGGTTTTCCTCCGTCATTGGTAAATATACAGGTGACGTGGTAACCTTTCCCCCATGCGGTTTTATGGCAAACAACGCTGGCGATTTTTGGGATGCTGCCTACATTTCTTTCTCTAGGTCTAAATTCCAAGCGAGGTGTTTTAGTTGAGAGAATCTCTCTCTCTCTCTCTCTCTCTCTCTGAGCTCGCGTAATTAAGCGCTATCACACCATCACTGGCAAGAAATCCCAGAGTTTGTCCTGAGGAGCGAGTTAAGTTTATTTACACATTATGTATCTGATGACCTAAAAAATAAATTTCGTATGTGGAAGTTAGTCGAACGTAGTGGGTTGCAGCCTTGTACCGAGAAAGTGATTATTATTATTATTACTACTTGCTAAGCTAAAGCCCTAACCGGAAAAGCAGGATGCTATAAGCCTAGGGACCCCGACAGGGAAAATAGCGCAGTGAGGAAAGGAAAAATAAAAAAAATTTTCCTCCAAGGGTGAAACCATTCATGAGATATTCATAAGATACTTTCATCTCTCTCTCTCTCTCTCTCTCTCTCTCTCTCTCTCTCTCTCTCTCTCTCTCTCTCTCTGAACAAGTTGTTGCAGGTGACTTTAGGTGTCAGCACTTAAATAGAGATGACTCGGTAATTTTGGCAAGGCTATTTTTCCTTAATTTTTAAATGGCATTCGGTTAAAGAGGTTTGGCCTGGGTGGTCCTTTAATATAGCCGAGGGGTGGGGGTGGTAGGGCGAGGTTCTCCCAAATTAACTAGTGCGTGGGTGAGTAGGTGGAGAGATTATTTTAAGGTGTCTTGTAGGTAAATATACATACACGTTCGTGCGTGTGTTCGTTTTCAAGCTTTGGTCTCTATATAGGGAAATGATTTAGTCTTTGGAATTCTTTTAACACTTGGATTTATTTTGTGACTTTAGAACTTATTTATATTTACAGTATATATATATATATATATATATATATATATATATATATATATATCTTCATAACTATTTTTGATAATAATATCTTAGGGTTGTGTTGGCCGTTGTGGTTCGAGTCCCGCTCAAACTTGTTAGTTACTTTGGTCGCTGTAACCTCACCATCCTTGTGAGCTAAGCAGGGGGGGAGGGGTTGGGGGAGCCTATAGGTCTATCTGCTGAATCATCAGCAGCCATTGTCTGGCCCTCCTTTGCCCTAGCTTGAGTGGAGAAGGAGCTTGGGCGCTGATCATGTGTGTATATGGTCAGTCTCTAGGGCATTGTACTGCTTGATAGGGCAATGTCACTGTCCCTTGCCTCTGCCATTCATGAGCGGCCTTTGAACCTTTAAACGCTGGTATAGTAGTTCTAATATATTTTTCTTATCAATATCAGAATTATATTCTGATTTTATATTTCTAAAGGCAACACCTGATACTATGTTTATTGCACTTTCCAAAATCGACTGATTTCCCGTTAAGGCGCGTAATGATGTCATGCGTCACGTCAGTACAGGTGGGACTGGAAGCTGAAGGTGATAATAAAGGCGTCTCTCTCTCTCTCTCTCTCTCTCTCTCTCTCTCTCTCTTCCTTATTTCTAGTAGGACATGAGAGAATTAAGTTTTACTTAATATTTATCAAACAAAATTTTATATGATTAGACTCTCTCTCTCTCTCTCTCTCTCTCTCTCTCTCCCTCCCTTTTTCTAGTAGGACATGATGAGAGAATTAAGTTTTACTTAATATTTATAAAACAAAATTTTGTATAATCTCTCTCTCTCTCTCTCTCTCTCTCTCTCTCTCTCTCTCTCTCTCCAGGCCTTTTAGATCCGACGTTAGCTAAGGGCCGTGTCTACGTTGGCCCTTATAAGTCCTTCTGGGATGAGTTCCCCTTCTCCATACGGGTCTTATTCACCTGAAGGTCCATGATGTCACAGCTATAAATAAACCCCTGTTGTTTTTTTTGTTGTTGTTGTTTTTCTAATGCGCTTGAAGGTCGTCTTATTTTTTTTTTTTGGGGGGGGGGTGTGACTTGGTAACCGAGATGATCATTTATTTCTGCTGTTGCAATAGATCCCATAGACAATCTCAATCTATTCTTTCTATCCATCCCTGTATCTTTCTACCAAATTTTCCTCTTTCGCGAAATATTAGACGAATGTCCTTTCAAACTCTCATTGTGATCACCAAGGTTGTGTAATCACCAGGTACACAAAGCACTACTTTGGTTGCCAGTATAGCGATGGGTTTAATTGTGGGTCTGTTCTGCTTTATTAGCGAGTGCCTCAGTTACTTGTATAACAAGGCCTTTTATATGTGTGTATGTATATATATATATATATATACATGTATGCATATATATATATATATATACATGTATGCATATATATATATATATATATATATATATATATATATATATATATATATAATATATATATATATATATATATGTATGCACATATATATATGTATATTGTATGTAATTGTATGCATATATATATGTATATGTATGCATATATATATGTATATACAGTATATATTATCTATATATATGTATATATATAAATTATATATAAATATGTATATATATGTATATATACACATATATTACACACGGCGTGTATTCACGAGATACCCTTTTCTCCGAGAAAGTGTGGGTAGCGCTAGAAATCGTGAACATTCCAGATATCCACCAATCTTTTGGAATTAGATTGCTGGCCCCATATATAGCTTAAGTGTAAAGATAAGAGGCTTCGAGTGGCTTACATTGACCAAGAGATGCCTTTTGACAGAGGGGATAAAGTTATTTCACTCGGTGATGAGGATATAAGGTGCAGAAAGTGATTTCGTGAGGGATGTTAACGTTTTAATGTTGAGAGTTATGTTAGATTGGGATCTATGGAGCATGTGTCGTTTTGCGTTAATTGGTGATATTGATGTAAGTTGTATATGAATATTAGTTTGTTTAAAGCTTAGACAATTGGAAAATTAATATTAGAACGAGGAATGAAATGACTCGTTGGGATAAACGAAAACAATATTAAACTGTGAATGATAAGGATAGTTATAATAAATCATTCCCTGTGTGGGGAATACTTCCAATGATAGAATTTAGTGCTAAGGTATCATTGAAATAGAATATTAGCCTAGTATCAGAGGTAAAGTCTTGAAAATATTAGTCTAGTATCATAGAGATATTATTAGAAATATATTAGTCTAGAATAGAAATATATTAGTCTAGTATCATAGAGATATTAGAAATATATTAGTCTAGTATCATAGAGATATTATTAGAAATATATTAGTCTAGTATCATAGAGATATTATTAGAAATATATTAGTCTAGTATCATAGGGATATTATTAGAAATATATTAGTCTAGTATCATAGAGATAAAGTCTGGCTGTGTTTAACATTAGTAAGGGTCTAAATAAACTGAATAACTGGTTTAGGGCGAATATTGTTCAGCTGTTCAAAGTGGTGCAGTTTCTAGGACCACTTTACGTTTAAGTGCAAATTTTGGCTGTGGATTGTTTGGTTGTGTGACTGGTAGTTAGCTGGTAAGGTTTTGCTGTATTTTCTATTATTTACATTCTTCTATTCACTTTTAACTGTACCCTGACGAATTGTATATTGACATGGATGAAAGCGCTAGGTACTAAAATCTTTCAGTATTTCCTACTGGCTCTTACAGTATATGTATGTAAGTACACTCACACACTATATATATATATATATATATATATATATATATATATATATATATATATATATAATATTTATATATATATATTATATATTTATATATATATATTATATTTATATATATATATATATATATATATATATATTATATTTATATATATATTTATATATATAAATTTATATATATACTGTATATAAATTTATATACATGTACAAATTTATATATACATATATATACACATACATACATATTGTACATACATACATACATAGTATAGGCATCCCGTCAAAAATGGTTAGATATTTAAATATACACGAGCACACAGATTCAACCCTTCCCACCCCTCCCCCTTTTCTAACAACAACATGCTAGTTTGGGCAATTCGTGGGAAATTGTTATCTTCCGAGTGGTTGCCTTTCAATATGACATATATATATATATATATATATATATACAGACGCTTGCGGTTTATTATGGCAGATGAATATTCTGTGTATAGACATAACAAGAAACCGAAGTTACTCTTACCAGGTCAAGTCAACAACATTTCAAGTTTCTCGTTATTCTTTTCCAGAATTGTAAAGGAAACAAGTGGGTAGATTGTACATAAGTTATACATTTAGTTCGTGCCTAACGTTGTTAGCGTTAGTATAGAATCTAAAGAAGTGACGTACAGAGAAAAAGTACAAAGGGAAAATGGCAACACCGCATTCTTGGTGCTTATGTTGATCTCCAGTGCATTAGCACACAAGAATGGCGATGCATTAAAAGCAGCCTAGGCCTAGAGGTTGGGCCTAGCCCCTCTGTTCTTTTGGAATCCGTAAATTTGGCCAAAAGGGGACAAGAGGTTACGCAGGAACATTCAGAACAAGCCTTAGGACTCCGCACTCTATAAGGACCAGAAATCCGGATCATGGACTGGCTGCTGACTAACTGGTGAGTACTAAGTTAATTTTTTTTTAATCCGTTGCTTAAATAATAATTTTGCATGTTATTGAGACGGTTTTATGTTGCTCATAAGCCTGAGTCTTTTTTTTTTATTATTATTATTAGTTTACGAAGCAAGGACAATAATGCTTTCATTTGAACGTATGTAAATAAACTATACTTGCCACTGCCGTATTGGCGTAGATTTATATGGGTTTGCATATGTGATGAATGTTTTATGTACCTTAATAATTAATTTATTACATATCTATATTAAGAACATCGTTGAATTGAAGCAATTATTCAACATTAAAGTAACAATTATTTGGGACATAAAAAGCATATGAGATTTATTAGGAGTTTCAGAAATATTTAAACAAGTTTTAGAACAAGTTACAGAAAATACATTGATTACTATTTCAACTGGGAGATCGTCGTGCTGTTGGGGATGATTTGTAAAGGTACTGGAATATTCCAGTATTCCTAACACACACAGTTCCTTCTTAACTCTCTAGGTGGAAAGGAATGGTTCCAATGACTAATTTTATTTCGATTGGTTTAAGAGATGCCATTGAGCGTAGCAGTATAGGGCTATGATTATTTGTAAAAGTAATAAAAAGAAAATTATTGTATTTTGTTGAAGTGAAGGAGGATATATGGACTTATAATTAGACAAATACAGATTTCACTGTTGGAGAAATGCGCTCTTACTAAACCACACAGAGAGAGAGAGAGAGAGAGAGAGAGAGAGAGAGAGAGAGTAGATAACCCTTGTACGTTGTCTAGTAGAACTAATATCAAAACTAATAAGTAGGTTTATTATCCAAACGTCAATTAACAAGAGAAGCTGGTGGGAATGACAGGAAACGAAAATAGCGGGGAATAATAGAAACCAGACGATAAAAGATGTAGAAACGTGCAGGTGCTAATCATAGGGGACGGGAAACGTACGATAAAGGGACACTGTTTCGCAATTAAGCTATTTTAGAACAACCCGAGCCATTTGTCATGATGATGCAATGACAGGGTTGTAATGTAGGCCTATTACACGAAGCAGGAAATCATTTGTGTTGAAATAATGCGAAACAAATAGATAGATAATAAAATAAGCAGTTAACGTCTGTATTGTCATTTTGGCCATTAATTTATTAGGTTTTACGTAAACGCATGATCATATTTCAAGCAGGAGGCTCATTGCGTTAGAAATTTCTGGATCAAACAAAGTTGTTATTGGAAACTGTCACTGTAATTTATATCACCGTACTGTGTTATATGCATTTTATTCATACTAAGGTCAATAGTTCAATGTTTATATTATATTATTTTGGAAAGACGGATATATTTACTGCTAAATTTAATTTCAAGAAATTTATTTTTCCAATACCGTAATATTTCTACAGCCGATTTTCATCCTCTTATGCTCGTACTTACTTTACATTAAGGGCTGCTTTTCTGGTCCTATACTGCAGGGGGACCCTACTTTCTACAGGACTTTCCGTAATTAATGTTATCGTATAGATTCCAAGGCATAGGCTATATACCTGTTTCGAACATAACTTCCGTGTGTTTTTTGTTCTAGTTAAACAGTTTCAAAAGAACGTTGCTCGTATGTAATTGCTAATCAATATCGCCTTATCTGAATCATCTTCGGTCCCGCTGTCTCCACTTGTGTCATTTAGCTGAAAAAGAGAATCACGTATCATCCCAGGTCACTTGGTAACACCCATCAAATCATCTCCCCCCCCCCCTTGACACTTAAATTAATTAATACACGTAGTAGCAGTTTCTCCTTTCTAGTGCTGGGCCTTAGAAGCTCATCCCTCTGTACAATTCCTACCACGCATTGCAAATTTGCAGAAAACCCCGTGTTTAGCCGGAAGGACTAGGCTAAAATAATAATAATAATAATAATAATTAATATACCTGCTTTTAAGCAGCAAATATGTTTAGGATATGTAGGCTTACATTACTTTAGTAGTGATAAGTTTTTTCTTTTCCTTCTGATTTTTAAGTTCTGTCTGCATATACTGTAGACGTTTCTTGCTTGGAAACAAAAACATGCAAACTATACGACTGAAATTAAAGTATGATTTTGAATGTTTAAACATTCACGAAATCACGTGCGGTCAGATCACCCACGAGCAAGCATATATATAACTTCGTTTCCATACCTCAGCACTGATGGACTGATTTTATACTGTAAACTGACGTCGTAATCACTGTGGTCATTAGCGTCATAACTCATTAGGTATCTTGTTAATGGATGTACAGGAATTCGCCTGCAATCTCTCTCTCTCTCTCTCTCTCTCTCTCTCTCTCTCTCTCTCCTTTCGCCGTGTGACTTCTGTTTTCGAGTTAAAAGAGAAGGATCGACGCCTATTTATTTCCTCCGTTTGTGGTGGGGGCCTTGCCAGGCCAGGAGCCAATGGCTAGATATAACCTTCATCAGCTGTGTTACTCATCAAATGGTAGCCTGCTCCTCTCTCTCTCTCTCTCTCTCTCTCTCTCTCTCTCTCTCTCTCTCATAGAAAAAAGCAAACGATGATTGCTCTTCTACTGAAGGAAAGAACTGTTCTGCTTTCAATACCATTTGCACATGTTGCGAAGAGCAAAATCTGTCGTTATTTATGTTATGTTTTCGGACCGTCCAGTGTATTCGTAGGGTGTTGATTTTTTTTTTTTTACTGGGAAGTGAGAATTTTGTGCTTGTGCGTGTAGTTCAGTTTACGTGACTCCTACAGACATTATACAATTCATATACATTTTACTGCAAACTGTTGCTGTGGGCTTTTACGCGAGTGTGTATTGTACAGTATATGCATTGTGTGCAAATGTGTTTACACTTAAACTCATATACTGTATAAGTTCATCTGCACTTTATCTTTGGTAATTAATTCTTGAATTCATATTATCAGGAATTTTTTTACATTTAAATCTTTTCACGCGAACAAGATGGTTACTCTAAAAACATGGGAATCTTTTTTTCTACTCTAAGGACAGGTCTCTCTCTCTCTCTCTCTCTCTCTCTCTCTCTCTCTCTCCTTGAAGTTGTTTCAGAACCGCGTGTCCTAGATATTATTGAATTACGGCACATGCGAAGTTTGCCAACGTTGAGTATATTTAGTAGTAGGATGGGTGCTTAAACAATAATGGGTTGGGGTATAATATATATATATATATATATATATATATTTGTGGTATATATATATATATATATATATATATATACACTGTATATATATATATATATATATATATATAGAGAGAGAGAGAGAGAGAGAGAGAGAGAGAGTGAGTGAGTTAGTATGCTGTATATGTGTATATAATACACTTGGACAATCCCATTGTCATAGGAAATAGGTAAAAGTTGCCATTATTATTCATGGTATGCCTACTATTTTGGACTACCATTTCTCCTTTCCCGTCCTCTAATATAATCCATCTATAAGTAGTCTTCACTATGTGGAATACTATTCTGAAGATATGATCTCAGAGAGAGAGAGAGAGAGAGAGAGAGAAAGAGACGACCTTGTATGGCATTACCGCTGCCCATGAGAACGGCCCGAAACCTTCTCAAGGTTGCATAGAGAAATCCTGGATGAAATGACTCTTCCTTCTTCCTTCTTTATGAATTAGCATGCGACTCATTCAGAGGAGGAAGTCGGGAAGCTGTGTTCCATGGACTATTTTACTAACAGAAGCCTCCTTCTATTTCAGTCTGATGCATGAAGGTGATAATTGTCCATGCTAGCCGAGTATCTTGTACTTTCTCATTTGTTTCATGAAGAATATTGTTGTAGATTTTCAGTGCGAGCGTTAGGTTGTATTACTTGTGGCCTGGTTAGCTTAATTGCTTAATTATGCTTGTTTGTTTATGCCTAAATCTAAGATATGTTATATAGCCGTTATAAAATTGTATTTATTTCTGAGTTCTTTTATTGGGCGTTGTCTGTAACCTCTTGTCAAATTAAGCTGATCGTCTGTTAGCACAGGTTTATTCCCATTATGCTGGCAGTGTTTAACAGACGTGGGACAGGTTATTTCGAGAAGGAATTAAGAGATATTAGGTTCTGTTTAAGAGCTAGCTAGCGTTCCATGAAAACATAAACTATTGTCGACTCTCTCTCTCTCTCTCTCTCTCTCTCTCTCTTTTGACCAGTGGGTCAGTCTGCCACGGTGAGGCCAACTTCTTAAACCCTCGTCCTCCCCCCCCCCCCCCAAAGACGGACCTCTACCCAACCCGTCATCACCAGGCTAGCCACCCAATGATGCAACCTCTAAATCAGTGCTTGTGTGCGTAGGTTGACCGAAACTAAAGAGAGAGAAAGAGAAAAGGGCGAACGACTTGGGTAGGGGGCCAGTGAACTAAAGAAAACCAAACCGAGCGAAAGCTTGCGGGAAGATAAATAAAAAAAAAAAGGGGAATTATCGTTTGGGTCTACCTGGTTGGCTATCTCCCAGGTGACGTCGCCGACCCCTTCGAAACTCCACCCAAATCACCTTATCGGATCTGATAGAGCTTAAAAATCAAGGCCTTTGCGCATTTGGGTGATAATTTACATTCGCTTTGGGGTTCAGGTGAAGATGAAGCCGATATGCCAACTTAAAGCATTTTCCATGATGAGAATTCTGTGCATATTGTTCCTGTCAATCTTTCAACTGTAGCCTATCTTCTGTGGTGTTCTCGGCGAAGAGGCTTACCGTCGGTGGTCTCTCTCTCTCTCTCTCTCTCTCTCTCTGAGGCCGGGTGCTTCAGCGATGACTCATTGGTTAGATCTCTATATGGCAACACTCGCTCATCTATCGCTGTATTATTACAATTGTATTATACCTTGTCATTCTCTGTATTCTTTCATAGATTGTCGCAGAACGTTCCTTTCTGGGTCGAAGCGAGTGTGTTTGACGTTCTTATACGTTTTCGACTAGTCAATTTAAATTAGAATATGAAAGGCTCTTTAAACTTTCATATGTTTATTTGTGTCTAAGCTATATACAGACTTTGCCAAAAGGACGAATGCTAGTTTCATTCATTCTACATTTGGAGCTTAACATTTGCACCCTGGATTTACTTCATGGTGATTTAAATCTATTCGTATGCTTGGGCGATAGATATTTCAATATTTATTAAGTTGATTAATCTAGTGTGAGAGCGGTTATACTCCCTATAAGCATCATCTATAAATAATTCGCAAAGAACTATTCCAAAATAGAACTGCCTTGTACGTACGATGACTAATGCTTGGCACTACTGTATGGCAACACTCCCTTATGCTACCTGATACCACTTTTATCGCCAATTTCTCTACGTTCGCGTTTCTTTTTGTCATTTTACCTGTTAACTACCAGTGGTTAGGATGTTGTTCGTAATCGCAATGTGCCCAGGTTGGCGTTAACTATCTTCTCAATCCATCTGATCCGCCGTGAAAGATTATGTTGCTCTCGTGCGTGTCACCTGATAGGAGTTTTAAAAGATCCCATGACCTTATACGTGAAACTTGGCGATTGCTTCTTGTATTTCTCATGCCCTACGCTCTCTCTCTCTCTCTCTCTCTCTCTCTCTCTCTCTCTCTCTCTCTCTTTTAATTGATTTGTATTTCAAAATAATCTCATTTCATATACGCAGACAGTCGAAGGAGCCCAAAATACTTCGATCGTGCCAAACTTGAGAAGTGTTACCAGAGAGTGGAAGATACCTTGAGAATCTCAATTGAGAGAGAGAGAGAGAGAGAGAGAGAGAGAGAGAGAGAGATATTTAATTCCACACTGTATATATATATATATATATTTATATATATATATATATATATATATATAATGTGTGTGTGTGTGTGTGTGTGTATTTTATATATATATATATATATATATATTTATGTGTGTGTGTGTGTGGTAGATATATGAATATAAGATACAATGTAATAATGGCATTCACTGAAGATAATAGCATGAAAAAAAGGTGTATCTAAACGAAAGAGGCCCCAACTGGCTAGAAAGTCGTCAAGGAACTAATGCTTAAGCGAGGATGACGTCACACTGAGGCATGATGAATTGTTTCTTTAAATTTCACTTAGAGGCCTCCAAACCCACTACACTTTACTTTTTTTATTTGTTAATTTTTTTTAAGTGACTGTTGAAGACACCTTAATTGAAAAAAAAAATCATGTCAAAGATGATATACATTTCCTGGTTATTAATAAGAAAAAATATTTTCTGTCGTAATTACTGAAAACAGTTAAGCTGTTTCACTTAATAAGGGGTGGCTCCCCATGAAAACAAGGCGAGTCAGTCTCAATGATGCTTTCAACTACTGGATTAAATATGAGTTAATGGTTAAGAAATAATACATCTCTAAAGAAGTGGCTCCCTTTTTTAATGTTTAGCTTTACTCCCCCTCTCTCTCTCTCTCTCTCTCTCTCTCTCTCTCTCTCTCTCTCTCTTTACTCCATTTTTTTCATACTTCGATCATGACTAGGGTATTAGTTTCCCCATCTGATTGACCCTCCCACAAAAAAAAAATAATATTTCTGGCATGGACATAACGTCTATGTTTGTGTTAGTGTGTAGACCTATTTGAGAGAGAGAGAGAGAGAGAGAGAGGAGAGAGAGAGAGAGAGAGAGAGAGAGAGATAAATTTAGTTTCGATTCAGAGATCTCGTTGTGTATTAATGTTAATGAAGTAGGCTACCTCGGTTGACTTTACCTACATTCATTATACTATTGTAACTCCTGCTTTTTGCGACAAATGTTTATAAAGATGAACCAAATATTGAACTTGTCATAACTTCTTATATATATCCACTGTAGATTTTTGTTCTGTTTTCTTAAGTCTTTTTTTTCTCTCTAGGCTATCTTCTCTGTTGGTGCCCTTGCGCTTATAGTATCCTGCTTTTCCAACTAGAGTTGTTGATTAATAATAATAGTAATAATAATAATAATAAATTATGCAATGAAGCATGTTTTTTTTTCATATGATACATTGAATATACCAACGTGGAATAGATTTAAAATACCCCAAGGAAACATTGTATCTAAATTTGAACGAAATATTAATGATTGAGTCCCAAAAATCTTCGGCTAAATCCTTATTTTGCCTCCGTGTTTGATGGTTGCAGCCAGAGCAAAGATCTTAATTACGATATTATTAGGCCTACGTGCGTATACATTATATACCGTATGATTTTTTTATTAATACAGTATCATCATGTAACAGAACTCGGGCCTTCTCCATCATGAGGCTCAATACATAAACAGTATTCTAGAAGTTTTATTCCAACTGTGACCAAGATGTAAAATGATCTTCCTAATCGGGTAGTTGATTCGATTAACTTCAAACGTTCAAACTTGAAGCAAATAGTTTTATGTTGAACAGGCTAACACGAGTCATCTTATAGTTTATATACGAAATATCTATTTTGGTGTCACTGTTTTTAAAATATTTTATTAATTGTTGATCATTTCTCATATCGTTTATTTATTACCTTATTTCCTTTACTCACTGGGCTATTTTCCCTGTTGTAGCCCAGGGGTTTATAGCACCGTGTTTTTTTTTTTCCAACAAGAATTGTAGCTTAGATGATAATAATAATCATCATCATCTCCTCCATCTCCTCCTACGCTTGGGGCCTCGGCTAAAATTCGCCAGTCGTCACTATCTTGAACTTTAAAATCAATAGGCTACTTCTCCATTCATCACCTCTTCGCACTTCATAGTCCCCAGCCATGTACGCCAGGAGCTCAGCTGAACGTTTGGTCAACTAATCTCTTGGGGAGTGCGAAGAGCATGCCCAAACCATCTCCATCTACCCCTCGTCATTATCTCATCCATATATAGCACTCGAGTAATCTCTTATAGTTTAATTTCTAATCTTGTCATGCCATTTAACTCCCAATATCCTTCTGAGGGTTTTATTATCAAATCTACTAAATCTATCGGAGATTGTTTCATTGTCGTACCATGACTCGTGTCCATATAGTAACGCCGATTTCACTAAACCGATATATAGTCTTATTTGTATATGTAATTTCCGGCAAATGTTTCCCAAATTTTACTTAACCTAGCCATTGTCTGATTTGCGTTTTTCAATCTTTCACTAAACTCCAATTCTAACGACCCTGGATTGCAGATCATAGTTCCTAAATACCTAAATGATCCTGCCTCATTAATCCTTTCTCCTTCTAATGATATTTCATCTTCTATTGCATACTCAGTTCTCATCATCTGTCTGTCTTCTATTTATCTAAAGACCAACCTCGTAATATTTCATGCATTTTGGTAAGTAAGCGTTGCAAATTTTGTGGTGTTTTGCTAACAAAGACAGCATCATCAGCATACTCTAGGTCTGCTAAATTCCTATCACCAATCCAGTCCAATCCTTCTCCATCTCCGACTGTTCTACTCATTACAAAATCCATGAGGAAGATAAACAAAATAGTACTCCGCTGTTCGCTGGTAATTCATTTGTTAAGACTCCACTAACATTAACTTTGCACTTGCTCTGCTCATGAACAGACTTAATCAAATTTACACATTTAAGAGGAATTCCATAACACAGTACGCCACAAAATTTGCTGGTGTACACTATCAGTGTCTTTCAGTCCACAAATGCAATCAATGATAATAATAATAATAATAATAATAATAATAATAATAATAATAATAATAATAATAATAATAATAATATATCCTCCACTTGAACGTTACCAGATCAAATTTCGCCCGGGTCTTCTCAGTAGTTTCCTCTCATGGGATCCGTCCCTCCCCCTCCCTTCCTCCTCTTCTCCTTACCTTCTCCCCCTACCTTCCCCACTCCCCTCCCTTCCCCTTCTCCTTTCTTTTGATACCTGTGTGAATCTTCACTTAAAGAAATTGCTATATTTTCATGTTTTTTACGATTAATTACAAATATTTTCAAGCATTTTATATAGTTTTTAGGTGTTGGATTAGGATATAATATATATATATATATATATATATATATATATATATTGACGAAAAATAACGAGTCCCTAAGAGATTGCAAATAAAGCAGGTGGAAGAAGAGAAGATGATGGATTGACGAGCTAAGAAAATTTGCGGGTATGGACTAGCCTAGAAAGACCGTGTACAGACGGTAGTGGAAGGACAGGTCAGACCTTTGTCCTGCAGTGGGCTATCTACGGCTGATGGTGATTATGTGCGTGTATTAAATATATATATATATATATATATATATATATATATATATATATATATATATATATATATATATATATATATATATATATATATATATATATATATATATATATATATATATAACCGTTACTTTAATTCAGTGGGACATTTTTAACTCTCTGTCGTTCATTCGGAAACTTAACCGCTTTCAAGCATTTCTTGTAAACCCTGGTCAACCACTAAACCAATTATCTCACTTGTAATCCCATCAATTCCCAGTGTCTTCAACCACCAAATCTTCCTTCTCCCACGTCCCTTGGCAGTTACTTCCACAAGCGTTGTTAGAGTTACAGTAGCCCAGGGTCTAAGTATGTTTAAGATACTTCCGCAAGCGTTGTCAGTTGCAGTAGCCCAGGGTTTAAATATGTTTATAGACCTTGCAGTTGCCTTTTCCAGCCGTAGGCTAACATCGATTGGCTGTGTAATTGCTTATCATAATGCAACATTTAGTGAGTTGTGCGTTAAAGTAAAGGGGATAATATCAATTATCACAGATAAAGTTTTGATTCAATTTTTTTTTTATTTATTCAAGCAGAGTGCAGGATCAATCATTGGTTGGAAATAAAGTAAAGAAATGCAGATAGTGTTTATAGTCTAAGCCTCCTTTATGCTTGGCTTCGAAAATGAACATTAGGGTATTATGCTGGAGTAGGCATACCTTGATGACGTATCCTTAGGCCTAGTACCCTATTTTGTTTTTGCTTTGTATTTTTTTTATAAGAGTATGGGGAAGTAATTGTCTTATGGGGTGTACGTTCTTTCTTTCTCTAGTTTTTCCTCTAGATTACCTAAATCCGAGACTTGCTTAAAACTCCCTTTTTTTCCGGAAGTAAGCTAACGGGGTTAAAAAGTGAAGAGCGGCTCTTGCATTCATATTTAAAAACCACGAAAGCTATTTGTTCAATTGCTAACCAAAGCTCTCAAATAATGAAATACTTGCGAATGAACCAAGAGAAAACCAGGGCCTTAAACGCACAGTAAAAAGCTGAAGAAAATGGTAAACAATTCAAGTACCTGGATACAGTTAAGTAAAATTAGTTTATGATTAAAACATTTCAAAATAGTATTGCCAGTAGAGTGGTAACGTGTTCGCCTCGCATTCACATGTCAGGAGACCGATCCCCGACCGAGGACCATGAGTCTACGCTGTTTACTGGGGAGGCCACTGTTGTGGTTCTGGCGAGCATCTATTCTGGTGGAACTGAAACAGAAACGAGACACCTTTACATGCGAGTCACTGTTACACAGAGAAATTAGTACAGAAAATGAGAAGGCTGACAGTAATTTGGTTTTCAAGATTTAGTTTGATGGAAAAACAAAAGTTTTATATAGATAAAATTTCGAGACTATGGAGAATAACAATGCACAAGATTATACATAACATCTTTTCTGTGGGATTTACTTATAAATTTATTATCTTCATAGAACCTTCTGCATGCTATAGAATAGGCAAAGTTTCTAGCATTATTGGTTAGACTATACGTAAAAATATACAAGCTTTTTGGTGCAAATATATTAGTGTCTCAGCATATTATTATTATTATTATTATTATTATCATCTAAACTACAACCGTAGCTGGGAAGACAGGATGCTAAAAGCCCATTGGCTCCAACGGAATAAAATAGCCCAGTGAGGAAAGGAAATAAAGAAATAAATAAACTGCAAGAGCTGTAATGTACAATTAATATAGAATATTTTGAGATCAGTAATAACATTGAAATAGATACTTCATATATAACCTATAAAGACGGACTTGTCAGCCTCTTCGCTATCTGTATGTAAATTTATCCTTGGTTTTTATTAGTGTAGAATGTATTTTGTGTCCATATCTACTTTATACCAAATTCAGCTTTTTACTTAAATTTTCTCAACGTTGATAAACTTTTAATATTTTGTTTATTCGTAATCACATACCGTATGTAATTTATTATTATTATAATTATTATTATTATTATTATTATTATTATTATTATTATTATTAGTTGTTTTTTATGTAAATACTTTATTTTTTATTTTATTATTGTTAACGTGTATATATATATATATATATATATATATATATATATATATATATATATATATATATATATATATATTACGATAATCGGACGTAGAGCAAGTCAATTAATTCGTAGACCTCCAACATTATACTTTAAGAAAACATGCTCCATTAACTCTCAAAATAGTTGAAAAAAAAATATCGAAATAGTAGCAGACCTATCAAGGCTGTAGTAGTAGTAGTAGTAGTAGTAGTAGTTTATGGTACAGAGACCGTAGTGAGAATGACTCGGTAATTTTAGACGAAGTGCAGAAACATTAACCGGGATATACGCTGGTAAGCCTAGGCCTAATCATCGTAATAGTGATAGTGTAGTAAACCTAATAACATTACTCGATGAATGAACAGCTATGATATACGTAGTAATAAAAGTAGTAGCAGCACTAGAGGAGATAAAAGCAACCTCAGCCTGAACGGAACAAACAGAGAAACCTTGGCTATCTGCTTTTAGTGTGTGCGCTCGTACGTGTGTACGTGGCGAGGATGAGTCACCACTGCTGTGGCCACACACACACACACACACACACACACACACACACACATTTGTGATTACCTGTTTTGATAATCGTTATGCCGCGCCATGGTCCTTGATTGTTTTTTTTTTCTTTCTTTTTCTTCTTCTTTTTTGACTAATAGCAAAGGTGGGTCATTTAGCCAGCTAACCATGGTATGGAATAGTTTCGGAAGTGAAAGTATTAGTAAGATTAATGTAAAATTTCGTTTTACCACTATTTAACTTTTAATATACTCTAAAGTTAGCATAGTACTGTACAATAATTTCTTATATTTCTCTTTCTTTGTTTTCTGGTATTCTTGGCTAATGGCGTAGTATTTTCTTATGCTGAAGTTGATCCTTGTTGATCTTACAATATAGAGTGAGCTTAAAGTATACATCCTGTATACGAAGACATACATGCTTGGCGAAATTATAAAAACGTGTATTTTCATATACAATATGAGTATGTAGAATATCATTTATATAGTTAATGTAAAATTAGGAAATAGATTTTTAAAGAAAGTAAACAGATAACACTCACT
>NC_090731.1:142574382-142586882 GCF_036898095.1 Palaemon carinicauda
TATTATGAAATACATAGTACAATCTTTCAATTTATAACATACAGTATATCATTATCATCATCATCTCCTACTCCTATTATTATTATTATTATTATTATTATTATTAGTAGTAGTAGTAGTAGAGTAGTAGTAGTAGTAGTAGTAGTACTTGCTAAGCTACAACCTTAGTTGGAAAAGCAGGATAGTATAAGCCCGGGGGCTCTAACAAGGAAAATAGCCCAGTGAGGAAAGGAAACAGGAAAAATAAAATATTTTAAGAACTGTAACATTTCAATAAATTTTTCCAATATAAATTTTAAAAACAAGTGGAAGAGTAACAAAACAAGTGGAAGAGAAATAAGATAGAATAGTGTGCCCGAGTGTACCCTCAAGCAAGAGAACTTTAACCCAAGACGGTGGAAGACCATAGTACAGAGGCTGTGGCACTACCCAAGACTATTGACGCAAAGGGTTTCGGTTAGATTTCGCCAGACGTCTATATCTATAGCTTTTAATTCATTACTTATCCATTCATCATCTACGACTTCGCTCTTCATAATTCTCGGCCATGTAGGCCTGGGTTTTCCAACTCCTCTAGTGCCTTGTGGAGCCCAGCAGAACGTTTGGTGAATTAATCTCTCGGGGAGTGCGAAGAGTATGTAAACCATCTCCATCTACCCTTCATCATAATTTTATCCACATATATAAAATTACATCGTAGTATATTTACATGCATGATTTTTTATTTTACATATATTATATTTACAATTGCAATTTCTGCTATTTATCTAAATGTTTTTCAATCAAAAGCCTATTTCTATTTTCTGTTGCTTTATTTTGAGATATTTATTTTTTAAGTACGAACGGTTAGCTGAAATGGTATAGTGGCCACGTGTACTTTTATAATTTGTATTTACTCCTTTTGCATGTTTATGTATAATTAGTTACATTTTTTTCACTTTATGAATATTGCACACATGTTGCTCTGATTTTTTAAACGCGGCACACGTACATAGTGTGTGGTGTATATATATATATATATATATATATGTGTGTGTGTGTGTGTGTGTGTGTGCGGGCGGGCGTGCGTGCATGTGTGTGTATTTGTATATGTGTACATAATGGGTTTTCCTTAACTCAGTAATACATATACAGTATATATTCAGATGACCTACGTCAACAAAGCTGGAAGGTAGTTATGTAAAAACTGGTATCTTCCCTTTCCTCATTATTCTTTGCCGCACTTGGCAAAGAGTGGTATTTGATAAATTATCCTGATATATTCATGAAGTAACCATCTCGAGATGATTCATTCTTAAAAGAAGAAAAAAAAAAACTTTTCCCCAAGTTGTCTGTTTACCTTTCATGGAAGTCATCTCAGGTCTTAAGAGAAGGTTACCCAATGCAAAGTCACACCAGCTTCGGATCTAGCGTTTTCGAGATCTTTAGTCAAGACACAAAGCTTGATACATATTTACAGATTATTTCTCATAAGTATTTTATCTGCTGGTGGCTCTTTGCTATACTTTTGTAACTTTTCATAAAGCTGTAATATTGACGTGTTTGTGTTGACATATATTTTTTTTTTTTTCAGATTCATTACGGTAATATTTAGGTTGCATTTGTATTTAGTATACAGTACATGGTAGCACGAAAATACTTCAGTATAGGTAATCAGGAAATTGTGTTTACATTATCTGTATAGATATCTGCATATGTGTAGGTCTATTCTTGTACACACATTATAATATATATATATATATATATATATATAAATATATATATATATGTGTGTGTGTGTGTGTGTGTATATATATATATATATATATATAAAGTTTTTTATATATTTAATTCCATAAAATACCTTTTATTCGACTCTTTAGTCATTTCATATCTTCATCTTTTTCATGTGTTTCTTAATTAAATTATATAAATAGAGTACGTGGACTTCATATTATAAAAAACCATCATTATTATCATTACTGTTAGTGGCAGTAGTAGTAAATTTAATAGTAGGAGCAGTAAAAATTATGAATAGAAATAAATTGATAGATAAAGGTTTGATATAATATTTAAATTTTAAGCTAACGGTGCAAGAAATGGTAACATACAAAGAATTAAACTATGCGATTCACAATACACAGTCAAAATACTTTAGTTTCTGGTGTCGCTCATCTTCTTTCTAAATCTGAAGCTTTTTAGAAGCGAAAATGTCATTCATTGAATGTGTGTTATACATACATAAATACACATACACATACATACACACACATATATATATATATATATATATTATATATATATATATATATTATATATATATATATAGAGAGAGAGAGAGAGAGAGAGAGAGAGAGAGAGAGATAGTATACATGCTATATTCATGAATATATAGCTATATTTAGTTTTGCATATACAAAAGTATACTTCGATATTAAATAATGATTTTTTTTTCGTATTTTTGAGCATATGACTGATTCTATATATGAAATACAGCGATTATCTTTGCTTCTTATGTGCATCAAACTATCCAGTTACTTCATTATGTACTGTACGTGATTACCGGTCTGATATTAAGGGGTAAACCCGAAGAAATATGAATGTGTACTGTGTCCGAGGAGGTTAATTTTCACATTATTTTACTTCTCGTTTCGTTTTTCTTTGGGTTTGTTCATGTCTTCTTCCTTTACTGCACATCTTCTATTCCCTCTTGTATTCCTTTCTTCTAGTCACTCTTGTCTTCCCTTCTTCGTTCAAAATCCTTCCTCATTTACCTTCACTCTTCCTTTCTTGTCTCCCTCCATCCCTATCCTCCTTGCCTTTAACCCCCCCCCCCCACACGCACAGACATATAAGGATTGACCTTCGCTATGTCCTTATTCCTTCTTCACATGTTCTGGCTCTAGCTTTAGCTCAGCGTTCGTTTGATTTTCATGGCAATGAAACCTGGAAAAGACATATTTTGATAATTTGATTTTTCAGATGAATATAGTGCAGATTATAAAAATACTGATTAAAGTAATTAAATGTATGCAGCCAGTTTCAAATGCAGTTATTTTGTTATTGTTTTGCTTTAATGAAATATGTTGCAATTTTGAATTACATTTTCGTAGGATAACTTTTATAATTTTAAATAAGATTTGTAGCACTTTGAGGTTAGGAACTATGGACTTTAAATCTTGAAAAGTTAAAGAACTGGATCTTTTGACCCTAAATAACTAGAATTTTCAGACTTGAAAGATTATAATCATTCAAAATTTTCCTCAATACTTTTAAGACTGAACTCTTGAGACTGAAAAACTGAAACTTTGGGATTCAGAGGATTGAAATCTTGTAACTTACTGGACGGGAACTTCCTTGTGATAGGAAAAATGAGTTTCTTTGAGGGTTAGATTCTCAATCCTTTTAAGTTGGTGCGTTTGTCCTTCGCTAAGATAAGAAACCTAGTAAGGCAAAAACACAAATACTAAGATAGAGAGAGAGAGAGAGAGAGAGAGAGAGAGAGAGATTGTCATATATTATTAGATTCTTATTCAATATATATATATATATATATATACATATATATATATAATATACATATATATATATATATATATATATTGTCCTATATTGTTAGATTCTTATTCAATATATTGAGAGAGAGAGAGAGAGAGAGAGAGAGAGAGAGAGAGAGAGAGTTTTCTATTTTTTCAGAATCTTTCATGGCTCTTGCATGCAGGAAGAGAAGGCGTAAGGTTCCTACCCCCGAATACCCTAGCACAAGTCAGAACCTTGTCAGAACTCCCCCCCCCCCCCCTCCATTTTCCCCGCCTTCTCCTCCCTATCGTCAGTCCCATGATCATAATGGTTGTAAATATGCATATGTTTGGGAAGGAGCTGGGAACAGAGTGTCTCGTTGCTGACTACAACTTCCTCCCCATAACTATCTTTAATGGGGAAGTTAGGAAATGGGTGTTTGAATTATCCTCCTCCTCCTCCCTCACCATCCCCCCCTCCCCCCTCACCATCCCCCCCTCCCCCCTCTCCCTCCGTGTCGTCGTTGAGGTGTGGTTTTTGTTTATCAAGTGTTAAAGGGTGCGAAATCTATTACTTGACTTGAGCTTTTGAGTGATGACTAAGCTTTTCGTTTTGGAGGCGTTTAAATCTCTCTCTCTCTCTCTCTCTCTCTCTCTCTCTCTCTCTCGTTTACACAGCGTATTTTTAAGTGTATTTTTTCGCAATATTTCAGTCTGATGATTGCTGTTTGTATCCACTCCTACCCTTCTAAAATTAAGATTATAAGCAAGGATGTGTTATTTAATTGATTTATTTCATTGCGAACATAAGAGTGTATATATATTCTATATATATATATATATATATATAATGTGTGTGTGTGTATGTATGCTATATGTATGTATGTATGTATGTATATATATGTAAAATATGTATGTGTATATATACATATATATGTATATATATATATATATATATATGTGTGTGTGTGTGTGTGTGTGTATGCTATATGTATGTATGTATGTATATATATGTAAGATATGTATGTGTATATATATATGTATATATGTATAAATGTATATATATGTATATATATATATATATATATATGATAAATCTTGCAGGTTTCGTTGCACGAAAGATGACAGCATACTTTTACTATTTTATCTTTGGTCCTTTCCAATTTCCTGGAGGCACCATTCACTTCTGCTTATCTAAGCAAGTTGTTGTAACAAAAAAGAAAAAAAAATATGGGGAAATGATGTACATCACACATGTAAATACTTAATCTCTCTTGTTAAATCATCTTGCAGAATTTACAAATATATATATTTATTGCCAAAATAAAATATTCAGCATACATTGGATATCAGCAGTAAAGAATGAATGAAGTACATATTTGTCGGTAATAAAAATTAAATAAAAATAGATAAAAACGGCATAAAAGTCTGATAACTTTTAAAGGCCTATCGCATACACATATAGTTTATATATATATATATATATGTGTGTGTGTGTGTGTGTGTGCATACACAAATCTACACACACATACATATATATATACAGTATATGTACAATATATATATATATATATATATATATGTATATATATATACATATATATATATGTATATATATATACATATATATATATATGTATATATATATATATATATATATACACACAATTTAAAAAAAAAACTTTTGAAAATGTTTGATATGAGGGTAGTGAGCCCAGATCCCTGTGGACACAAGCTAGATTTCTTCACTCGTCACCTAAATGGGATTTTCATGTCTACTGTGGAGCTTGTTTGGAGGGCACAGGTCATGTGGAAGAGAATTTTGGAAATAGAATCATTTTATTCAGACTTTGCCAAGGAATATATATATTTTTTTTGGGGGGAGGGGTGGTGTTGGTTAGTTTAAGTGAAAGTAATTCATACTAATATAATTTTTGGAATTTTAGTGATGAAATATCTATTTTTGGTTCTTGTAGAGGCCTAAAGACGAATTTGAGCTATAAAATATTTTCTTGAAATTTTGGTTTATGAAAAACAAGCAATGGAGAATTATGAATTTTATATTGTAAAAAGTTGAATACATTTTGGATTATCATTAAGCATTTCTCTCAAGTTTTTGTTGTTGAAGAATTATTGATATGGATATAAGTTTTCCCTTTTTTGAAATTATTTTGGCATTCCTTACACTTTACTGTTATTATTTTTTTCAAATCTTTTAATATTGACAGTGATCGTATATTTAGTGATGATAGCAATGGAAAATATGGCTTTATTCTGATTGTGTCCAGTTGTGAATGGTTTGCGCTAAGATCTTTGCGAGGGACTTGTCGAGAAAGAAGCTTGTTCATGTTACGATTGATTGATTTATTTGATCTAGAATTTGATTCTTTCAGAATTATTATTTATATATTAACTGATATATAATATATATATATATATATTTATATGAATAAAATGAGAGGTGTATATACTCATATATATGTATATATGTATGTGTGTATGTATATATATATATATATATATATATTTATATGAATAAAATGAGAGGTGTATATACACTCATATATGTATACATGCATGTGTATGTATATATATATATATATATGTATGTATACATATATAATTTTGTATATGTATATGTATGCATACATGTATATATATATATATATATATATAATTCTAATTCTAGCCATTGACATTCAACAAAGGCTGGCAAGAATGATTTCGTTACGTTTGCATTCTTTTGTAAATTATCATCAACTTCAGACGAGAATTTATCCCGGGTAATGTTTATTAATGGGACGGTTGTTGAGGCTGAATCTTTATGAGTGACTCGGCCCCGGCCTTCGCCGACTCATCCTGCCTCCATCTATTTCTTTACCTTTTGAGGCGACGAGAGTCATTGAAAAGGCGGCCAAGGAAAGGGGGAGGATAAATAAGCATGGAGGATCAATGGAAGAGAAGCTTGACGCAGATGAGACGAAGAGCAGGAAGAGGGAATGGGGAGAAAGAAATGTTAAGAGGAGGGGAAGAGAGAGAAAGAGTATGAAGCAATGGGAAAGGGGGAGAACTAGGAAAAATAAATAAAGGATAAAAGTGTTAAACGGAAAGGGGAAGAGGATAAAAAGAAAAGTTAAGAATAGGTTCAGGGACTGATGCAGATGTTCAAATTTGGACATAGAGGAGAAATGTAAACATAAAAACTAGGATAGTGATAGTGACCAGTCAAACGGTTTCACTCAATCCTTTACTTTTTATTTTCCCGTTGGGATTCAGGAAGATAAGGCCTTTTGTTTGCCTATGCCGTCGGCCCTTTACATAAAATGAATTAAAACAGTAAGTATCTTTAGCGGTTTTTTTAACAAAAAATAAGTAATTATATATATATATATATATATATATATTGTGTGTGTGTGTGCGCGCGCGCGCGTTTGTGTACATCCATCTATACATATATACTTCCATCTATCTTTCTATATACATATCGAGAGAGAGAGATCCATCTATACATATATACATCCATCCATCTATCTATATACATAGATTGAGAGAGAGAGAGAGAGAGAGAGAGAGAGAGAGAGAGAGAGAGAGAGAGAATTTTGAGGAGGTTACGCAATCTTTAGAGGAGACTTAAAGAACTATAGCATAAGAATCTTTAAACAGCAGCACATTATTGAGTGAAATGTAAAACGAGATTACCAGGTGCTACTTAAGTGGACTATTGCTATCGCGCATTCTTATCTTATCTTGATCCTGTATCCTAATTGTAAAACGAATTATGTATCACTCCCCCCAGCGTCAGTTAAGCGAGGAAAACCATGCATAGGAAATAACCCGTTAAAGTATTATATCGTTCAATGAACCATTATGTTCCGCATTAGTTACATTTTCTGTGTTTTTATTTTCGCCATTAAGAAAAAAAAACTTGGAATCTTAATCAAAATTTGCTTTGCTGGTGTTATCAGTGGTTCGTTTGGTAATGGTACTATGGTGCGAATACGAATTGTGTGTTTTTGGTGATGCCGCAGGACTCGGGGTGACCGAAAACCTCTGCAATTGTTCGTTCAAGTATTGCACGTCTGACTCGCTCCCGCTCATGGGAGTCGCAACAGAAGCATCACTTGAGCCGTATCGAGACGCGTCTCAGATATTATGGGACACCTTCCCCAAATTGTTCCGATATTTTTAGGTGTTAGGTGGAGGAGAGAGGGTATTTAGAGGGGTGTGCGTTGTTTAAAAGAAATGTTTCGGTGGTTTCTTGGGTTATATGCTACAGTGAACGCCAAGTTTCCTGTAATGGTGATGAGTTTGGATGAATAATAAAGCGATAAATAGAGAGAACGTCTTTTAAAAAGACTTTTGTACGATGGGTTAGTTGAGTGCTCTCTCTCTCTCTCTCTCTCTCTCTCTCTCTCTCTCTCTCAGATTAGAAGGAAGAACTAGCGAGTCTCAAAGAAGCTGTGGTTTTGATAGTGATGGTAGAACAACTAGCAACGCTCTCTCTCTCTCTCTCTCTCTCTCTCTCTCTCATGCATGTGGCAACAATGTGATGACGTCATGCAGGGTCATTTCTTATGGCGTCCTCGTACGCTGCCACCCAGCAGGAATGTTCGTTCGTGCGTCCGTGGGTGTTGCCATTTTCAAATGTATTCGTGTATGGGAAGCTGCTGTAATTTACGTTATGCGTTATCTCCAAGGTAGCGGATGGGACGGGGTTGGGTGGAATGGGTTGAAGGTGTGGGATCTGTTTCACCATTTCTTGCTTTTTTTTCTTTTTCTTTTTTGCTTGTTGTTTTACAACCGACGCCGGGACTCGAGATGGGCTTATATCTCTTGAGATGAATTGGCACCTGGGGATGATAGTGCAAAGCTTGGAGGAGGTAGGGAGGGAATAGGAGGGGGAGGGGGAGAGGGTGGAGTAAGGGGAATGTGGAAGGTTGGTAGAAGATAAGAGGGACATCAGGAGTTACATTGCCTCCATCCTTAATGGTCATATAGCTTGTTTTATTTTTTTTTCTTGTTTTATTTTTCTTTCTGTTTAGTCTATTTTATAGTTCTGAAATTGGAAGAAGACATTTTTCCTGGTTGCGTTTTTGCCTTTTAACTTTAAGAATGTTTGGTCCAAGTTATTTTTAACCTACCTAAGTAACCAATCATTATTAAACAAGTACTTCTTATTTACCACATTTTCATGAACATACTAATATACAGATGACGTTTCATAAAAAGAATATTTTTAAGGCCCCATATTTGCACACGACATTTGTATATTAATTTTCTCATTGAGGTATTGTACATTTGCGTCACTGAATTCATAGGTCTTGGTGTTTTAGTGACTAGTTAACAAAGTAGTTTTTTTGTTGAGATTCAACGTGGCCTTGCTGGCTACTGCTACGTTCTGGTTTTAAATATGGTTTAGTATTTTAAGTTTTTTTTTTTTTTAGATTTTTATTATTGGTTATTTATATAATTCTGTTTACGACCAATTCTTTATGTATATTTTTGACCCCGCTTGAACTTTGAAAAAATACTGGAAATCTTCTTTTTATTATTTTCGTTGTTGTTATCATCATCATTACTAGCTTTTCATTTTATTAAACATTCTCTTTTTGATGTTATTATTGTTGTGGTTGTTGTTATTGTTATGTTTATTATTTTATTATTATAATCATCATCATCATCATCATCATCTAGTTTTTCACTTTATTAAACATTCTCTTGTGTTCTTTATATGTCTCCCATAGCCTTAGGTAAAAATAAAAAGATAAAAAAGGGAGATATGCTGCATTGGCTTTTCGTTAAGAAAACCGCTACGGTGCTCTAGTAGTACATTATTACTATAATGTAATGAATGAAATTACTGCAGTACTTTATAACGCAGCAACATCCCGCATGTAGCTCAACATTGCAGCAGTCCTAGATTCTTTTATAGTGTTCACAGCCATAGAAAAGTTCTAGATCTATATAATTTTAATGAATAATTAGGATTTTTTTCTAATTTCTAAATCCTAATTATCAAAGCTTTCATATTTATCTAATAAATGTTTTGTTTTTCTTTTCCAGGTAAGTTTAATTATGAAGACATCGCTCTCGGAATGCGAAGCATGGTATGTATATGCCTTATGTGGTGGCCGATGTGGTAACGTCTGATTGGTGAACGCCAGACTGGGGTTCGAGTCCCGCTCTTAACTCATTAGTTCCTTTGGTCGTTGCAATCTCGCCATCCTTGTGGGTTAAGGATGGGGGTGTTTAGGGGAGCCTATAGGTCTATCTGCTGAGTCATCAGCAGCCATTGCCTGGCTCTCCTTGGTCCTAGCTTGTGTGGAGAGAGGGGGCTTGGGCGCTGTTCATATGCATATATGGTCAGTCTCTCGGGCATTGTCCTGCTCGATAGGTCAATGTCAATCTCTTGCCTCTGTCATTCATGAGCGACCTTTAAACCTTTGTGTATAGTTTATAAGTATGTAAGTATGAGTATGTAAGGCAACATCGTCACTGACTCGCGATTATGACGTCTGCTTGTTCTATTTGGTGAAATCGCTTCATTGCAGATTTCTCTTTTTTTTATTTCTGATTAGTAATCCCGGACGTGTGGCGGGTTTCAAGTGAGGCCTTATGGAGAGAGAGAGAGAGAGAGAGAGAGAGAGAGAGAGAGAGAATATGTGATGAATATATAATGGTTAGTTTCATCCCGTGATGGGGAAGGATCAGCCTTGTAGAGGCCACGAGAGAGAGAGAGAGAGAGAGAGAGAGAGAGAGAGAATGTTATTAATAGTAGTAATAGAAGATTGTCTGGCGTTGAGGCTCTTGCAATCATACATCATATTCAGAGTGGGGAGATTTGAAGTGTTCTAGTTTCAAGGTGGCTGGTGTGGACCCAGACAAGCAGCCTCGGCCTCTTTTTGAGAGAGAGAGAGAGAGAGAGAGAGAGAGAGAGAGAGAGAGAGAGATAATATTAGTTGGCAAGTGTATTTGATTAATTAAAAACGAGAAACAACAGATTAATAATTAAGTGTATTTACTTTTATTAGTCATAAACGAGAAAAGGAGAGAGAGAGAGAGAGAGAGAGAGAGAGAGAGAGAGAGAGGGGGGGGGGTGCTGGGGGGTTGAGTACTCTAATTACATCAGAAGGTAAACATCCTTGGAACAGACACAAGAGTGAGGTTTTATCACCTTGATTCATCCATTTCTATCTCGGGTTTTGTAACGAACATTTTTCTTATCTGAAGCTTTCGGAGAGATGCTACGGATTACCTGCGGTGATTCATCCGCCGTTATCATCATGTCTTAAGAGGAGAGATAAGGTGATAAAGGTGAACTCGTCATGAATCGGGGATTCGGCGAAGCATTGCTTCTCTTATCTCTCAGGACGATTTTTTTAACGACGTTGTTGGGTTAGTTAACTAAGATAGAGAGAGAGAGAGAGAGAGAGAGAGAGAGAGAGAGAGAGGGGGGGGGGGTAAAATACCGTCTGAATTATATTAGGAAATAGTGTACGCGATCAACAAAAATGACGGCTTAATGTTTTAAATAGATATGAACACACAAGCACAAGCCCTCTCGCCAGTCGATGACTACCCACTAATCCGTACCCAAGGGACAGGGGGAGCTAAGCGTGACCGGAAAGATGTATATATATATAATATATATATATATATATATATAGATGTGTGTATATATATATATGTGTGTATATATATATATATATATGTATATATGCAGTATATATATGTATATGCATATGTTTACACATATATGTATATATATATATATATGTATATGTATATATATATATATATATATGTATATGTATATATATATATATATATATATGTGTATAAATATATATACATGAATATATATATATATATATATATAACCTGACACTTTCTTCTTATTATATAGGGATAATGGATTCTCATAGCAGGGGTAAAATTGTTTCGCCAAGGCTCCCCACCTCTGCCACCTGCAGAAATCAACTAAAAACTAGGTATAGAGTTTAATGCTTAGTTCAACAAAGGTGTACTGGACGCTTGTGAATGGGCCATATTTGTCTTTCAAACTGCCACTTTGTGAGTCGCTTAAAACCACGAAAGATAGACTGTTGGGATTTGAGTGAAACTTTGGATAGAATGAAACGCTGAGATATCGAAGTCATTTATATATATATATATATATATGCACACATATATATATATATATATATATAATCATATGTATATGCAAGCATTTACGTTTGTTTATGTATGTTTGTATGATAAATGTGTCTGTTTAGGTACTGTTGGTCGTATATTTTTCATAGGTATTTATTTATTTTTTATTTTCCATTTTGGCTAAATTATATTAAAGTTCCTAAAACGATAAAAATTGAAGTATTAAGTATATGCATATACATACATAAGTGTATATATATATATATATATATATACATATACATATACATATATATTAATCGCCCAATAAACTTTTGGCAAAAACGCCTAACAAATAAATTACTTCACCATCGGTTCATAGATTTGATTAAATTCGACCCCAAACAATGATTTTTCATCATAGGTTTATTCAGTATTTCTTCACCCGTCGACTCCAGCCTATTCTGGTAACATTTGGAGATGATGTCATTTGTCCTTATATGTAACGGCGTGGATCTTGGTTAGACTTGTGCTCATGCGCATTTAAATTAACTTGGACTTTAATTTATCTTTATTAACTAAAAGGCTAATATGCAAATTACGCATATTTCATGGAATGAATTAAATGTCTTTTTTTTCAGTAAGCAAACCTTTTAAAATACAATAGTCGGTTGTTTAAGAAAATATTAAAATTATCAAAATTATGAGATGTTTACCAAAATCAACGTAGCCAGACAGTGGACCAGAAAGGGTCATAAAGCAAAATAAATGACTGTTGTTTCAATAAGCAAGCCTTTTCGAAATACAATGGTAGATTGTTTAGAAAATTAAAATGATTAGAATTATCATCAAAATTATCAGACGTTCGCT
>NC_090731.1:142591882-142604382 GCF_036898095.1 Palaemon carinicauda
TTTTAAATTCTCTTTTAAGTGGTTTTTATTGCTCTTTCAGCGAGTTTTTAATTTTCTTTGAATGTGAGCTCTCCTTCCCGTGATCCATACTTACTGTAGACAGCTTATTATTCCTAACACTTAATCCTACATCAAGAGGTGTTAGTCACTGATGAGTCTAGAATCCTAGTTTGCTGGGTTAGTATTTCCACATTTATTTTCTTTAGCCCTGTCTCTTCAGATGCAGTAATTGACATGGAGGAAATCCTACTTTTGAAGTAGTATTGTACAATAGTTATACTTACAGATTTCAAACTAAAAATCAGACGAGAAGGTTTTTGTGCGTATGGATTTACTAAATGCGCAGTTCATGAGTAAATCAATGATGGGAGGCAAAGTTGTTGCATTGACTTATTAGGCAATACTTGTGATGTGATTTTTGATATTGCTTGGAGAACATAGGATTTCTTTTGATAGCAAGATAGAATGTTTTTTTTTTTTAAATCCCTCCCTTCCCCCAATCTCTCTCTCTCTCTCTCTCTCTCTCTCTCTCTCTCTCATTCGCAGTAAATATCTATGAGTCACTGATGGTAAACTTCAGGTGGAAGACCTCATAAGGACTTGTGACGTCACACAATTCTCTCTCTCTCTCTCTCTCTCTCTCTCTCTCTCTCGTTACCTGTATATGGAAACTTGGGAGGCGCCTCGTCCTTTCTTTAGGCTAATGGTCGATTCTTTAGGCATCGGGCGAGGTGGCGGGGCCGCCCGCCAAGGTGCCCCTTGTCCTGTGGAAATGCAGTGGGCGTTTCATAATTGGTAGATGTGTCCGGGACCAGCCAACGGGGGTCCTTTGTGTCCACAGCACGGGTGTACTTGGTCAAATTTTTATTGCTTGTCCGGTACAAAAGTGTGGAGTCATTCAAGCGATTATTCTGTCGATTACATAATTTTGGAAATTACAGGGTTGATGAGTTGCTTTATGAGAGGAGCTCGGAGAAAACAAGAAAAAACCAACTGGGAAAAATGATGGGATATACATATATATATATATATATATATGTATTTATATATTTGTGTATATGTATTATATATATATATTTATATATATATATAAATTTATATAATATATATATTATATATTTTATATATATGTATTATATATATATATTATATATATATATATATATATATATAATGATTGGTTATGTGTGTTCATGCAATAAAATGGTTACATTAAAGTTAGGCTCTTGCCTCGAAGAAAATTATCAACTCTGATCTAATTTTATCTGAAAGTCACTTATCCCAAAAAGGTCACTCAATAAATATATCTGCTAAATTGTATTAAAATCAGTCATCTCGTTCTTGAGATTTATTACTAACACACATACGCTTACACAGGCGAAAATATACCTTTGCTCCAAATTCGTTGGCGGAAGTATATCAAGTTCAGGTTTACATGGAGACAGACAGACAGACAGACGTCTTTCCAAAGCTAATACCATCCCTGCTTCTTAAATAGCCTGGTTTATAAATATTTGGAAACACGGACGCGAGTAGAGAATGCCAGTTTGAAGTAGTAAAATGTTTGTATATTGTTTTGATTTCACAAAGCTTTAGTAATCTTGGGTCTCTTTCCCCAAATGACGCAGCAAAAAATGAACGTGATCGTGTTGAATTTCAACTCGATCGAACGATGTTGGGAGGACTCCAGATGTGCTGAACTTAACGTGCCTTCGACAAAGGGAGACTTAGAATATCTTACCTTCGCCAAGGGGGTAGAAGTAGGGGTGGGCGAAGATTTGTTTGGGGGGTGGGGAGGGGGTCAGGAATTGGTTAGTTCGAAGGCAGGGAAAGTTACTCTCTGGCGAGGAGCCAGAATTTTACGAAACTCGGAGGTTGTAAGAGATAGTTTGATTTCTGGATAAATAATCATCGACTATATATATCTATGGATAGGACGACTGACGTGAGCTATAAAAGGGGCGAGCGAGCGTCTTGTATAAAGCAAGGAACAGGATGTGAAACTTTATTTGGGGGAACCTTCATGATAGATCTTTAGGTAATCGCTGATAAACTGCTATTTTGAACTCCGGGGAGCCTTCGGGATATATCTTTTTGTAATTTCCGATAAACTGATATTTTGTTCTTACTCTTGATAGCTTGTTTGTTGATTCAACCTGAACACGGTATAAAATTATATTAACATTGAAGTAATGAACAACAAATGATAATTTGATTTTTTTTTTATAAAGAAAAGGAGAACCATTTAAATATATTGTAGGTAATTAAAACCTTAAATACACTGTAGATGATTGAACATTAAATACTGAGTAGATAGTTAAAACCTTAAATAAATTGTAGAATATTAAAACCTTTAATACGTTGTAGATGAATTAATTAAAACTTTATATTGTAGATGAATTAATTAAAACTTTATATTGTAGATGAATTAATTAAAATTTTATATTGTGATAAATGAATTAAAACCTTAAATACATTGTCGATAACTAAAATCTTAGATATAGTGTTGATAGTTAAAACCTTAAATACAAAGTAAGTTTTAAACCTTTCCAGTATATTCGTAGATACTAAGAAGATTGATGAAGTGGGTCTATGGCAATCACAGCATTGGTGGAGACTTTTAAACTGAAAAACATCTTTTATTGCTATGAAGTATTGTTAATGTATAATATTTTTTTTTTTTTTTTTTTTTAGAATGGATGCTACTGAATTTTGTTTGAATTGAGAATGTTGATAACATGTACGATTTACTCGAATTGGAAAAGCTACTGGTTAACTGTATCTTACTCTAAGCCCTTTCGTCGAATATCAGTGTTTTGTGATACTACATTTGCTTTTAAGCAACATCCTTTATATAATAAGAAAACTCAAACAGGAATCTTAATACCTTCGTGTAATCAAGTCTTGAGTAACAAGAAAAAGAATAAATGGAAACAAGTAATGGATAGTGTAAACCTCCGAAAGAAGTAGCACTAGATTCCACCTCGTGCGGAGGAAATTAATAAGCATTAATACAGAAAGCGACAAGGAGTAATAGTGTATTTATGTACATTTGACAAACATCATTTTCCCTTTAGAGGAGTAGCACCAGAAGTGTCCAGTCTTCTGGTTTTTCGGCAAGTCTTTTAGAAAGTGATTGCCAACCCACTCAAGGGGCTAACTTCTACTCTGTAATTGTCCAGGACTACTTTCCACTTGGTAAGGGTAGAAGAGACTTTAGCTGTGGTAAGCTGCTCTTCTAGGAGAAAGACGCTGTTCTCTAGTCTGAGTAGTGCCAGTCTCTGTATATTGGGCTTCTACCAAGGACATGGTGGTCACGCTTCTACTGTCCTAGGTTAGAGTTCTCTTGCTTGAGGGTACACTCAGGCACACTATTCTTTGTTTCCATATTTCCTTTCTTCACTGGACTATTTTTCCCTGTTGGAGCCCTTGGGCTTATAGCAAATTGCTTTTCCAAGTAGGATTGTAGCTTTGTCAGTAATAGTATAGTAATTAACTAACGACTGGGTGGACATGTGGGTGACATTCCAGGATGGAAATGCTATTACTTTCCAATTTTATCCTTATTCTGGGTCGCCATTTTTAATGTCTTCCATCTACCTCTGTCCTGTGTCATTTCCTCCCATACTCCTTTTTCCCTTATCATCAATGCAATCTTTCCACCTGGTCTTAGGTCTTCCTATTCCATCCCAAAAATCCGCAGCCTGGGTAATCACTTCAATGTATTATTGGATATGATTACATAACCATGTCTCTTCCCTCCGCACTGCGTGTCTGTTATAGGAAACTTAAAAAAAAACAGAATCAAGCATTATGAGGTCAAATTAATTAGTATGTTATCAAACTGTAAAATGTATATGTCCCTTTTCATCTTATTTATTTTTTTCATTGTTTTGCCCATGGTTGGGTTAATGTTATCTTTTAAAAACGGATCTTAATAATTTAACTAAATTATGATATCACCGAATACAGATAAATTGGCATAACCCGAGTCTCGTCCACTTGGGTTTTATATCACGTACATTTTAGATGCGTGGAGGTACTCGATCCTCCGGAAGTAGTTCTGGGGTGAAAAACAGGACACAGACAGAGTCACTGATCCCTCTGAAATGCGTTCTTCTTCACCGAGATCAGGGACGGACTTTGGCAAATGATCGGGGGGAAATCAGAAACGACGACGAAAATTGTTGATTTGTGTCCCTATTGTCCTGACTTGGTCTTTGGGTCAGCGAGCTGGTAACTTGATTTTATTTTTGTTTCTTTTCCTTCTAGATCGATACACACCCAGATATAGGAACACAAATTATTTACGTCTAATAGATATACTAGTACGTACTTTTCCACACCTTTGAATGTCCTCTAAAACTCTGTGAACTCTTTACCCCCGATTCCCAAATTTTGTGGATACGATTTCCACAGATGAGGTTTGAATTCGATTTTGAGGAAAGAAATTAAAAAAGAGAATAGGTTTGCTAGATTCGAATACAGAACATCAGTTTTGATTTCATTGTATGTTGTCAATATCATTACTTAAAACTTTAAATTCTATAAGTAATATCCAAATGCACAGAAAGGGCATGTACCGCCATGTTCAGCAAAGCTGTACTAGACAGGTCACCCATACTAGGTTGGTTTGCTGAGCAATCAGACTAAGGTCGCCTATATCACCAATCCGCACTGGCTAACGTGGTCATGAAAACTGGCTAAACCACAGACATGAATTGGCATATATGTACTAGAAACGGCTGCATTTGTTGTTGTTGTATGTGGCTCTGTGCATGTTTATATTTAGTGAAACAAGAGGGATCATTCGTCTCTAGCTTGTATTGAAAGAAGACGGGAAAATACATTAAAATTTCAATAGTTTGGTTCATGAAATATTTTCTGAAAAAAAAAAATATTAATTAGAGAGAGATAACTTTTACAATGATTACGTAAATCTGGATATGCATCTGTGCTTGTATGTTATTAAGGATATATAGTCTCTCTCTCTCTCTCTCTCTCTCTCTCTCTCTCTCTCTCTCTCCACAAATTTATCGAGTTATCTTCATAGCAAAGTATTTAGTGAAAGCAAATGCAAACAAATTCTCTATTTTATTAATTTTATTTTGCGTTGGGATTCATGTACAAATGTATATTATACGTTATATATTAATAAGTAAATTATCATAAAGATTATATTAAGGAAAGCAATTCATTTAGAATTTTAATGATGAGTTTGAAAAAAACATGAGTCGTGCTTTCCTGCCGTTGTTTTATTCTATAAATTCATTAATTTCACTAGCAGAGTTCAGAAGCACTTGCTAATATATTTATATATGTAATGTAGTATTCGCGCATTTTTTTATGTATTCTGTTAAGAATATTATCAATGGTAAAAAAGTGAGAGTTGAAGCGTTCTTTTTTCGTGAGACCAGGAAGAGGGAAGAAGAGGTGAGGGAAAAGTCAAGGACAAGTGAAAATCGGAAGTGGAGAAAGAAAGAAAAATACCGGAAGGGGAACTAGTAAATTGATAGGGTTGGGGAAACCAATAGAAAAAAGAAGTATTTCACAATTAACAAAGCTAAAACATTGAGAGAGAGAGAGAGAGAGAGGAGAGAGAGAGAGAGAGAGAGAGTTTCATAGATTTTGCTATGTACTTACCTTCATTTTTTTGTCATTTCTTATTATTTTTCTATTATCACTTCCTTCTACTCTTATTATGTCTCCTTATCATTAATTTTATCACTTACTTCCATTCTTCGTTTTCTTATTTTTATTATAACTTCCTTCCCCACTCATATTTCTTATCATTAATTTTATCACTTCCTCCATTCTTCGTTTTCTTTTTATAACTTCCTTCCACTCTTATATTTCTTCTCATCATTAATTCTATCACTTCCTTCTATTCTTCGTTTTCTTACAATGTAAATGACGTTGTAGGTTGGCCAGGGCACCAGCTGCCCGTTGAAATACTACCGCCAGAGAGTTAAGAGGTCCTTTGACTTGCCAGACGGAACTACATTGGTTCCTTCTCTCTGGTTACGGTTCTTTCTCTTTGCCCACACACATGCCGAATAGTCTGGCTTATTCTTTACAGATTCTCTTTTGTACTCATACACCTGACAACACTTAAGATTAATCAATTCTTCTTCGCTCAAGGGGTTAACTATTGCACTGTATTTGTTCAGTGGCTACTTTCCTCTTGGTAAGGGTAGAGGAGACTCTTTAGCTATGGTAAGCAACTCTTCTAGGAGAAGGACACTCCAAAATCAAACCATTGTTCTCTAGTCTTGGGTAGTGCCATAGCCTCTGTACCATGGTCTTCCACTGTCTTGGGTTAGAGTTCTCTTGCTTGAGGGTACACTCAGGCACACTATTCTATCTGATTTCTCTTCCTCTTATTTTGTTAAGGTTTTTATAGTTTATATAGGAAATATTTATTTAATGTTGTTACTGTTCTTAAAAATATTTTATTTTTCCTTCTTTCCTTTCCTTACTGGGCTATTTTTCCTGTTGGGGCCCCTGGGCTTATTGCAGTCTGCTTTTCCAACTAGGGTTTAGGTTAGCAAGTAATAATAATAATAATAATAGTAATAATAATAATAATAATGATAATAATAGTGTTTTTCCTTAACATAGCCACCACGCTTGTAGCACCCATGTTTCTATCAATCAGCGATTTCTATCCGTATTGCAACGATCTTAATCCTATCGTCTGATTTCCCATCGTAATACGGTAGATACCAAGTGAAATGAGCCCTTCAGTTTACCGAAACCTGATCCCGATAGAAAACTCGTTTTGCCATTAGGTACTGACTGATCTTTACGTTCGAATGGAGAGTCGAGAGTAGTCAGTCGATTGCTACTGCTGCCACTCGGCCTCTGCTGCTTTTATTGCTTCTACTTTTCCTGCTGTTGCTGCTTTTAATAGATTTTAATAGAATCGTTGTAGATTTGAGAGTTTAAAATCGAGACCGACAGAAAATTTCTAGTGATCTATGAGGATATTATTTAAGGATTCTCTCTCTCTCTCTCTCTCTCTCTCTCTCTCTCTATTGATGTTTGTGACATGCTTAATGAAAATAAAAGCAATCGTTCTCTCTCTCTCTCTCTCTCTCTCTCTCTCTCAATTGATGTTTGTGACATGCTTAATGAAAATAAAAGCAATCGTTCTCTCTCTCTCTCTCTCTCTCTCTCTCTCTCTATTGATGTTTGTGACATGCTTAATGAAAATAAAAGCAATCGTTCTCTCTCTCTCTCTCTCTCTCTCTCTCTCTCAATTGATGTTTGTGACATGCTTAATGAAAATAAAAGCAATCGTTCTCTCTCTCTCTCTCTCTCTCTCTCTCTCTCGATTGATGATTGTAACATGCTTAATAGAAATAAAAGCAATCGTTCTCTCTCTCTCTCTCTCTCTCTCTCTCTCTCTCTCTCTCAATTGATGTTTGTAACATGCTTAATAAAATAAAAGCAATCGCTCTCTCTCTCTCTCTCTCTCTCTCTCTCTATTGATGTTTGTGACATGCTTAATGAAAATAAACAATTGTTCTCTCTCTCTCTCTCTCTCTCTCTCTCTCTCTCTCCTAGACGTTTAAAAAACATGGCGAACTGAATAAAAGGCAGAATTAAAACCTCTGATTATCAGCACGGAGTGTTTAGCGGCTTCGCTTCGCCGACGCGCACGAGTGCACAGTTGTTGAACGTTGCAACATGCTTCGATTGCATTCCGTAGACGGATAATTGGCCCATTCGATGTATTATCATCATCTCCTTTTAACAGCGAGGTTAAGAGGGGTCACAGAGGCGCAAAACATCCCGTCGCGTTTGGTTCGTCCGAAGCTGGTTGGGATAAAAGGGAGAATTATTGCCTTCTGGTCGGTGGTTCAAACAGGAACGATAAGCAAATTCAAGATTGGATAATTAATAATGATTATTATTATTATTAAAGCTCGTTTTATATTGTGATACCCACTGTATAATTTTTATTCGGTTGTATTCAAATTCTCACTTACGTAAGGAAAATGATCATTGTAACAAATAAAGCAATATTAATGTATTGCATAATTTATATTGTTATATACACAATATATATAATTTTAATTCGGTTGTATTTAAATCCTCACTTACGTCAAGAAAATGGTCATGGTGAAAGATAAAGTTATTTCAAGATATTGGATATTTTCTATTGTGATACACACAATATCTAATTTTAATTCGGTTCTATTTAAATTCTCACATAAAGGAAATGATCATGGTGCAATGATGATTTAAATTTAAGATGATTAAAGGATTTTGATATTAGATTGTGAAATACATAATATATGATTATAATTGGGTTTTGTTTAAATTCTCACGTACCTGAAAATAATTGTCATGGTGCAATTATGATTTATTTTACAATTAATACATACAATTGATACTATATACACTACATCGAAGATGTTGTATGAAAAAGATATATGTACGAAATATTTTTTAATATATAGTAAATAAGCTAACGCGTCTTTCATTTTGAGAAGATAAATTCGCTGAAATTACGTCATCCTATGTTGCTTGCAACACTCTCTCTCTCTCTCTCTCTCTCTCTCTCTCTCTCAAGGGCTAACATGCATGACAAAAACAAAGTTCACAGCTCTTACACTCGCAGACACGCACGCACACACTTCCCTTTGTGTAATTCTTTTCATTGTATTTCATCATAAAAATAGGTTTTAATAGTACCGTCAATGTCAATGGGCAATTATTTGTTCATATCCTTTCGTAACTTTCTTGGATATTTTTTATTGAGATTTTAAAATAAAGTTCATTTGAATGTCTGGAAAGTATTTACAACCAGACAGAAGAACTCAAGCGATAGCGTATCAGAACATTTCCTGTCATAACATCAAGGATGGTTAGATTGCTTGCTGGAACATTTTTCCTTAGGTGAGGTTGCTACCCCCCATGCCTTGTCCCACTATGGCTGCGAGCCCCCACGTTCCTCCAAGTGCTCAGTGCCGAATTTACGGAGATCGTACAAATAGGCTTATTGTGTTTTTATTTCCTCAGGAAATCGTCTTAAATCGTACCTCATACACGTATTCCTGGTCTCTCTAGATTCTAGACACTTGTTTGTGAGGTAAGCACGAGAACCACCAAACAATTAGAGCCAAAGAGACACATGTACAGAGAGACAGTAACCCAGGAAATAAAGAAAAATAGAAATACAGAAATCTTGATCTTATCCCCCATAAGGAAGCTTTAGTCCTTCCTCTTGAAGACTTGTAATTCATAGAAGAGAATAAAAAAAGATGGATGAAAATTCCAAACTTTAGCTTTATATGTTAATGTATGTTAAGTTACATATATGTTTGGATTTCTTAGGTTTTTTGTATTTTTAAATAATTTTGTGTGTGTATATACAGTATAATCATCAGCGGTTGCTAGGCCACTGCAGGACAAAGACCTCACACATGTCCCTCCACTCCTGTCTGGTTATGGTCTTTCTACGCCATTTTATACCAGATTTTTTTTTTGTATATTATCTGCCATTCTTACATTTAGAACATCATCTATTTTAATTTGCTCTCGTATCCACGTTACTACTTTTTTTTTCTCTTAATATTATCATCATCATTCTTTCCATAGCTCTTTGTTCTATGGCTCTAGTAAGGCACCAAGTTTCTAATACAAAGTTGATACTGGTACCATCTGATTGAATACTTTTCTTTTTAGAGACAGTGGCATTTTACTTCTCATAATCTCAATTTGTTTACCGAAAGCTCTCCATCCCATACTTATCCTTTTAATTTCGGCCTCATGTCCTGGGTAGACGCTTTCTGTCTGTCCTAAGTACGTATATTCATTAACAATCTCTAGATCTTCGTCCATAACCCTTAATTGTTGTCTGCATTTTCAATTAACATCATCTTAGTTTTATTCATATTCATTTTCAGTCCTACATTTCTGCTTTCTTGATTTAAATCTACATATTTTGATGTGTATACGCATGTATATATATATATATATATATATATATATAAACTGTATTATTATACTATGACGTAATATATTCATGATTCATCTTATGCGGAGGCGTCTATTTCCAAATGTGAAATTCGTAGAACGTGCAATGGCTCTTCCCTTCATGTTTCTCATCCCTTTCCCTTCCCTCTTCGAGAATTCAACTCTCTCTCTCTCTCTCTCTCTCTCTCTCTCTCTCTCTTGGTCTCGAAACAGCTGATCGGAAACGCCATGGAGATGAGATCAGTCACGTGATGAGGTGACGTCATTCTCCAACCATGTGTTTGACCATCGTCAAAGACCCCGCCCATCTCCCACCCACGGCCCCACTCTGTTGCACTTGGCCGCTCGAAATTAAGCGCATCGGACCTTCCAAGATGTTGCTCTCGGGATAGGTAAATCGTAAGCCTCTGAATTAATTCCTTCCAGGATATTTACCAGGATCCCAAATCGCCTACTGATAAGGGCAAAGGTTTTGAAATGGATCTTACACAAGCCTTGGCGCTTCTGATTTGTGCCATTTTATTAAAGAAATAAAAATAAACATTTGATAATGAAATATTTGGTGTAGAATAAATGAGTTTCTTGTAACTCAAGCACAAATGCGAATTTCAAGGCGAAACAATTTTCTTTTTAATATATGTAGATAGTTTGCTTAATGTGTAATTATTTACGTAGACGGGAAGCAAATGCATAAATGTGCATATTTTATGTGATACTATACGAACGGATGTTCCTTCTCAATTTAAGGTTACTATAATAATTATGAAACTCTGCTTGAAAAAAGCTAAAATCATCGAAGCTTAGAAATCAACAGGATATGACTAAACATCAATGTAGGGGTCTTTGGGGCGTAAACACACAAAGAAACAGGAACTTGTCAAGACGCGTGTTGTAACGGGATTTGAGTAAGTTCTCCCTTTGCCCCCTCCCCCTCATTCGTACTCCCTCCCCTTCCTTCGTCTCCCTCATTCCTTATTTTTCCCTGTACCATGATCTCATAAGAAAGCTTTCTGGTTTTGATATCTCACTACACTTTATCGTTCATTTTGAATATCTTGACGTATTCTGAGACGAATAATATTCTGTGCTTTGAGTTTTCTTAATAATCTCTGACACGAAATATTCCTTAATTTGCATATCTCAAAGCTCACAGTCACAAACAAATTATCCGGTTGGAATTTCATAATGTGCTGTCTGAATTTATCAATGTAATTTGCAATATGTTCAGAATGTCTCATTGCAATTTGCTATAGTAATAAGTTCTTTCATTTCATTCTCGGCTCCGCTCCAATGCGTTTAATCTGACTCATGCCAAGATATATAAGATAGTTTTAATTCTATTAATTTTTAATATCTTAAAATCGGCTAATTTTATACGTGTCGGATTAATTACGTAAAATTTTGCCTTTTCATGAATTAGATCGTCACTGTGATTAATATCTAGAGGTTAATTAAAAACAAAATTACTTTTTGCATTGATAATGTTTATTGCCTAATCAACGTTAATGTCATTTGCTATTTTACCATGCAATTTCATTATGCCAAATTCATTAGTTTTTCTAAAGCATATAAACAATGTATGACTGTCATTTAAATTTTGAGTTGCTTGCTTAGCTTTGAGAAGTGTCTAACTTCATAATAAATTATTATTATAATTATTATTTATTATTATTGTTATTATTATCATTATTATTATTATTATAACAGTAGAAGTCGTATTATTATTATTATTATTATTATTATTATTATTATTATTATTATTATTATTATTATTATGGTGATGACGATGAAGACGTTCCTTGTACAAATTTCGTATTAGTCATAAAACTTTTTTGCATTTCTACAACATTCGGTTCTTTAACCGTTAATTCCTTATGCAACATATAATACATTTATTGTAATCCCTGAAAAAATGGTCCCATAATACCATTACGTATTTGTGGGGTTTCCCTGTGAGGCAATAGGTTTAAGAAAAGTCTTCCAAGTATTACGGTATATACTTGAGCACCTTACACCTCTTACCTCAACCTATAAATATACACAGACCCATTTATAGATATGCTTGTGAATATATATATATATATATATATATATGAATAAAAAAAATAAAACAGGAGAATTGGATCAGTTTGCGCCATTCATTTAACTATCGCCCTTATATAATTAAAGAGTATCTGACAATATATATTTATCTCTGAATAATTTTATTTCATCTCTAAGGAGGAACTTGAGCCCTCGAATTATATATGAAATTTTTTTTTACCACCTATGCGTAAATTAACACTATATTCTCGTCATTCTGTATAATGGCATCGTGTTATTATGTTATTTTGTCGCTCAATAACATTCATGAATTAATTGAAAGAGATTTGAAGTGTCGTTAACTATATGACAGAATTGAGGTAATGTAAAATTTAGGAGCCATTCCTATATTTAGTCAAGAAGTTTACTTCAACTTGATTTATTTCTGTCGTGTGTGTGTATATATATTTATATATCTTAATACTGTATAT
>NC_090731.1:142614382-142626882 GCF_036898095.1 Palaemon carinicauda
ATTGCATTGTCATAAATGACTCCACCCGAGAGAGGGGGGCGGGCGGTGTTGGGGGAGGAAGAGTTAGGTGAGTGATTACTACTATATTTAGAGGTGACGTTCGCTGCAATGATAAAGCGGGAACGAACGTGGTTCTCTGCGAGGCTGGAGTGCGCATGCGCTTAGAACGAAAAGCTGGCCAGCCAATGCCGTCATTGTTACCTGAACATCGCTCTTGATTTAAATCTGTACCTGGGCGAACTGATGGGCTAAAAATTCAATGAGATCTAGTACGTTTTTAGCTGGTGGGTGAAAGCATTGGTTTATTTTCTTTGCTTACTTTGGACTTTGAGAAAAGTGGCATTAATGTTTTTGTTTAATTTTGAACATGAATATTTAAATAACTGTATATAGATACATCCTTTTCTGAGTGAAGATACCTTAACGTGGTGAAAAGGTTTCTGTATCGCCGTGATCAGCAATGCTGTACTAGTCAGACATCCCATACTAGGTTGGTTTGCTGTGAGCGATCAGACTAAACTTCAACATCACCAATCCACAGGGGCCAACGTGGTGATGAAAATGGCTAAACCCCAGACATGACTAAGGAAATGCCTGAGGCCTTTGTCATGCAGTGGACCAGACACGGCTGCAATTGTTGTTGTTTATAGATACATAAAGATTCAAGTAACATAGGTATATACTGCAGTTTGTCAACAATGGTCCGTATTACGTAAAAGGGTTGGCGTTTAAGTTATGTATACTTTTATTTATTATTATTATTATTATTATTATTATTATTATTATTATTAAAAGCCAACCTACAACCTTAGTTGGAAAAGTAAGATGCTATAAGCCCAAGGGCTCCAACAGGGAGAAATAGCCCAGTGAGGAAAGGAAATAGGGAAATAGATAAGCTACAAGAGATTAATAATTAATCAATATAACATATTTTAAGAATAATTACAACATTGAATTAGTTCTTTTATATATAAACTATGAAAAACTTAAACAAAGAGGAAGAGAAATAAGATAGAACAGAACGCCCGAGTGTACCCTCAAGCAAGAGAACTCTAACCCAAGACAGTGGAAGATCATGGTACAGAGGCTAAAGCACTACCCAAGACTAGAGAACAATGGTTTGATTTTGGAGTGTCCTTTCCTAGAAGAGCTGCGTTTATGTATACATTAAGCATCTATAGAAAAAATGCATCTTTCCTCTATTATTTATCTAAACTTATACACATCAGGAGGGTTTATTCATATTTGGTTGTATCAACAGCTCATCGCAAATGGATGAAACTTTTCAAATTTGATTACGTATTGCCAGTGGCTAAATTACTCTTAATTTGCATTCATAATGAAGGAAAAGTCATAATGGTAGTTTTGATTATGAGTGCAATAGGATTTTCTGATAGAATCGCCCTAATGAATTTACATAATGCCTACTTTGCGTAATTGATAGTTTTTATGATGAAATCATACTAATTGTTGTATACGTATGTATACTTTGTGTATGTCAATATGTAGGTGTGCAAATATTTCTGTATTATAGACACATTGATGGAAAAATTAAAATTTCAATAGGTCCAGTGTCGTCATTGGTATTGGATGTTTTTTTATCAACTTTGGCTATTATTATTATTATTATTATTATTATTATTATTATTATTATTATTATTATTATTATTATTATTATTATTATTATTATTATTATTATTATTGAATAGCGCAAAAGTCATAAAACTCATCTTGTGTCCTAATCTATAACAGTGAACAAAAAAAAAAAAATTCTCTGAGGGAATTTCTTGAAAAGAGAAGGAAAAAGACGAGGAGCAAAATTATCTAGTGAAGAAAGAAGGGCAAAGGATTCCGTAGGAATTGAAGTTGAGTAAATTTTTAATTATTTTCCTGATGGAAAATATAAGACATAGTTGTTTGATTAAGATTTTTGTGTAAACATCAACAACCGGTGGAAAATATAAGACTCGGTTGATTAACCAAGACTTTTATTTTGATAATGATAATATTATCATTAATAATAATAATAATAATAATAATAATAATAATAATAATAATAATAATAATAATAAAGTAAACGTGGCAAATTACATCCTTTTCGGTAGTTACATTTTTATCAGTTAATCTTTGTATCAACAACAACAACAACAACAGCAGATGGAAAATATAAGCCTTAGTTGATTAACCAAGACATTTATTTAATAATGATAATAATAATAATTATATAATAATAATGATAAAGTATAAGTGATAAATGACCTCCTTTTCGGTGGTATATTTGTATCAGAAAATTTATACAAGTTACCTCTACATAATGTCAACGTAGTAACGACCGAAATAACACCTGAAGATGACTTGGTGAAGAATTAAATTAACATGAATCATCGTCAGTAATTACGGTGATTATAAAAGGGCAATTCTTTTAACTGTCATGAAACCAATTTACCCGAATTCCAAATCCATCCTCACACTCCCATTCAAAACTCTTCCATCAGTAATGAAGGCAATTTCTCTCTCTCTCTCTCTCTCTCTCTCTCTCTCTCTCTCTCTCTCTCGTCTTCAATTCATTAAAAGAAGTTTTTGAAGGGTTATTCTCCCCCCCCCCACACTACAGGTCACCCTGTCTTTCAAATTCGGCGTATCTTCATTAGAGATTTTATTTTAATCACTTGTTAATTTTCTTTTATATTCATTGAGTTTTTGTTGCACGTGCTTTGCGAAGTCATATTCATATATGATGGGTAGTTTCATTCATATGTCGAATTGTTGTGTCTTCTTGTCTCTGTCTGCTAAATTTACATTCATTTGTATCTGTTCATTTGTTGATTCTCTCTCTCTCTCTCTCTCTCTCTCTCTCTCTCTCTCTCTCTCTCATATATATATATTATATATATATATAATATATGTGTGTGTATACATATACACACATTTGTATAGATATATGCATATATGTCTGTATACATATACACACATTTGTATAGATATATGCATATATATATATATATATATATATATATATATATTTTGTGTGTATGTCCATACGTATGTGTAAGGTTCATAGTCAGTAGTACAATCATATCCCAATACATCTTAAATATTTTGAAATTTTGAATTAACATTTGCTTGTAAAGGAACCTCACAATGCCATTCTTTCCAAAAAAAAAAAAAAGAAATATTAATTACACGTCTGATAAGGAGAACTTACCAAGTGCGTTCTTCAACAAAAAAAAAATATGCTGCTAATAGTAACATTGCTCAGTAAATAAACGATCGAATGCATATTGTTTTTTTGTGGCAGGAAATCCGTCAATGACGTATATTAGTTTCTATGGGAAAAGCTGACATGTAGGGGGTCGGGGGAGGGATACCTACCTAGTCCCGTTTAAGAGAAAGGAAAAGAATTAAAAACTTTGTATCTTATAAAAGCTTAAAGGACGTTTCCTCTCAGATGACATCATCGTTAATCTTGAAAAAATATTAAGAGAAACAGTCACACACATGTATACATTTCTCCACTTTGTATCATTATCATAATTCGTTCATTTGATAATTCCCATGAATGATAGATTATTATAGCATTTTATTCCTAAACTAATATTTATCTGAAGGGCACAATGCATTGTCGTGTGTATCAATTCGTTTTTCGTGTTTCTAACTCCTTAATTGGTTTATCCCAATTTTTTTGCAACACCGTTTCATCTTCGATCTTTTTATCATTTATTCGTAGTATGAGAAATATAAAGCTTTGATTATATTATTCTCGTTTATATAATCCTTATAACCGCATGAAATATATATGGAAATCTTGATCCTACTTTTCTTGTGTGCGCGCGCGCGCACACACACACACACACACACACACACACGTTTCCCTTTAACCCCATTCAGTATAATGACGCGCATGAAATTACTATGAATTATTTAAAGACATATTTAGATGAATAGTAAAAAATTCAATTTTAAATACGCTTTATATAAAATGAAAATTATTTATGTAACAATATATGTGTATACATATTATAAATTGTAAATGTGTATTTCGTAATAAAAGATAAAAAAAAAATTACCATGAATTACAAAGGGAAGTCTGATTTAAAGGGGTCGCTATTTCTAGCTTAGAAACCTTAGTAATGTTATGGAAATTGTTAGTTATTTGTATTTAAGGACATAATAAGATTAGTTTCGCGTAATGAGAATAGCCATGATCTTCAATATTGAAATTACAAAGACTTGTGCTTTAACTTAGTTTTTTATTATTATTATTATTATTGTTGTTGTTGTTATCTTTTTTAATCATAGTCTACACTCTACAGTGACTGATGATTTATAGTGTAGGGTTCTAGGTTACATCCAGCTTCCTTAGTAATCCATCACTTGCCTCACTATATGAGCTGTTTCAAGTAGCACGCTCATTTGCACAAGTCCTGGGGTTATATTGGCTCCTGCATTATCAAGATCCCTTTTCAATTAACTTACGTATGGTCCCTAGTGCTCCTATGATTTATTGGCACTACTACTACTATATTATTATTATTTTGTTTTGTTGTTGTTATTAACTAAATAGAGCTTAATCATCTCATATTTTTGTATGAGATTAGGATGGCAAGACTTTCGTAACAATTTGAAGTCCGGAATGACGAATTCTTGCTCATTGGCTGAGCACGAACATGATCCACGTCGTTGGGTATTTTCGGGAACTGTTGTCAGACAGCGGAAATGAGAGAGAGAGAGAGAGAGAGAGAGAGAGAGAGAGAGAGAGAGAGAGAGAAATTCCTTCTATATGATAGAAAACAGAGGAAATTCATAGATCAGAAAGCAAAAGAAAGAACAAATTTTAAACATTACAATTTTACCTCGTTGAGGATTTCTAATTTTTATCTTTGTTTTACTGGTATGAAAGTCTAAGTGATATAATACGTTTAATATTATCTTTCTATCTCCTCTTTTTCAAAGTGAGCCCCACGTCAGTTGACTGACCACCAATCGCATGATTTACTTCTACGGTCAAATGAAAAACATTGGGAAAGAGTTTTATTATTGAAGTGCAAACAGAGGAAAATTAATGAAATCTTTTTATAGGATAAAAATACCGGACATGATAGAGAGAGAGAGAGAGAGAGAGAGAGAGAGAGAGAGAGAGACGTGGGAGCGTAGAGGAAGGCGTATAAGGTCACATTAGTCGTCCTTTGCTACAATGAATGAGCTGCGTTTTGTAGTTCAGTGATCCTTCGGCGCAGGAAGGCAAGACGCCAACTCGAATCTCCTTCAAGAAAGATTCTTATACTGTTTGATTCAGATTCTCTCTTACGCTCTTTCTGGAGGTTAGTGGATTTTACTGTATGTCTCGAGGTGAATATCATTTCCATTCATCTTGAGTTATTGTGTGACGTCGAATATACAGGTATAAAAACTTAAGAAGTTGGAAATTATCGTTGGCTAACTTACTTCTATTTAACGTTGCGTTGCGATACAGATCGTTATTTCAAAGTTTATTGGTAATTTTTAATTTAAGGTATTTTTAAAGGATATGTCAGCGTCAGTTTGACTAACTGTTCATATGTGTGTGTGTATATATATATATATATATATACATATATATACATATATATATATATATAATATATATACATATATATATATATATATATTGTATGTGAAAATGCAACAGCGTCATCATGCAATTACTGCAGTTATTATTGTTTAAAGTTCTTCTTTTTGCATGTAATTTAATTTATTTTTTCATGAATGCAAGTCAGGAAATTCTTTAAAATATTTTTCTAGTTAAGTTAAAGTTTCTTCCAAATAAACAAAGATAATTATCATAAATTTTTTTATCTAATTTATATATGGCTATGATTCCCGTTGTCAATTTGACGCTAGGTTTCATTACGAAATCGGTCAATGTATAGTTGGACACAAGAGTTCCTGACACGCCTTGCTGTGAGGAAGTGCACCCTGTCACACCACAACTGCGCGGCGAGTTCTTGTATGCAACCTCATCACCCACCTCGTACGCAATCTTTCCCTACAGTATCTGTTTAGTTACTCCCCACGCAGTAACGGTGTGACAATTTGCATATCCTCATAACGAGATGTGCCAGGAATTAATGTGTCCCACTGTACCTGCCCCTGCCTCCCAAGGATCCTTTAGATATACTCGAAGTCTATTCAAAGGACCTTACTGGCTCCCAGTCTAAATCAGTACAAGCGAAAGCCTCAGATTAGATTCCACTTTCTATAATAATAAGGGCAAGAAACTGTCAGGGCGTGGGGCTAGCAACCCCATCCTTAGTTAGAATTTAGATGCGCGTAAACACAAGAGTATTCCATTCATGAATGATCTCCTCAGCAGAGAAGAGTAACATCTCAATAAATAATATAAAAAAAAATACAATGAATCATAATAATGTTTCATAAGAAATGGGCAAATTCTGTTGTTTTTTTCTACTGATAAGAATTTCATGAATTTTCCTTTTTATAGATTTTTATAAGCTCTTTACTTTCTACCGTTTAAGTTTTTATCATATTTATCAATATAAATGTTATCGTTGCTCGTTTAATTTTTATTATTATTATTATTATTATTATTATTATTATTATTATTATTATTATTATTATTATGAGCTAAATAAGTTTGAAGAGCTGAAGGTGCCTGATACTTGGTTTTGTAGTTCAATTAAATTCGCAGATTTATGATATAAATAAATTCTAAATTCTAAATTTGTTTTTTCCTTTTAAAAATTTAGATTACAATCTATCAACGTCTATCAACGGCAGAAGGTTAAGCGTATATACGATGTATAATAATATCAATTAGATTTATAATCTTTTGAACATTTACTAATAGTTTATTTTTTAAGTTTTTATAAATATATGTTTGAAGATATAACTTATCACTGCCTATATTAATCCTTTTGGTTCGAGATACTGTAACTGATAAAGAAAGGCTAAATGACACGGGAAATAAGGTCATCTCTCATAATTTGATATGACCTCATTTATGTTACACATGGGAACAATCACAAGTTTTCGTGACTCTTTCCTGTTTAGGGAGGGGTTTGATAAGCACCTGATAATTATGAACACTATTTTATCCCTAACATATGTTTCTGGGGCATTTTCTGTATCTATTGCACACACTATTTGATTGTTAGAATTGTGGTTTATATTTTATCTGTGGAAAACTTGATCAACAAATAAAAAGATTTTAGAATTCACTCGAGCATTAAATTCTAAATAGTATTATATATTTTGGTAACTAAATTTTCTGTTATGCCAAAGATCTATGCTGGGTTGAGCTAGGTGTGTTCCCCTAAGAGGGGTAGTGCCATCAGTACACTTCACGCGGTGCACTGTAGCCATTACTTGGTGGTCCTAGCATTGTTCTTCCACCCAGCTACATCTGATTTATATCCTTCTATTTTACCTTCGTTCCCCCCTTTCTTCCATTTTGCTGTCCAACCTCTTTTAACTTAGTGTAAGTTTCTCCCAGTTCTAAATGACCTCACAGACCCCAGCACCGGGCTATATAGCACGAATTCATAAATTCTAAGGTCTGCTATATAAATAATTTAAGTGAAACTTGTATCAGATTGGATTATGGTTTTTCAATTAGCCACCTTTCCCTCTCCTTCATCTGTTTGTGTCTTGAGATTTGCTATTTTTAAAGGTTATTTAAAGGTCGCTCATAAATGGCAGAGTGCCGTAGACTCCTAGAGGCCGGATAATGGACTTCAAACTGACCATATACACACATGGATCATCGCCCAAGCCTCTTCTCCGCGCAAGCTAGGGCCAGGGAGGGTCATGCAATAGCTGCTGATAACTCGGTAAGTAGGAGCTCTCCCAAACACCACCATCCTTAGCTCACAAGGATGGTGAGGTTGCAGACACAAGAAACTATCGAGCTTGAGTGGGTCTCGAACCCCAATTTAGCAGATTGCAAGACAGGGACGTTTTCAATAGGGTACCACAAGGTTGAAATAAACCGTATGTTAGGTTAAGTCTTATAATTTTTTATTAGAAGTTATCCATTCCCGAGGAAACACCCCCTAAACAATAAAAGTGCGAATGGAACTGTTAAAGTAAAGGACCAGTGTGACTGTACTCTTCGTCATGTCACGAAAACATGAACCAACGTCGTGAGTCATCGTCTTTGATCTCGCAATTCATATGCTTATTTGTTTGTTAATTTGCGCGTTTAAACCGGGCATTTGTATTATCAAATTTTGTATGCCAAAGACGTTCAAAAAATTAAATACCTAATCCTGTAGATATAGGACCAAATGGTGGGAAGTAGGGAAGAGCAATGAAAACAACAACAATGGTGGTGATAAAGCCTTTTGTCCTACTTATTTGTACTTAAATATCATCGCACGCTTAATGTGTAATCAGGATAATTAGTGATTCCTTTCAAGTTTCTCTTCGTCATTTTACATGATGTACAAATTACCGTATACTGTACTCTAAAAAATGTATACTCGTAGGGTGGGTTGGTATTAATGCAAACTATTAGTACTGGAACAATCGCTTTGATGATGCATACGATACATCCTGGATTCAGCTTCATTGAAACTGCAATGCTTCCTGTAGAGTAGATGCCAGCAGCTCGATGATCTCTTGTTGCGCTATTGCCTTAGGCAGTTTTAATCTTGAAAGTAATTAGCATATGAATGAGAGCAAGTGTTTTACATTTAACTAAAGCATGTTGCTATCTGTTAACGATTTAATCAAAGGCCAAACTTTCCTACAAAACGCAGACCCGTAACCTCATTTACGATGATTTGTGGTTTTATGTACGAAGGCTGATAACGGAGTTTTGACCCAAGAGTAACGCAAAACACACAGGTGTTTCTTTATCCACTCCAATGAATCATAGCAATATCCCCCGCCTACCCCTTCCCCCCACATGAGAGAGAGAGAGAGAGAGAGAGAGAGAGAGAGAGAGAGGAGAGAGAGAGAGAGAGAGAAAGAAATATGTCAGGTGGAGTCAGGGTTAGTGTTTAAATGTGGGAGTAAGCGACAGGGCCCTGTATGGTCGTTCTCATCCATTACGTCATCGGTTGGCATGCGTGACTGCAGTTGCAGAACGACTAAATTATTCCTTAACATTTATATTGATAATTTATTTTTATATGTTAGTCCATATCTATGACTTTTAATGTATATGAGAATACCATAAAGCACATTTGAGACCTCCTCGCTTGCTGAGATTTCTGCCAGAAAAAAGGAGACATTAATGCATTTACAACCTCCAAACTTGCTGAGATTTGTCAAAAAAAAAAAAAAAATACATACTCGACTGAAATGACTGAAATGATTAGTCTCGGATGTTGCTGTAGGTGCATATTATATCTTATAAATAACCAAGGAAAAATCAATTTGGGTTTTGGAACTAATGTGGCAACAATTGATCATTGCTTTGCGATTCAGACAGTAAACCACAAAGATGAGGAAAAGGGAAAGTTAATTTTCCAGCGCATCGTTCTTTTAGAAATATTCAGTTTGCAGCAGCTGTTGAAATATTTTTATTTTTTATGACTAGTGAAGTAAAAGCTAACCTCAAATTCTGATTCCTATCACGTTCCCTTTAGGCCGTAAATTTTCTCAATTCATTTTGGGCCTCTCTCCTATCTGTAAAAGTAGCAGTAGCAGTAGAAGTATTAGTAGTTGTAGACATTAAAGGTTTGATATGTCTAGGTTTGGCTGAAAGAAGGCGGGAAGGGTAAGATAAAAAAGATTTTTCAGGAAATTCAACAATAAGAAAAGTGCATAGAGATTATAGAAACTTTGGGGATGACCTATGTTCACCAGCATTGCAGGTCAGACATTTCATCATTGCTTCCACTACATTGGGCATTGCATTTTGTGGTGACCTATTGGAAACTTCCCTGCCGGGCGATCTGCTGGACTGAGGGTTGAGTGCCGCTCATGCTCGATAGTTTCTTGAGGTGTCTGCAACCTCACCATCCTTGTGAGGTAAGGATGGGGATTGTTTGGGGGAGCCTATAGGTCTACCTGCTGAGTCATCAACAACCGTTGCCTGGCCCTCCCTGGTCCTAACTTGGTTGTAGGATGATATGTATATATGGTCAGTCTCAAAGGTATTGTCCTTGAATCTAAAGTATTGTTACTGTCCCTTGTTTTTGCCACTCATGAGAGAACTTTAAATCTTTAAATATTTAAAGGAGTGTTCATGATTATTGTCTCTTATTCGTCATAAGACATTTATTTACTGCTTAGGGGTTACAATATGTTTTATTGATAATTGGAAACAATTGAATTATTCAATTGTTTGCAATGGTACTTCAAGAACGAGAAAACTCTGTATAGGTATTGAAGACTATGAACGTACATTAATACGTTTTGTACTATCATATATACAATTCCGTGCTACATGACACTTTTGAATTTGCACGTATTTTGGTTTGTCAAACTATCAGGTTATCAGGAGAAACAGGCCCACGTCACACTGACTAATATGTAAATCGAAATTAAGTTTGTCACAACATACCACACTGACTAATATGGGAATCTAAGTCAAGTTTATCACAAATTAGGTAAACTTTAACAGAAGACTACAAATTTGTGTGAGTGTGTTTGTGTAACGTATGAGAGTTATATATAATAAAGCAATTTAATCGATAAAAAGGATATTTAATCGATAAATAAGCGTGTGCTTCGACATATGCAAATCATTTCAGTGTGTGGATGACGAGTCCTGTTAGATGCAAGAAGCGGATGTTGGCCACTTGATGTTTTCTAGTATTTTTTGAAGAAATGACAAGAGTATGTTTGAATGGAATGGAGCAGCGTGAAAGGGCGAGAGTTATGTAATAAGAAAATATTATAAATTCGTGTACAAGGTCCCCCCACTCTCTCTCTCTCTCTCTCTCTCTCTCTCTCTCTCTCTCTCTCTCTCTCTCTCTCTCTCCTCTCTCTCTCTCTCTCTCTCATATATATATATATATATATATATATATATATATATATATATATATATATATATATATATATATATATATATATATATATATATATATATGTATATATATGTTCTCTGATATATCCTTATTCATGTCAGGGATTTGGCCAGTTATCAACACCACGCACGCCAACTGTGGATTGGTAATTGCGGCAGGCTATTGTCTTATCGCTCAACAAACCAACCTAGTACGGGTGGCCTTACTAGTACAGCCAAGATATTAGTTTGCTGAGTAGGATTTTATTTACTGAAAAATGAGTCACCGCTGACTATAATATCACTTCGTATTTGTCTAACTTATTACTTACAGGAAAGTCATTTGATAGAGTTATCTCTTAGGTGTCTCGTTATCTCGAAATCGTCAGTTCTGACTCACCTCTCTCTCTCTCTCTCTCTCTCTCTCTCTCTCTCTCTCTCTCCCAGAGGCACTTATGCCATTATTTTATCTCATGGTAGTTTGTATATGCGTATGCAGGTGCGTACATATAGGCTATATTATAGCTGCAATTTGCACTCCAAATATAACATGGTGATGCACTCCAATAAATTTTTTTCTCTCTCTCTCTCTCTCTCTCTCTCTCTCTCTCTCTCTCTCTCTCTCTCTCTCTCTCTCTCTCTCTCTCTCTCTCTCTCTCTCTCCTATGTTTCCAATAAATTCTTTTCACATTGCACGTTTGTATTGAATCAGAAAGTTGTTTATACGTTATTCAGCAAATATGTAAAGACAATGAAAAAGGTTAAGCATGAAAAAAATAATTTAGCAACCATATGTATGGGGATAACAAGCTTAACTTGTGTGATTATAGAGGAATATGGCTCCTCTCTCATTGTAGGCTCGTAATGGATGGTCTTGAGACCAATTGGAGAACTTGTTTGTAGTTAATGCTTGTCATTCGTATTCACTGTGATCGTTGTAGTGAGTCTAATGCCTTGTAGACATTGTTCTTGTGATGATGATGATGTTAATAATGATATTCGTCGTAGTAACAGCCATCTAATTCATAATCACCGTAGTTATCAATATTTGTAACATTACAGTCAGTACGAAAAGAAGACACTTATACGAAAAACATAGATATCATTACAAGATGAATGGCATGAGATCGCGAGAGCTAAACGAAAGGGACGCAACTTAAAACCTAGGTAGAATTTAATCATGAAAGTCAACTATGCAATGAAGGGTGACATTCTATGAAGGCAGCATCTCAAAAATATCGAAGATAACCATCTATGACTCCACCAGAAAGTTGAATACTTGGAGGAAAGTCTATCTTTCCTGCAAGGTTGAATCCAAGATCTGACAGGACTGACTTCAGGCACTGATTTCTTGACATCTGGGCACCTAACCCTCGCCTTAGTTCTACCAGAAGGGATTAATGTAATGAATGAAATAGAATATGAAAAGATTTCAGTTAATGGGGTTGAAATTATTGTCGGAATAGAATTTTAATTGGCGGCTCTACTGGATAATTTTAGTATTCCATGGAGCAAGAATCCAAGGCAAGGTTACGTAATA
>NC_090731.1:142636882-142639382 GCF_036898095.1 Palaemon carinicauda
ATCAGATAGATTTTTATTTACTTCTTTATTTTCATTATTTACATAGACATTCGTAGGGGCAAGTTAAGCACAGCAGCATGCACGATAAACATCGCGTATGTTGTCAATATATTAATACTTCTTATATCTCATTATATAAAATATATAATCCCTTTCAATATAAACTGTACTCCAACAATATATGTAGCCCCAATACCCCTTACGTATACTGTAGCAGAGTTTGACAGAAGAGTTTTTTTTCTTCTTCTTCTTCTTCTTCTTCTTCTCTTCTCCACCGAACTCATGCTGAAATACTTCTCCAACATGAAAATCACTTTTCGTAGCTGAGGTAGAAAAGAATTGTGCCTTTGGTAATACAGTACGTTTCATAGAAGTTACTCCACCGAGTCTCATGTTTAATAGAACCCACATTTTTTCCTTTTTCTTTTTAATGAAGTTGTTCCACCTGGCCACAACGCTCCGATGTCACTTGTTAGGGCGATTGAATTACAATTAAGAGTTACCACAAAGTCACACTGGCGATAATTCGCTATACTTGAATGCCTCCTTAATTGAATAATCATATTTCTCTCTCTCTCTCTCTCTCTCTCTCTCTCTCTCTCTCTCTCTCTCTCTCTCTCTCTCTCTCTCTCTCTCCTCTCTCTCTCTCTCTCTCTCTCTCATATATATATATATATATATATATATATATATATATATATATATATATATATATATATATATATATATATATCAAATAAATATGTATACAACATATGTATTTATTTATATACACAGATATATATGTTCACATATATGCAAAACACACACACACACACCACATATATATATATATATATATATATATATATATATTATATATATATATATATATATATATATATATATATATATATGTTTGTGTGTGTGTGTTTGTTTGAATTCTAATATTTGTTTAAATTTAGAGCTAGAAGTAGTTTTTATATCGAATTCCCTCTACCTTTGGAACAGATAACCAACAAGGAATTCATTTATGAACAATGCTTTTACTCGTTCGTCCCAAGAGTGAAACCTATGTCTACGAATAGACTGAACAGTAGACTTGTCCATTTCTTGATAGCCTAGTAGGATAAGTCTGTTGCCTAAGTTTTAGACTCGGAGGCATAGGTTCGAATCCTAACGTGGGTAGAAACACTAAACATCAATGGATTCCCCTGTGGTATTATATGCCAAAGATGTGTATACTGTATATGCTCAACATGCAAAAATTTATGATCACCGTATTAATGTTGACTCGTCTTTGCTAGATATCGGTGCACGACTACCTCCAGCAAGCGTGCCAAGTTTCCGATCTGCACGACGCCCTCGACATCATCGTGTACGACCAAAATGCCCCGTCGTTGTCCGCCATACCCCAAGATTCCTTTCTGCACGTCCTCCTTAACAAGCTGGGCAGAGCTTTCCCCTCAGTCTACCTTCTTACCGGTGAGGAAGATTGGCTGACCTAGGACTGTAAAGTGACGATACAAAATCTATGGTCAAATGGGTCCATGAGGGGAAGGGAATGCGATAGGCTATTTTAGGAAGAGGAGCCCGTGCTGATATAAAGCCTCCTACAGCTATTTACTATAACTAGCTTTTGGGGAAGATGATATTGGTGCTGCTGGGATTGGAATAATGAACATGTTGAGGGTTATGCATATAGTAGAGAACGCAATTAAATTAGATTTAATAGGTTGTTTCAGTTCCATGGATTTTATTTTATCTAAAGTGGTTAATGTATTAAAAAAAATCTAATGGATTGAATATATGTCCAACAAGTTGCGCTATAGACTGTAATATCTGGGTCAGAGGCTGTATTAGATGAAATGGATTAACCAAAGTTAAAGAATAAAGAATGATGAGAATAATTAGCTTGGTAGGGATTAATAAGATATATTATAGTATGGTAACAAAGCAGTCGCAATGTAATTGATTGAGTTGGATCAAATTAAAAGAGGATTAACTATCATAATAAGCGGGTTGCAGCAAAATTATTTTGTAATGCTATCAAGTGTTTTGTTCAAAATGAGGTGTTTAACAAGACTAATAAAAGTGTAATGGGATTAAAAAGTATTAATGGAGGTTTAAAGAAAATCGAAAGGAAATATGAATGTATTCTGTTATAATGATGTTGATGTGTTAGGAAGAGTTTGACGATTTTTATGCCTTTTTTTCAAATGAAAGATTTAATAGAAAAATATTCTCGTCATTTCTAAAACGTAGTTTTACTAATGAAAGATTTAATAAAGATTCTCGTCATTTCTAAAACGTAGTAAGTAATAATAAAAGATGTTTTGAAATATTTTCTGAATTAAGGTTCATGAATAGAATTATGTTTTTGTTTTAGCACATCAATTACTTTTTTTTTATAATTTTTTACTATAAATATAGAATCTTTCACACGCGATACATTTAGTTGGAATATTAACCCACAAAGATATCTCAACCTTACTCAAGTTCATGTGTGAGTTTGACTCTC
>NC_090731.1:142649382-142714382 GCF_036898095.1 Palaemon carinicauda
ATTCACCTCGTCCATTCTTGAAAGACATGCTTGCGCAGGCCTTCAGAGTATGCCCAAGAGTCTTAGTTTAAATCTGAAGACAACTCTTGAAGCTGTCCCAGCATCCCCATCATCAAGTCCCCACACCCCCGATATGTCACCTTCCACAGCTCTTGCGAGACTTAGTTTTGTTTCAGCTTTAGATGAGCTCCGTGATGATGGATTACCTGTCACACCCAAGTGTCCCTCACCAGTGACGCCTTTAACTTGTCTACCTCCTTCACCCTCAACAGCAGCCATTATCAGGGAGGCAACCAGTTCTCCGATATTCTCCTTCAAAAGATATGGTTCATCCTCGTCACCTTCTTCTCCTGCCTTTAACTCTTTCTTTAAGAGTAAAGAAATATCTAGTCGGACTAGTAGTGACCACAGACGTGAGGCTAATATTTCTTCTATAAAAGAAAGCTTTACATCTAGTAATAGTGTTAATAGTAAAAGTGGGTCAGCCAACAATTATTATAGTAGTGCCACAATTAACATTGGTGCATCTGAGGCTGGAAGAGGGGTGAAGACAGAAGAAGTTGTGAGAGGAGAGTCAAAGGTTACTCCCACAACTTCATCTGTGACCAGACAAGGGAGAGAAAGGGAAGGGAGACAGGTCTCTGTTTGCGTCATTGATGTCAAAAGAGAAGCATCTCCAGTCAAATATGTTCGCAGCGAGCCTCTGGTTGTGCGTGAAACTCAGGTCATTGCCACACCTTGTAATAAAATGCCTGAAGTTAGGTCAGTTTTAGAAGTTCAACTAGAAGATGGAAGACAAAAAGAAGAACATGTTATAATACCAGAAGAGGCAAGAAAGACAATAGAATGTAAGACATCTATTGATGATTCATGGAAACAGAAGGAAAAATCTATTGCAACTCCAGAATCTGCATTGAAGCGTGAAATACGTAGGCCTGTAGAGGAAGGACCTAGACCGCGGGAAATTATTGTACCTATACAAGTAGCAGGGTCTCATGAAGGCCGTCCAAGAGTCTTAGAACTTAGTGTTCCTCTTGTGCAACAACAACAGAATTCACATCCTCAGCATCCTATCCCAGCAACTGCAGCTTGTTCAAACACGTTACCTTCAAGTGGTGTTTGGTTACCAGGTAGTCCATGTGAAGCATCTGTTGCTGATCCAGGAGGAGCCACTCCTAATTCACCAAGTTCTGGGGTACAACAAAGTGATTCAGGAATTATAATTGAGGAAGGTTCTCGAGAACTTCCCCCAAATCCTCAGCGACTGCCAAGATGTCATTCTTCGAGCGAAACTCATCTCAATACACGACGCCTTCTAGAGCATCGTAATCCAGATTTTACGGCTAGAAAATGTTCTAGTTATGATGAAGTTGGAAGAGCTTGGCCTCAAAATATAACAGGACATGCTCAACAGAACCAACAGAATGTTAACAAAGATACCAGTACATGGCTGTGTCCATGGGAACTGGCCCGTAGTGACAGTGTTTCTACCAGTGGCTTTGGTTCAGAAATTTCTGATACTGATCTACTTCATGATGATGCTCAGTCAACAACAACACAAGATGATGCACTTGGGCCTTATGATGCAGTTTTTGCTGATGTATTTCCAGGGGATCAGACAGCACAAAGACAGCAGCAACCCACTACACCAAAAACTCCACGGCCAGCAAGCCTTCCAGGAGTTACAGGCACATACTTCTCACACTTTGAGGTAGATTTTCATCTTCATACTTGCTTGCATACAAAACAGCATTTTTAGAATGAAGGTTCTTCTTTGAGCGTATATTTTGTTTTGATCAGTTCGATACTATTGCTTATGTTCAAGAACCCTGAGCATGAGTTTAAGCCACATAATGTGCTTTAAGATTTTTGTACTCAAGTATTTATTTGGTATATATAACAAGGCATTCCGTATTTAATAGTAGTACAGTACTACATATTTTGGAAAATATTTTATTCTACAGTATATGTAACAGATAGACAAGTATTTTGACAACATTCATACTTCACATAAGAGACAATCATGTCTTTATCATCTTGAAGGTAATTTACATGTATGAAATGTGATAGTGTCTGGTTGAGATTGTCATTCCATAGAAGAGGACCATTAGTCATACAAATGAAGTGATTTACAGTATCTTAAACCAAAATAGACAATGCAGCCAAATATACCTGTTACTATTATTTGTCATTACAGCATGTCTATTACTTAATGACCTATACAAATCATTACACATTATTTTTTCTCCATTAGAAAATTGGTTTAATATGTATATTCTAGAAAGATATACTGAAACTGTTGGAGTAAAGAAACTGTATAAATTTCAGAGAAGCACAGACCCTAACCTGGACATGGGTGTTGATATGGGTACTACTACTGTAGAGTTACGTAGAGGAGGACGTGGACGTATGGGAGTGGAGAAAAAGGATTCGGGATACTACTCATTCCTGACTGAGCATCCGCCTGTTAGCCCTCGCACTATGGGGGAGGGTGTACGCCATACCACAAGTAAGGGTTTATTATCTTTTGAAAGCTGTTTTTCACACTCTTTATTCATTTTGTTGTTTCTATAGCTCACATCTTTGCTTTATTTATGCATCTGATTTTGCTTAGGTTAAAGTAAGCCTATTATGAGTGTTTAGGGCTGTTTTCATGGTCTCAGTTTATGCAGTATAGAACAGTACTGTATTGTAGGCTTACTTTCACCCTGACAAAATTCATTGCTCTCTTTTTTTAGTGCTTTATTTGTGCTTGTTTTATAAAGGAATTATTTGCCTTGCTCCATTTTTGTTCAAATCTAAAACTATACAGTACACAGTTTTAATGCACTGTATAACTAAACTGTCTAGCCTAGAGATATTCTTTCACTTATTGAAGCCAAATTAAAAGTAATGAGACTTTTAACTAGGATCTGGGACCTTGTTAAGTGGAGTATTATTATGTGGATTGTAATGGGATTTCAAATTTTGAACTAAATTTTAAAACTATTCGCAAAAAAATTCAGCTTTTATGTGATTGGGAAGTTTTATGATTTTTTTATTTTAAACTTTCAATTTCTCATATGTTTACTACTATATATAAGTTTCCAGTGTAGTAGGGGTACCAAACTGAACCATATTATGATTATGTTTAGATCAATGATAATTACATATTGTTATTACTGTAATATCATCATCATCTTTAGTATTGTCATTTTATTATTATTATTATCATTATTATTATTATTATTATTATTAAAGTTCTGCCTTGTGATAATATTAGATAAACAGTATTGTTCAGTGTTTGACATTGAATTTAAATCTTCATCCTGTTCTGGTTATAATTTACTCATAATGTGCACAGATTAATTTTTGTGGATAATCCAAAAATAACTCCTCAAACTAGAATAACTATATTTGGAAAACAGTGAATAAAAAATATTAAAAAAGAGCAAGACAAAGTATGGAAAATTCAAGTTATGGTAAATTTTTTTTCCAATTAGATATACCACTGTATTTATTCATTCATTCAAATTATTTTATTAAGGTTTCTAGATAAATGCATGTTTTCCTAATGGATACAGTACTGTACTGTATTTTTGTTATGCCCCAAGATACTGAGTTAACAGCTGATTGCTTGAAATACAAATGAATGAATATTCTGGCAAAGGGAGATTAATTTTTGGTTGAACGCTAAACCTCCTTTCAGATACACATTTTGAGAAGTTTACACTTTTCATAGAGCGCTAATATCATAATAATGACGAATATATATTATGATGTCAGAATGTGGTGTAACAAACATTTAATCTAGTTATAACACTAAAATCGCTGGGAGTAGCATTTCTCAACAATTTCAGTATGCGAGCAGAGACCTTGTCTTATGTGTTCATAGAAAATGGCAAAGAAAAAAAAAGGATTTTTGGATTGTTGGTGTCATGAATTATATTCTTTACCTTCTATGAATTCTATTCATAGATGCCCTATTATTGAAATATCTTCATTCCTCATCAACATTCCTTCCAATAAATTTAGACATATCTTTCACTTAGTATATATTTTCCGAGTATTTTAGCACTTTTATAAACATTTGACTGACACATGCTTGATGTGGTTTATAGTAGGCCTGCTGTTTAATTTTTTTTCACCCATTTTTCCTCGTTTCTTGGATACTTATTTGAAAATGCACTGTATAATACACAGGCAAAGATTATTTAAGAATATTAGAGTAAAGTTTTATGTCTCCTCTACCTAACGAGAAGATCAGGATCACTGAGATAACTCAGGATGTACCACAGTCAATCAGAGATCATCTTTATCTGGGTTTATCTGAAGAATATTATGGAATGAGGCTTCAAACATACTGCTGTGACAATGCCTCATATCAGCAAGGTATATGCATCTTATATCTATGATTATTATCTATTATCTTTCTTTGCACCATGTTATGGTTCTGTACGACTATACACTCCTAATATGATATGATAATGGCTATTCAAATTTTCCTTTCTTTTTTTCTGGGTTTGCACTCGTGTTAGCTTGTTTACTGGTTTATGTATATTCATTCATTTTCTGAGAATGGATTTTTATTGATAATGTAAATCTTTGTTGGCAGAATCTTTTCATGTTTGTGGCTCTGAGTTTGTGGACTGAAATTCTTCCTGATTCTTCTTTTTACATCTGTACCTAGTCTTGTTCTTCATAAGATTGGCACTTGTTGCATAATTACTTTAGTTTTCCTTGCTAATTATGAGTATGATTATTGATTGGAGGCTTGTAAGGTTTTGAGAAGCCATTTGTCCCTCTTGAAATATTTTGTACAGTAATTTTAACTTTATTGCCAGTGCTAATTGAACAGAAAATAAATCATCATAAAATTTCTATTTGTTCCAAGAAAACTGATGAAACATATTTCTCCTTAGTCTTTGAATCCTCTCTTTATTTCACAATTTTTTTGTACAGTATGTGCAAAAATCATTTATTTGTCTTATGGAAAAGGGTTATTTATTGAATTACTTTATAGTGTACAATTTTACATTATCTGATACACAGTTAATTTACATTCCTGTGAAGTTTATAAATCAGAATTTGTATGATCTGTTAGCATCCCAGTGACATTCATAGACAAAAAATATAAGCTAAAATCAGCATTCAAGAGTGATTTTATGTTGATTATTAAGATTTGAGATTTATATTAATGGGGAGATGCAATATCAAATGGGAAATTATTATGTCGATGGAATACGATATGGTTGAAGGGATTTCAATGACAAGGGGAAAAAACATTTTATAGAAGGGAGCTCTGGATATAAGAAGGTAGTATTAATGGAAAATATTTTATCAAACAAAATTTTAATTACCGTTACTTTAATATTAAGTAAAACTTGAATTTGTAAATTGAAAATCATCTGAGAAATAAAGGTCATACTTAAAAATTTGTGGGAGTGATTTGAGTTCTCCAAGAAAAATAGAACTTTAGCAGTGATTGATCAAGGAATTATCTATCAAATTCAAGTTATTATGGATTAAAATATATAGTCAGTTCATAGTTTTTCTTCTAGATTTCTTGCAAGTCCAACTGCATTTTCGTATTTGGAGCAACTTCATTAGAAAAGTTAATCTTGTGCAGCATTGCGTATTGATTTTGTCTATATGAAATGTCATCTTTGAAAATTAGTCATCAAGAAAGCTTAAAAATGGAAGCATTAAGCTGCAAGTTGAAAATGTTTAAAAAGAGAAGGCCAGTGAATGGACTATACTGTGATTAGCCTACAAGATTTGATGCAGGGCAATTTGCTTTCACTTGAATCTAGGAATTATCATAAGCTATCAGTCATACAATATATCCAAAATCATAATTATCATTAGTTAGTCAAATCCCATAGGCTGTATTTTTAGCTTGTTAATACCCTTATAGAAAATTATGAACCTTTTAGAATCAAGTAACTTCTAATTATTCTACTGAATCCAGTTGGTGGGATATTGGCATTGTTTTCTGTACAATAAAAAATATTCTTCTCTGATTGCTTTGGTATTGTAATAATTCCAAACACTATGCAGCAGCTTTTTTTATTTATTTCATATAAATGATAAATAAACCTGAATTAACCCTATTAAGTAAAACTCAACTTGGATAAAGTTGTAATATTTTTCCATACTAGTTTATTCCTTGATAAAAGATAATGATATATGAAGACATTTTTGTGTGTGTGTGTGTAAGCTAGGAGAATTTTTAGGTTACTGCTAATTTTTTGAGATAGAAACTGGTTAGAGCATATTATGTATATGTATAGATTATGTCCAACACGAGTCTTTTTTCTTCTTTTCCTAATTTCAGCTTTTTCTTTGATTCTAATCAACTAAGCTGTTTTGGGAAGTTCATTACAATTCGGTATCAATATTCTTCTCTGTGGAGAAGGTATGATATTAGTGAGGCTTTCAAGAATATTGGCAATTCATGTATAGAATAAACATACTTGAATATTAACTTGAATGCATCATGTTGCTATGTGAGAAATTAGTATTTTGTGAGTTTGATTATCCCACATAATTATAATGGGGTAGTTCTTGCATAATTATTATTATTATCATTATTATTATTAGCCAAGCTAACAACCCTAGTTTGAAAAGCAAGATGCTACAAGCCCAAGGGCTCCAACAGGGAAAAATAGCCCAGCGAGGAAAGGAAATAAATTAATGATGAGAACAAATTAACAATAAATCATTCTAAAAATAGTAACGTCAAAACATATGTCATATAAACTATAAAAAGACATTGATAATTTAGCAGGTAAGGGGAGGAGTTGGCTAAAGTTAAATTTGAAATACAGTACATTTATTTCAATGAATCCATTCAGCCAGTATCTACAGCTCTATCTGAATGGTCCCATTGGAATTAATCCTTTTTATTCAATTTATCTGCCAGCTTCTACCTGCAACTTCTAAATCACCGCCTGTGTGGACGTAGCCCTAGATTTTAATTGGCAATCCCTGCTCCATTTGCGATAGACAACAACCCTGTCAATTGGAAAATACAGTACTTGTACTATAATGATTGAGTACCATGTTTCATTTATTTTTGCTAAAATGAAATCATTCTACAATACATAGCATCCATTTTTTTCGTTTATTGTACCATTAATCTTTATTGTTGTTCCTTGCCATATCAAGTTATTAGGATATTTACATATAAATCTTCATAGTGTTTTCTCTAATTTAATATTTATTGTCAAACTGTTCAGGTAATATGGTTTGAAACTTGTGTATTTAGCTCCTATCATCTTAATGTTGTGACTATAGTAACCAAAGGAAATAACTTTTAGGTAGATATTCAAATATCCTTTCTTTTCAATCTTTCCACCCCAATCTAGGAAGCAGCTAGATTACCTATCAATCTTTCAAGGTAAATAATGAAAATTTGATCCTAAATATCAAGTAACTGAAATGCTATGCAAGATACCTGCAAAGCAGAGGAAGTAGATAGCCATCATTAGAATTTCAATATTCATTTAAGCATGTTTCCTTTTGTACATTTTTATGATGCTTATCTCATTTCAAGTATTATGCATGTAATGATTATACTGTATAGAAATATTGTACACCTTTCAGCAGTGGTAATAATCCTCCAAAAATTAAGAAAGACAAACAATATAGTAAGATTAGAGCTAAAGTTATTGTAAACTGATCAATTCCCTTAAGTACAATTATAACAAATTATAAGAAATCCATCATGAATTGTACTGCGGTATGTATGTTGATGTGAAAACAAGTGTGCATTCCACTTGTACACTATTTCTTTATTAAATAATGGGTATCCATCATATGCTATAACACAAAAATTCTGAGACCAAAGCCTGCTTTAATTTCTGATTGCAAAAATTCATGGATTATCACTTAAAATATTCCTCATATCTTTTTTTGAGTACTGAATGTGGCTTTATCTTACGGTAGTTCATAGTTGACCCTTGTAATTTCAGTACATATGGCATGTTTATTATACTATTAAAACTTTGGAGTTGTGTGCTGCATAGTTCAGTATATGCTGGCCCCACCCAAAAATATTCCCACTATTTTTTGCTTGAAATATAATTTTGTATTATGGATGAAGATTTTTTTTTATTTCTTTCCAATTTCATTTATCTTTTTTTATATTTTTGTGGTGCATGATGCTCTTTAGACAAAATTTAACTTTTAATTACATAAATACTGTTTAACTATGCAGTAAAGTGAATCTTTTACTGTTTGAAAACTAATTTTATTCCAGGTAGACAAACAAAAATTCATGCGCTTCAAATCAAGTCCATTTAGCCAAAATTATATTCCCTTCCTATTCAAAACTGGACGTAATAGTAAAACATGAATTTCTCTATATTTCCCACTTTCATCATTGAGCTTGACATCCGATAAGTTAATATTAAATATGGGGTACTGAAATACAAGATGTCTTTCTGTTTTTATTAAGGAGACTAATAATTTTTGTAGTCGATTGAGTTTTTCATATGATGGATTAATCTCATTGAACAACCTGTATTATCAAAGTTCTATTTTCACTGCATATCAGTAAAAAATAATTTATGTAGTGTCTCATTGTGTAATATGCAATCATCTTTTGTATATACTTTGGTGTTGGTGTATGTGAAATGAATATAAGAAAACACACAAAATAAAATCACTTTTTCTTTCAATTTAAATATTGCCTTTTAGCTTTAAATTTTCAAAGTAACTGCATTGTGGGGTGTGATAGAAAGTTTGAATAACAACACAGAGCAGAAGCATATTTAAAATTCTGACAATATTTTATTTACTCATGTAAGTGAGGTTAAGAAAAAGCAAATACAGTAACGTTATTGACCTGGTAAAAGCAAAGTAAATGCAATAAAGTAGCAAAAGAGAGCTGGGAAGTCCCAACCCCATCACTTCAGTGGATAGGTTTCGCTGCATTTAACCTATGAATTAGGCCTGTTGTTTAAATAGATGACTTAATACAACAAGTACTGTCCCCTACCAGCTAATTGTTGTAATATCCAACAAGGTTGTTACATATTTTGGAAAATGTAACTTCCCTTCAGTTCTGTAGTATTCCAAGTTTCTAAATACAGTATCTCGTATTGAATATATTAGATAGAAAAGTAAATCAACATCAAAAGTGACAGTTTTTTTTTACACGCCATAAATGACATTTTCTGTAATCAATTGAAGATGGTGGGTATGATACAGAAGTTTTTAAAATATTAAAGCTTGTTTTCTGTGTACTCTCCATTCATGTATTTCTATTTTTGAGGAAAGTGAGTAAAGATTACAAATTATGCAGAATATATTACAACTAGTTTTCAGGGACATGATTCCTCATTAAGGAAGATAAATCCTTTAGTAATTATGATCTTAGAATGATGAATTGTTATTCATACCCTTTTATATTTTGTTTTACCTCCTATATCTATGAAATGTATTTAGTAACTATTATGATAAGTTTTATTCTCATTGTTTTAAAGTCTTAATATTTTTCTATCATTCAATTCAATTGCTATTTGAATTGTCTTAATGTCGCACAGTTTGGAAAAAAGTTACCTTGAAATATTATGCAATTTAGGGCATATTGATAAAGAAAAGGTATTATGTAATGTAGGTCATATAGATAAGGGAAAGGTATCATCTAAGGCTAAGGCATTTTACTCTATTTTTTTCCATTTTCTTCTACAGCTTTCGTTGTTGAAAGGTGATCTTATCAATCTCCTTTTTTGTGTTTATTTTGACCGCATATACTTTTGGTTCCAATGATTAATTTGCTTTAAGCTTTAGCATTAATAATCTCATCAGCAAGGGTTAACTAATGTCCCATTACCTTATCTGTAATGTAGAATCTTGTTGTATTCTGATAACCATTGTTGTTTGCAGGCATGATAAGTCTCTTATGACATTCGTCAGAACCTGATCGAGAAGGTAATTGATAATCATGAGTTGTGGAAGTTTACTTTAAGAAGCATTTAGAATCTTGAAGTTTTTTTTATACAAAATAGAGAGAGAGAGAGATTTCTGAATGGCGCAATGTAGTGGAATGCTTATATGCTGTTGCTAGTTACCATCCAAAATTGGCAATTGATGACCTCTTGCACTGTGTCTTCAACTGAATGGTAGATGTTCAGTTGGACACTGGAGTCCCTGCCACACCTCTTTCCGGAAAAGTGCACCCTGTCACACCCTTACGGCATGGTTAGTAACCAAAGAGCTACTGTAGAGAGAGATTGTAGAGGTGGTGGGTGGGGCTACACACAGGAACTTGCTGTGCCGTTAGCGTGGGACAGGGTGCACTTTCAAAGAGCAAGGTGTACCAGGAATTCCTGCATCCAACTGTATCATAGATTGTATCGGGGCTCAGAGACTGCTTAAAGATTAGGGTGGTTTTCTTATTAGTCTTTGGTGGTTGCATGTTAGTTGTTATGTTCTTGTTAGCTCTAGCGTGCAGAGGAACATTATAATTTCATCTGGAAATTTGAACATGAGAATTTATTTTTGATGCTACAGAATGCATTTAAAATTAGTTAAATGTCTGTTGTACATTGCATGGATGATAAAGTGCATTGTGGGTGTTTTAAGAGCCAACTTCCTGTAGAATGCTATCATGGTAATAGAATAGTAGGAGTTAGTTCCATATACTGGTGTAGTTTAGATCTCATTTTGATCTCAATAGCAATTTTTTTATTCATTATTTTAGTATGAGAACGAAGAATTGTTTTATAGTGATCAACTGAGTTTAGTATATTTCAATCTAAAGAAACTATGGCCTGTGATAACAATTGATGTAATTTGTTCTATCCTTCATAACCAATCTACTTCAGATTTAATTGAAAACTTGAACAGAAAGATTCTTCTAGGCTGTAAAAGCCAAAAATAATTTAGAATTTACATAAGATAGTAAATAACATTTTATACAGCATTAAATATTCATAATATATTTTCCTGAAACATGTAGTGTTTATACCTTATTTTTATCATTGTTGTTTTTATTCTCTTTGGAATAGAGTTTTGCCATCTGTTGAATCCAGGATGTAAAGAAATCACTTTTCAACACCTTTCCTTACCATTTAAATGCACATGTCTTGGATGTTACATGATCTCTTGAGACAAATGGTAATGAACTGTGGTGTTTTCAGGGTTATTTAATGGAAGCAGATTCAGATTTGGGGGCTGCAGACAGTCTTTTGGAGCCCCTCGTCGCTTCAGCTTCTTGTGACCCCGAAAGATTGGGTTTCCATGGTATATATTGTAATTCTGCCTTCGTAGGCAGTGAGAATTGCTGACTTAATCTCAGATACTGAACCATGTTTCTTGGCAAACTTCAATATTTCGTAGCAGAGTTAGAATTTGCCTATTAATTTTATGATTTTGCTGATTTTTTTCTTCAAATTCATCTGCCTCCATCGATAAAGCAGAGTTGTAACCTAACGATTTGTATAAATCAGGACAAAATAAGGGTACCTTTTTTTTTTAAATCCACTTTATCTACACTTTACCTCGATCAAAATACAATGAAAGATATGGTATACACTGTGTGGAGAAAACTATTTCAGTGTTTCCTTACCATGCAGTGTATCATCATTATGAAATTACCATTTGTTGAAAAACTTAATCTTTCAACTTTTTCAATTTAATTTCAAAAGCAAAGTTAGATTTATACTTGGAGTTCATAATGATGTTAATTTACTCCAATATTGAGTTTCATGTAAAGTCTCTTAAACCTTTAGTTTTGTTTCCTCCTATTAATGCAATGTGGTTGTAGAATATATTAGGGCTTTGTCAGGGTAAGTAAAAGTTCATTCATAACTGCAAGCACACACTTGAAAACATTTTTAAAGCACCTTTTTTTTAAACCAAGATATTATTTACAGTAGTAGCAATAGAGTCCTCAGCTTAAAGATGAAAATAATTTTTGAAACTATTTATTAACAGCATTTGGTTTTGCTCCACCAAATCAACCTCCAACAATAGATAGGCACTATAGAATAGTATTCTTTATCCCAAAAAGTTAGTTAGTGTTTAAACATTATCTGATAGATGTGAGAATGAACTCGTGCACAATTTAACATAGCTGATAATGTTATAAGTTAATGTAAAGAAAGCATGCCTAATGTTATCCATGCTCTATAAACATTTTATTACATTTGTTTAACTTGTATATATTTTAACAAGATACAAACCACCCATGCAGGACTGAAAAGGTGTATTACTTTTTAATATTAAAAGTACAGTAATAGTTCTCTTTCAAATGAGGATTTATGTGCATGGAAAATTATGTAATCTGAGTATTTGACATTTACTTTTAGTAATGTATGCAAAGTTATTCCTTTAATTCCTCTTTTAATCTATTTATTCTGTTTTCTAAAGATCTTTAGTTTGATTGGTAATGTTTATTTGAATTTAAAAGATCATTTAAGCTTGCAGTCTGCATTTAATGTTTTCATATCCTATTTCTTTTTTCCATTTCTTTAATATTTTAAATAATTCTCTGATTATATCTACAAATGTTAAATGTTTGTTCTTTCCCACTTTTGTAATATTTGTATACAATATGCTGTACCCCCTTGGATACCTTCAAGCATATCCTATTATATATCTATCCAAGTGCCATGTCCTCAACATGAGCTGTTAATTGCCTTCACCTAGTTCTGTCTCTAGCTCTGTATAAATTATCCAGCTGTTAAATTCTCATTGACAACCTCCAGTAAGCTGTCAAAAAAAAATTTCCTTTGCTGGCCTCTTGCTCTTCTCCCCTCTTATCTTTCCCGTAAGGCACAAAAGTTAGATCTTTTCACATTTTATTACATCTTCAAGTAGATACTTTATAATTTAATATTAAATTGTAAATCTGATATCAGCAGTAAATGAATTATTCAAAAGATATTATCAACAGACCATCTCTCAGTAAATAAAATGAAAATTTGGTATTTTATTTTAAATCTTGGTGCAATATGTACTGTAATTGTGCCTTAGTTCAAATATTAAATATGATTTAGTTTTTGATAGAACTATAGTGTGATTTACGAATTACTGTAGCGAACAGAATATACAAATATTTAGGTCACTGGATATTGTTAATGTTTTTTTGGTAGTTTGGCTAACCACAAGGAAAAGATAGGTATTGTAATTAAATAGCATAATTTATAGATACTTGTAAGAAAAAGTAAATTAAATTGGCACCCTAGCAGTACCAGCCGAACTTGGTTGAGTCCCTCGTCAGGCTGGGAAGAGCACAGAGAGGAAAGGTCCCCTTTTTTTAATTTGTTTGATGTCGGCTACCCCCCAAAATTGGGGTAAGTGCCTTGGTATATATATATAACATTCCTTTTTAAGAGAGATTTTCCATATCGTAAATCTTGTTTTCTTGTACTGTAACTTCATCAAAGTCCATTGATGAAAATTGGAATACAATTACAGTATTGAGAGAATATCTCTTTGTTATCTCTCAAGAATTGTTTGGTTTGTAGTATATTACTCAAACAGCTATGCCTTTTCCTTTTCCATTAATTCAGTTATTTGCTTGGCTGTTGTTGCAAATCCCTGAATGAAAGGTCTATAGTAGCCTGCCATTCCTAGAAATCTTCATAAACTCCCTTACATATAAATTGATCAATGAGAGTTTATTTCTTTAAACATTTAATAAATAATAGAAACAATGATTAACTATTTAAGGGGAAATGGTTGCATAGTGATCTGATCATGTAAATATCCTTTAGGTTCTCCAAAAGCCACGAATTCATTTACTATTTTGTTTACTTTTGTGGATAATTTTATACACCAGTGTCAACGTGGTTTGCAATTTAGACAATGATTTTTGTACACAATGCAGTAATACTGCATACTGATTATCGTGAAATCCTCTACCAAATGCTAAGCCTAGATTTCAAGAATAGTCTCCAACCCTTTGTAACTTGCATGAAATATTATTCATTGTTAATGGAATGAGTCAACATTTTTAAGTTAATTGCAAGTATTTTCCCCATAGAAATATGTGCCATGCTTTTTTGGCAGTTATAGGGTAATTATCATTTCCATAGTCTCATCAGTTATATTGAATTAAATAAAAGATCCTTCATTACTATAGATTGCATGTATAGCGCAGTCACATTGTGCTTAGACTCTAAAGAGATCATTCACTAGCATATTTTTTTTTTTTATTGGTACTATACTTGTGTTGCAGTATTCAGGTACAGTATTTGTTTTACAGTTCAAATTTTTAAATAAATAATCTGTTCAATGAAGTATGATTAACAATTCAAGAATTTTACTTTTTTCTCACTGCTCTCATCTACAGTAAAATATTTCTATAGTACAATGATACTAACCAGGAATTGTATCACAGTTTGATACAGATATTAGAATATCTTGAAATTTAAGTGTCTTACTCTATTATACAACAAAATACATCTTATCATAACTAATTTGAATTTAGCTATGACACTGTAATGAGACGTATGCTTAAAATAAATTACCTAGGGAATTTTGCTCGATATAGATGCTGTGTCTTATAAATGTCCATTGAAGTGTGTTATCGGAATAAGTACTATGTATTTAAAATTTAAATTCTTTAGATTTTTTTTTTTTTTACATTAACACTGTAATGTATGCGGTAGCCACTTAAAACAAAAATACTAATGGCATAGACTTTGGTATACTCTAGATATTTTCATTATCACATACACTATGCAGACTTATTAAAAGCCAAGTAACTAATTATTGCACAGAATAGTAGTAGGTATAATGGTGAAGGGTGACGGATACAGCATTAATCTGTCAAGCAAAAGAATCTTTTTCTTAATTTGGGATTTAAAATAAACAGTAATCCACTGAAAAAGTTCACACATGTATTTTTATAGGGGAAAAAAAACTTAACAGGGCAATATGAATTTTTTTAAGAACTTTTACAAACAGCATTACTTTATCCTATCATTAAAGAAATAGATAATTTTTTGTTGGTATGAAATCTTGATGAGAATTATATTGTTAACTATGATAGTATTCCCAATTAACAGGTAAAATGTAATTTTAAAATTATCTAGAAATAGAAGAGAAGTTTTTCTTTATCAAATACTGAACTGAGTGGTCAGCATTCTCACTGCCAAAAGTCAGTCAGTCTGTTATTCATGAAAAGGACTTCTTCCTTAGATGATGCATGTTTGATGATCATGATACTGCTGCTTCCAGTCTTACTGCTCCTTCGCTTGACTTTCATTATGAGCTTTGCCTAATGAGTAATGAGAAAGCTATATAAAATAATAAAATTGCAAGGCTTTGTTGAATATACTGCGTGTTTTCCAAGTTGTAATTGTAATGGCCAATTAATGTTCTTAACCAGGTGATTGTTAAAAGAATTGCCCTTGTGAAAACTCAGGCATATTCTCAGAATAGCATTGCAGAAATCCTCTTATGTTCTAAGTCTTTATTAAGCTTCAACATAAGGGACGGTCAAGCAGATCTGATGAAAGTTAGTGTTTGAAATACATCTGTGACATAACTTAGTGTGGTGGGGGCAAAATCAAGGAATGCTGTTGAAAAAATTTATAATTCTTCAAATTATGCTGATAAAGTGAATAAATAACTGAATAAATACAATGACAGTATACTAATGTGTTAGAAGGGGAATTAGGCTGATGATTTTAATATAGAATATTAGGTACTGTATAATGTGGGCAAGAGTAAAGTTATGAGATGTACGAGAAGGGAAGGTGGAGCGAGGTTGAATGTCATGTTAAATGGAGAGTTACTTGAGGAGGTGGGTAAGTTTAAGTACTTGGGGTCTATTGTTGCAGCAAATGGTGAAGTGGAAGCAGATGTACGTCAGAGAGTGAATGAAGGATGCAGTTATGGGGGCAGTGAAGGGAGTGGTAAAGAATAGAGGGTTGGGCATGTATGTAAAGAGAGTTCTGTATGAGAAAGTGATTGTACCAACTGTGATGTATGGATCGGAGTTGTTGGGGAATGAAAGTGACAGAGATACAGAAATTGAATGTGTTTGAGATGAAGTGTCTAAGGAGTATGGCTGGTGTATCTCGAGTAGATAGGGTTAGGAACAAAGTAGTGAGGATGAGAATGGGTGTAAGAAATGAGTTAGCAGCTAGAGTGGATATGAATGTGTTCAGGTGGTTTGGCCATGTTGAGAGAATGGAAAATGACTGTCTGCTAAAGAAGGTGATGAATGCAAGAGTTGAGGGGAGAAGTACAAGAGGAAGGCCAAGGTTTTGGTGGATGGATGGAGTGAAGAAAGCTCTGGGTGATAGGAGGATAGATGTAAGAGAGGCAAGAGAGCGTGCTAGAAATAGGAATGAATGCCGAGTGACTGTGACGCAGTTCCGGTAGGCCCTGCTGCTTCCTCCGGTCGCCTTGGATGACCGCAGAGGTAGCAGCAGTAGGGTATTCAGCGTTATGAAGCTTCATCTGTGGTGGATAACGGGGGAGGGTGGGCTGTGGCACCCTAGCAGTAGCAGCCGAACTTGGTTGAGTCCTTTATCAGGCTGGGAGGAACGTAGAGAGGAAAGGTCCCCTTTTTTTTCATTTGTTTTGATGTCGGCTACCCCCATAATTGGGGTAAGTATCTTGGTATATGTATGTATGTATAAATTATCGATTAGGGCTACATCACAGACTCATGTTCGTTTAGTGGACTGTGAATTCCAGGTGCTTAGGAAGACCAAGAGGAACAAAGGATAAATTATTCACAGATAATTATTATTAGGTAGCCATGTCTTTACAAAAATATTTAGCTTTACCTATATGTGTAAGAAAAATGTTGCTCTTACATTCATTAGCTTGAAGATCCAATGTTCAATACTGTGCCAATTTTTCTTAACCGGGAAGTTTTTTTTTCCAAAAACCATGAAATTACCATGGGGTACTTCCTTGCATTTTCTGCTGTTTTTAAGCTTTGGGTACAGGAACTAACAGGTTGCACTTCAGTTACTGACTTTATTCACAAAAATCAAAGAACCATACAATAATACAGCTCTAATTTTTCAATCTTCTTCAAATGTTTTTTTTAATTATTGTTTTGAAAATTCTTCTGAAGCTTCAGAAATCCAGACGGCAAATCTGCTGACTGACTATGATTAAAAGGGAATCATATCTCATACCAAGTACAATGCAGGTACATTTACAGTTACGGTATTCAAATTAAGAGTTGGATGAGTTTCATCGCATGATCATGCAGCCTGTGTTGTTAACAAATACCAGAAAATGTTGAAAATGTGCAAACATACTTGCCCCTTGATATTCTTAGATCCCTATATCCTTATACAACTCAAAGAAACGATGTGCATCTAAATCTGAGAGAAAATACATAAAATCAACAGTATTCATTGGTATATAACATCATATGTATATGGGTAGAGGAAAACATTTACATTTATATAATACCAAATACAGAAAAGTGCCTAGATAGGAGAGGTAAATAATTTGAAAATTTCTTTTGTAATGTGCTTAGTACTGTACTCATAACTAATTATGCTTATGACAGTCCAATTGTTTCTCATAAGTCCTGTGAAAAATAATGTTTTTTTTGATGGAAAAATATTGGCCATATTCAGATGTATTACTGTATAAGAACACCAAACAAAAATCATGCTGCGGTGGGTGCTACTTTTAACATTTTCGTTATCAAAGGTGCAGTTAAAGAAGTAAAGAAAGAGAATATATCAAACTCCAATATGACAATTTGTATTATAAGAACAGTCCTGGGCTGAGAAACATAGGCCAGGGATAAATATATAGCAACAGGAATAGAAGGGAAGTGTGTAAATTTCCACGAGACCTTAAAGGCAGCAAGGAATGTTCATGGGTATAGGAGGGTAGAAAGAAGGAATTAAAGTGCTCTAAGTGGTGTGATGAAAACATTTGAAGAGGAAAAATAGACTATTTTAGGTACAATAGATCTACAGAAGAGGTCATGTGGGTATTCATTTCATTTGAAATGTTATTACTTTTAATGATATTAGGCGAGGTAACATCTTTTAAAGTGAAATACAGTCAGGCTAGTACCATAGTGAGTCTACCTCCAAAAAGGTACATTAATCATAAAGAACTTTTAACAATCACTGAGCTCATTATTTGATTAGAAAATTGAGCCTACCTTAACATAAAGAACTAAATTATTCTAATAGTACACTGTGTCATGGTAACTACTATGGCTGATGATAACACTAAAACTCGTAAACAAAATACTGATCAAATTAGTAAGCTTACTCAATTTATTTTTTAATTATGCCCTTCTCATACCCTAGCTTTAGCTAATTTTAGAATGTCTATGTATTAATATTTATCATCTTCCATGTTCACACACTGAGGGCACCAAATGGATAAAAACAAAGGAAACTTCAAGCACACAAAACTTGTAAGGATCAACAGTGTTCAAACAAATTTGTTTGTCTTACATTGTGGGTCTACATCACCAGGCACTGCACCATAAGCAAACATCGTTATCATGCCTAATGGGTGGCAGACATGAGAGACAATGATGCCAGAATGTTAAAACAAAAGACATGGATCTGACAACAAACAATGCTACCAGACCTAGCTTAGCGCTACGGTCTCTTTACCTGTTCACCTGCCAAAGACAGGAGGGCAAAGTGGAAAACCTTTGTCTACTCATAGGTATTCAACTTGGTAGAACTTTGTGTTCAGAAGTAAGGTTGTTTCTAGTCCACTGCAGTCTTATAGCATTGCCTTGGTGAGCAGCAAGATTAAAATTGAAGTAAAAAATAATGGTATTGAAACATAATTGTTATATTTTAGAACTGTAATTTGAACCTATGTAAGGATTTAATATGAACAGCAAGATGACTACAAATTAGACTTTAAATGAAAGTATACGACAATGGATCCCAATACTGTAGTTTTTTGCAATAATTTTAGAGGTGGTACAACCAATTATAAACATGCAGAATGGATTATAGGAGGGGCAACACCTTAAAATTAATAGCCAAATGTCATACAGTAAGTAAACATGTAATTCTGGAATTGCGTGCCTGCCAGTTTCTTCATTCCTAGCCCTACCTAGATCATGGCCTAAACAATGAACACTTGAATGCAAAAGTGAAGTTTGCCCCGTCATGTTCTCGCTTCTGACTTTATCTATGCTCACTATCACTGCGGCTTTCAATCCTCATGTTCTGGTAAGTTGTTTAACTCAGGCACAGCCAAGTCACTTGGACCCTTCCAATTTCTCAGTAAATGAGGGGACATACCAGAGTAACGTAGAAATCAAAATACAAAAGCAACCAGAAATGACAACATACGTACATTTTTAAAAATAAATAACTTGAATCACAAGGAAATTTAGAGATGTTTATAGCAGCAAGACTCGATTAAATCTGATTCTTTGCCGATGTCTATTTGCGGAGTTAGCCATGGGATAATATTTAAGGTTTATTCCTCCAAGGGATTAGCAGGAATAGCAGCCCCATTCCTACATCCCCGGTGGAGTTAATTGGAAGCTTGGAGGAATTATACTTTGGGTATTATTCCTTCAAGGATGGCAATGTGGTCTCTCAAAAGGTGGAGGTGGGGAGAAAATGTTGGTGGGGGAGACAAAACTAAGATTCATAAAAATATACTGTATACATACAGTGTGTATATTATATATATATATATATATATATATATATATATATATATATATGTGTGTGTGTGTATATATATATATATATATCTATATCTATCTATCTATCTATCTATCTATCTATCTATCTATATATATATATATATATATATATATATATATATATATATATATATATATATATATATATATATATATATATATATATATATATATATATATTTATATAACATAAAATGTGTGTATGTATATATATTTATTTATATAACATAAAATGTGTGTATGTATATGTCTTGTTTGTTAAAATATGTTTATTGCTATGCTATGTACATATATTTTTAGTAAACTGGAAGAAGCATCAGCCTTCATGTTTAGAACAAACTTTATTTGGACATTCAATATTGAGCTTTAGCTAAATAAGAAATTAACTTAGTGTTTGATGTTGCGGTGGAATAACACGTAAATTCGTCTTTTTTGCCGTTCTAATTCATTGTTCTTGATAGCTGCTTTATCTATTTTCCGAAGGTAATGCCTATAGACTTCATGAAGTGTAAGATAAGTGTAAAAAATTTTATTCTGAATTAGAATTCAAAATCATTCAAGTTGTAATATATTTTTACTTTACAAGTAGTCTTGTGCCTTGTGCACTCCAAAATTTGTGTTTTTGTTTTATAATTTTCAGTCAATTACCCTTAATGCTGTCCTTTTGATGTACAGTACAGTATACCTACTTTCCTGGTAAATTTACACCAGTTAAAGAATGGAGCCCAAAATGTTTCATAGCATCATTGCCTATTATTTTGTAGAGCTTGAAAACAGAAGCCTTGGGTAGGGGATGCAAAGTTAGCTCTGTTTTGCAATGCAGCATTGCATACTGATATATAATAATCTTGTGATTTTGCTTGGCAGTTGATCTAAAAGATGCTGAATGTACGCATACTTTTTGTGTATTGCTATGTGGTGAAGGTGCAGTAAAGTGTTATATTTTAGTGCCTGCCATTTAATTATAGTATTTGTAATAGTCATAATTTTGTAAACCAGTATGTTAATTGTCTTTTTTTCTTGATGTTTTTCTTTTAGATTTAATCAGTTATTTTTCCACTTGCTTTCCAGGTGTGCCTTGGCCTAAAGAACGTCCCAGAGATCTCCAGCTGCAATTATCTAATATTGCTGTCACACCTACAAGTGACGGGCCGAAGTCAATTATTTCAGTTTCCAGCTCCCATACGCCAATTCACACACCTACAACAGAATCAAAGATATCTCCAGAGAAACGTATGACTCCAGAAAAGAGGAAAAGTCGGGGTAGCAGTACAGAGGAGAATGAAGAAAAGAGGAGGAGTTGTGAAGTGGAATCACATGAGTGGACACCGCCAAGACAATCCATCAATATAGGAGCAGGTAGGATTTGTTTTGTTTGCTTCTCTTAATTCACACCATGTACAGAAGTGGGGATTAGATAATGCTGTACATCAATTCCAGGTTCCAGGATGCAGATCATTGTACAGTATTACAATATTGGGGTATGTCCTTAAGCTGTAATCAATGGAACATTGCTGCCTTCTGAAATCACTCTCATATCAACATTTTCTGTAAAGTGGTGTAATCAACATTTCAATAAGAGCTTGTCATATTTCTACTGTAGACAGCTTAAAATTTCAAAAGAACTTTTAAAAATGTTCCGCTGAAAATCTGTTTATGTACTTATGGGCTTTAAAATTTTATGCTATTAAAATGTTTGCATCACAAAAAAAAAAAAAAAAAAAAAAAAATTAAAAATTTTCACAAACTCTAAAGTACTTTCACTCTCTAAAAGTGTTTCTGAGAACTTTGGGTAAAAGAGAAGATCTTCATGCCTTTAACAGTTATAAGAGGTCTTCTAGATCAAGTGCAGCCAAAAGTCCTCTCAGCCTTTATTGTATATATTGTAAATTTTGCTTCATTAATCTTGAGGTTCTTATGTGAATGGAATTGCTTTGTGGGGTCTTTATTTAATTTGTTGTTTTGAAAAGAACTATATATAAGTGTTCTAGACATAGGAATTAGCTTTGTATGACTGTTCATGAACCAATAAAAAGTGTAGTAACATTTTAAAAAATAGTACTAACAATTAGTTTCTAATTTTTGGGATTAAAGAGCAGCAGTAAGTGCTTGCCTAGTGTATTAATTGTTTGGAGTTTTATTTAGAAGTACAGTATATACTGTAGTGTATATAATTTAATTTATCCAAATTATATGGCTGTAAACTTCACAATAAATCCTAATATTATAGTATACAGAAGAGTAGTTGACATTCCATTAATGTAGGAATGCCATATCATACAAAAAGGAATAGTTTAAAAGGGATTTTAGCAAAGTACTGTATATGCATTTGTTTTTATTGCTTATGTGATATGGTTTGCCAGATATGGCTTATAACTTTGTGCAGTAGATAAATAGCTGCACTGCTCTCTATTTACCTTTATTATTCTATCCCTACATACATTACTTTTTTAGTCAGAGAAAGGTTCTCTATTGTAATTACAAGAGAGGTTTTCAATGAAACATTTCATGATATAACACTATCTTAAAGAGTTTGAAGAATGGAAGTTATTCAACGTGATTGTTAGTGTTAATGCGCCTTGTTCAAAATTACCTGATGAAGTGGAATTAACAGCTGACAACCATTCAATTCATCCATCCATACATACATATGTACACTGCAGTCTAGAAATTATAATCATGAAGTTGATAGGGTTCCTAATTTTAAAGTGTACAGTATTTTAGTCATGTGACATATGTTCTGATTTTATGTATTCCATTGTACAGTATGTCTTTGTGGGCTTTTCTAGATATGTATGCTATATGTTTAACAGAAATTTTGATGTAACATACCTTAATATTGATATTGTGTTTCTGTACATGTATCGTCAGTAGAAATCTATTTTGACGTTCAGTCTGTGTAAGCTGTGGATATCAAATTGATTTTGGTAGATATCTTAACTTTAGTCTTCTTCCTGTTGGTGTTAGGTGTAAGCCTAGTGTCCCTGGAGCGACCGAAAAGGGACCAGCCCCGAACTCTCAGGTAGGCATCATGTTTGTGTAAATGACATGGTTTGATATAGGCAAAACCAGCTTGCTTTGCCGAACTATAGTGAAGAAAGATGTTTGAAACAATACTTTTTTCTTGTGTTTATAGAATTTCATTTTCATACCTGTTTTCAAAATTGTAAGTACTGTATGTACTCTTACTATATTCAGTGCGTATTCTTTTCACCAGAGGGATTTTAATTCTCTCCAGATACATTAGATAGCCTACTCCTTGAGTTGATACCAAATCTGGTTTTGATATTCTTAAGGCAGTACAGGTATGCTGCAAATATTTCTAGTAATTTTTACACTGATATTTTCCATAACAGCTCTCATGTAAAGGGTTTTCCATTACTGACAATTTCTAAACTTTCCATACCATATATTGATTTTGTTACTATGGATTTTTTTTTCAACTTTCTAAGCAGAATTAAATCCCTTAATTTAAACCTGAAATATTGGCATTTGCAGCCTTTCAATATTTCATTAGTGCATATTATACTTCAAGAATTTTAGAAGAAAGAATGCTTGTTTCAGACAAATATTTTCTCTTTAGAATTGTTGCAAACAAAAAAAAAAAAGTGTATAATTTTCTAGTTTTAATTGTATTTTGAAAACAAAAAGCTCGCTGTTTTTGCCTTTTTCTTCTGCCTCTGTAGTGTTGGAAGGTCCTGAGTGTACTTCATCAATCCTATGTTATCAATATTGTATTCAGCACTGTAGTTGAAAATGGGATAAATAGTATTGAGTGACGTCTTCAATTCATGTTGCTGCGAAGTACGTTTGCACTCTCTATGGGCATTTTAGAACAAAGAAGAAACTTGAACCTTTACCTATCTTTTAGTGAAGTTTTGCTAGTTTGTTTGTTGTACGTATTGTCACCTAATATCTGTAGTGTTTGCTAAGCTGTCATAACAATTTATTAGTTATTGATTTGTAGTTATCTCTCAACTAACAAATGTTGCACTATCTTTTATTGTATGTCTGCATGATTATTTGCACAAAATGGAAAATGATGGTATTTCTTACTCCACCCCCCATTGCATTCTGAGCCACATTAATGCATTGGGCAGAAAGCATTTGTTATAGTATTCTGAAATACTCTTTTTTTCTTTTGGTAAATCTCGATGGTGTAATGGAAGTAATCCTTTTTCAAAGGCACTTAAATTTACTTATTGAATAGGTACTGCAATAGAAGTAGGAATGGTTCTTGCAGTTTTATAGATATAAGCATGTACATGCTAGGGTGGACATTGCAAATAAATAATAGACAAAGTAAAAACTTGGACAAAGTTTTATATCATGAGTACTGTACAAAATACCTGCAAATGAAAGTAAATGAAAATATAAAGTGAAGAAAAGTGTTTGTAAAGGAGTGACAAATCTCTTGTTTTGGGCAGCGTATAAATATAGTTAAATATTTTTTTTTGCATGTATTATTCCATGATAGAGTTTCCTCTTCTGGTACCAAATACTTTGTAAAGTATACGGCAATAAAATTCACATTGTTACTATTCACCACTAAACTTTACCCAAGGGAGTTAAAAGATGGCGAGAACAAGAGTTTAATACAGAACAATAATTTATCACAAGGAAGTCTGCCAAAACCCAAGAAGTAAATTATCAGTTACCTTCTTCCAATGCTGCAACTTAGAATTATTATTATCACTAGCTAAACTAAACAGGGAAACCAGTCCAGTCTACCACAGAAAGGAAATTGAGATGTAAGGAACACGCTATGTATTTGAAATAAGAAATAAAAGTATGTCAGGACCAATAACACCATTAAATAGATAAATCATATATAAACTATGAAAAGACTTATGCCAACCTACTCAACAGAAAAACATTTGCAATCAATTTGAACTTCTGAAGTTCCACTAATTCTACTACCAGATTAGGAACATCATGCCAAAATCAGGTAACATTGGAATAAAATTTCCAGATTACTGTTTAAGTTTGAGCCTTGAGAAGGCAAGACTGATACAGACAGCTTCAGAGACGAACGCGGGCAACGTAGGGTGAGAGGATATGTAACGGCTCGTCACTTATCCTTCCTCTAGTGGATTAGACTGGGTAAAGTCTATTGGGGGTGCAGATATCTATGGTTATCTTCGGATACGTCCCTGATTATACACGATATCTTCGGATAGTCGTTCCCGGGGGTTAGAACTTGTGATACCTGACAGTAATTCTCTTGTAATATCACTTGCAGAAATATTATACAGTAGGAAGCTGTCGAAGGGAACTTCTATCAGGAGGACATGGCTATCTCGCCCAAAAATAGATTTTTCCTACGTCAAAATCCGTTATTTAGGGTAAATGTCATTTGCCTGCAACAGTCTTATTACATCTTCATGGAAGTATTTGTTAGTTTAAATTAAGAAACAGAAACTCTATTGTAACTTCTCTTTGTTAGTTGCTACATACTGAAAAGGAAGTGCTATCTGATATTTTATCCAAGTATTTTAAGTACAGTATTACTCAACCCTATAACCTCAAAGGTTTTATTTATTACCATTAATATTATTCCAAGTATTCAGTTGTACGTGAAGGGTTAACTTTCTAGAATACTGTATACAGTATACTTTTTCAGACCCCGCTTATAGTAGGCTTCAGAACTCGAAGGTATAGGTTCAAGTTAACATAATTCTTGGGATTATTTTTAATGGCTTTCTACCCATAATGTTCAATTTCAATTTGTAATGGTGTACAGTGTTCTCTTAATTGATGAAGAGGTTTAGCTACCAAAATTCTACTGAGATGGCACGGGTGTTAAGCAATGGGGCAGATGACATCTGACTTCACCGTCACTTATGGTTTGAGAGGTTATTGTGCAATGTGTATCTTCTTTAAAGCAGTACGAGATATTTTATAGATATTATGGGCATAAATTTATGCCTAGGACCATTAGAAATGATGCATCAATATTTGCTTTTAATATTAGTCTAGATGAATCCACATAATATTTTGCAATACAGTATATGTATCATTATTCATAACAATGCCATTAATGCACAGGATCTCACTTGCTATGAAGAAGATATAATAAAATTGCACTACAGTTTGCACCATTTTTTAGTAGCACAGCACAGTATTCGTATGTTTTTACACCGTATTGTATATGCTAATTTTATGTGAGTAATACTATTGTGGATGTACTGTTGTTATTATTGAAACGTGTAAAAATTTTTGTTAGCTTCATAATTTTGTCGTCCGACTCGGAATCTCATTTTATTTTTGGTCAAAATTAACAAAGTACTGTACATTGAAGTTAAATTATGTGCTCTGTAAACATGTGTTTACTTAAGAGTTTGAGAAACTCCTAACAGAACTATCACCATCTTCCCTATGACCTTAACTGTTTTACTTCGAAGTTCATTCTTTTACTTTACTAGTTACAGTAATTTTCAACTGCTGACACTAGATTTTAAAAGGGAAGTGATCACAAGAAATTTTGTGTTCATGGAGAAAAAAAATTCAAAATTATTATCATATACATTTTTATTTGAGAATTGTCTTAAGTTACAGTATTTGTTCTTTATTTAAACATAACATAGTGCATAACAAATGTGTGTAAGTTTGAGTACAGTAACGCAAATATAAAATTGCATTTTCTAGTACGTCATAAATTTAGAATTTACTGGATTCAAAGATTTTCATATCAATTTTACACCCTGCACAATTGCTTAAAAATTTCAGTAAATATCGTTGATAGTATTAAATTAGTTTTTTGATTGCCTGATGATATTGATGTAATTTTTCTTCAATTTAAAGTATATTGGATTAAATGGGAAATTAAATGTACCTGTAATACATTAAACAAAAGACAGACAACTTCATTGAACTGTAATATTTTACAGTATTGTAAGGTCTGCTTTATTATAGTCAAACCAAGCCATTTTATTATTCACACTGCAGTGACTATCAGCTACTTTCTACTGGATAACCTTCATTAGTTTTGTCACTGGAATGTGAAAAGGTTTAATATTGATTGTGTAAGTTGAGAGCATGTATTGCACTTTTGGGTCATTATAGAATAGTAGCAGCTTTCAAAACCAGCTATTTGTTCCGATTTACCTTTATGTAAAAAGGTTATGCATATTGAAAATGTTAATTAGATCATAAAACTGCTAAATGAGCTCCTTATCCTTCCCATATTCAAGCTAAATTGGAGATATTTTTAGAGCTGTTTCTATATAATGTTATAGAGGGAAATCAAACATGTTTACACTGTTTTATTTAATGATATGCAGAAGCAAAAAAACGAGTCATCTTTGCAATATTGCTCTAGTTTCAGTGCTACATAAAGTTCATGTTTATTGACAAAATTGCAAGCATCAAATGAACTATAATAAATTAATCAGTTGAACATGATTTCTTTTATGTGTACTTTCATAACTAGAACATTACTGTAACAATATCATCTGCATATGATTTTCTGAGGATTGCTCTATTCATAATCTCTTAAAGAAATATTTGATTAAATTACACAAAAGAAATTTCCTTAGTTCTTATTCCAAGGAAATAAGAAATATTTAAATAGTCCATTTTGTAGCTGACAGAATTACTTATTACTTAACAGGTGTTCGGATGGCCCAGGAACTTCTGCGTGGTGTGGAACAGCGGCTGGACTCTGAGATGCGTGAACTAAAACAGAGAACAGCAGCCATGTCCTCACGTCTGCGCTTCCTCGGTCGGAGTGATGCCTCAAACATCTCTAGTGGTATAGACAGTCCAAGGAGTAGTAGCAGTAGTAGTGGGATGAGTAGCTGCAGTAGCAAAAGTCCTAAAGTTCACACTCATATAATCGTAACTACGCTAAGGGATGGTGATACCGATGAAGAAGAAGTAATCAATACAAGAAAAATATCCTATCCACTGAAGGAATGTGATTCACCTAGAAATATGGGTAATAGCCGTGCACGTAGTGAACCCCCATTTCCTGGTGAGGAAGGTCTTTATCGGGCTCGTTCATGTCCAGGTTTACCACGGTCAACGGGGAGTACTGAATGTAATGAAACTGTTAGTGCTCTGGTATCTGACTTACAGCTGGTGCGTTTAAGAGGTTCTCGGCCACATGCATCAAAAGAAAAAACTGTTAATCGATATTCTTGTGGGGCGCTGGATGCTCACCAGCCTATAGCAACATCGGCCTTTGAATCATGCCCAGATTTTGGCAACTTACGGCCATGTGTTCGAGAGGGTGATTCAATACACTCCTCTTCTTCATCTCTATCTTCAACTCATTCTTCATTTACTCGTCTTCTGCAGGTGTCTTAAAAACTTAAGCAGTGAGTAATAAGTGAATGCTTCTCTGGATGTAGATAACAAATGTGAAATAAATTGTGAATTTTATGTACAGAAGGAAATGTATAAGATGATTATAGTACTGATTCCCTCATTAAGTGCAACAGACTGAGCTGCAAAAGCGAGAGTAAATATATTTGGCAGCTTAGACCCACCGTGTTAGAAAGCAGTGCTTATGTATAATATGTGTAATTATACAGACTATGTGTGACTGATTTTTGTTCCTAATAACATGACGACTTGGAGTTGCACTTTATCTGCTCTATAATTTAAAATTGATAACAGAAAATCTCTCTTGGGACTTTTATTAAATGTAGACATACTGTAAATGTAGAATTTGTATAGTAACATGGGCCCCCTCCATACACTAGTCGTTGGCAGAACTGAAGAGTTAAGAAGTTTGCTTTTGTGTACTATTCTGTAAAAATGTGCTAATATTTTTGGGATCCAAAATGTATACACAATATCCAGTATTATTTTTGTAAACAAGGGGGAATATAATAAAGAAACCAAATACTAGGTATTGTTTGCTTGAAATTTGGGTGGTCTATAGTATATGTACACAGTAATATATGGTTGATCCCCACATTTATTTTTTCTTGGTTGAAAAAGTAATTTTTCCTAAAGCAACTACTTTTCTCTAATGTTGTGACTTGCAAATATCCTTACTTGATACTTAACTTACTACCAGTTAATTTGGAGGGGCCCTTAGCTTACCTGTAAATACCTAGAATATATTTGATTCAACTTAAATTATTAAACTTCATCAGACTTACCTTAGTGACTCAGGCAGCAAGCAGTGTTAAGGTCATATTGCAATGAGGATATGAAAAAATTACTTTTGGTAAAATTGCAATATCAAGTATAGTCTATGATCCATATAAACTATGTCAAGAGCCTCCACAGACCTAATGGAAAATAATTTTCAATATTAAACTTATTATTCTAAAGTTAATTATAAAAATGTACAACCACAAACTTATTACAAAGAAATAATGTATTTCATTTTACTCTAAACATTTGATTCCCTTGCATATGATGGGTTCCTTAGTGTAATATGACCTTCATGTTGTTGTATATAGAAGCTTAGAATTTACTAATTGTAACAGTATGGTAAACCATGATTGAAATAACTAAAGCCATGCTGGCAAGACAAGACTGGCACAAAATATTATGCAATAAGTAAAAATTAAATGGACTACTATTCTGCAAACTGTTGAAACCAGTTTAAAAACCAAAGGTCAAAATAGCAGCAACAGTTATGCAATTTTATTATGCCTTTTTCTCATTATGCATACTATACTGTACATTACAGTAGTTGCAGTCATGAGCACACACCCATTTTAAGCATATAACGTAAGGAAATATTGGTGTTACTCGAGATTATCATGCCCACAGTTAAGTTTCTCAAATGTAATATTTATCTTGTAGCACCCATATGTTATTGAAAAGACATTGTTCTTGGAAATAACGATCTGATACGTTGACCTCAGGTTTTAGTCTCTGAATAGGGTTACTGCTCTCTTGTTTTTAAACATTTGTTGTGGTAACTTTTTCATAGCATTCTACTTGTCTCACATTTCTCAGACTGGTTAAGTAGTCACATTTAACAAAAAGAGCCATCTATCCAAAGTTTGTTGGGTTTTGAATGTGGTTGAGTATTAATTTAATTCTTTAAAAGATGCTGAAAAAAAATTGGGTTTACTTTTATTTTCTACTTAGGCTCATTATGCAAATGTTTTTAAAGTACCACACATTAAGACATAGTTACATCAGGTTCAAGTGTTGTGATCCATATAGTTTTCTTAATGTATGTACAGTACAGACTTTTTTACCATTTAGTAAAGTACAAAATATTGAATTGATAGACCAGTTTAAATGGAACTTTTGAGGTTATGTCTCCGCCTTATATCCTCTATCTTTTCCATAATTAACAAATTTCAAGAAAAATCTGATAGATCATTGTAGCTAAATGATTCACTAAGCAAAATGAAAAAAAAGTGTTTCTGTTTTCTTTCAATCGGATCCAATTTTTTCAGAAGATATGGTATAACAATCATATTCGTAAAATTTGAAAGATGTCTTTTTTTTTTTTTTTTTTTTACTTTAAAATTAATTTTAGGTTCTTTTAGAATTACCTATCTGCATAATGTTCAAAATTTTACTTTTTCTATGAAGGAAATCTTTCAGATATGACTTGAAAATGTCAACACTTCACACAGAACCAAGTATGTACTTATGAATACAGTACTTGATTTGAACTGAGAATTAATTGGTGAGACATTATTAAAAGTTGAAGACCCAAAAAGTGCTGTCAGTCATTTCAGACTTTAAAATATAACACATGTTCATTTAGTACGGGATATTGGCTACCATATTGTAATGTTAAGTTTTAGCATCCTCCTATTTTTTTCTGAGAGTTGTATGTAAAATCCAAGGATGGTTTGTTTGTATATACTGTATTTGTTATTGTTCATAAATAACAGTTTGCTTTTGTTAATAGATATAATCTGGCTGTGATGGTATTAAAGCAGCAGTATTTCATTGTAACAGCAAGGTATATCAATTGTAATGATTCAAAAGTATTTTGGAGTTGTAAATTTCAGTCATAAGTGATATTTCTTTTCTAACATCAAAGAGTAGAAAATATTTGATAAGACAAATTTAGAGCAAACAAATATCATAGCTTGTAAAGTACAATAATCAAATTTTTTCCAATTCAAATCAAGTAATGAATAAATTTACATGTTTAGATTTATAAACTTGCAATGAATTTAGGGTGTTGAATTCTTGGAAATAAACATTAGTTTTTAGCCTACTTTACATACTCGTTTGCTTATGGTAATTAATTTCTTGAAGAATGATATGTACTTATAGGAAGTTCATTTTATTATGGCTTTCAACCACCTCATTGGTGCATGTCTATTTGTTACTTTGAAATATTGCTGTGAATCTGGACTGAATAGTTTCATATAGGTGGAATTGGTAAACTGCGCCTTATTTTATTTCATTGATTGAGACATGGAAATATAAATGAAATATAAATACCAAGTTCAGTACCTCAAAAATATTATTTCACGATTCCTACTTGCAATTACAATTTGGAATCTTTCAATTATGTATTTATATTTATTTTCCATTTTTTGTAACTGATATGTTGGTGCAGTGTTGTTTCAAATGTGCGTTTAGCCCTACTAAACCATATTTAGTATTTTGTCCGAGGAAAAGTTGTGGGGGTTGATGCAACTTCTTTATCCAGGTTTTCTGTCAGATTAAAATTGTCCCACTTAATTCTTACATAGAAGGCTATCACACAAGCTTGTGGTTTTCCTTATCCATTTACCATTGTACTTATAAATTATCTTTTCTATACAGTGTTTATATTATGTGGACTATAGAGGCTATGCTTTCAAAGAAAGTAATGAGATTTGGCATTAAAGAAAACGATTGAGGCTTTACGTTAGATTTAAGCTGGAACCGTGTTGTTGATATCTTGGGATTTGTGGTTCAATATGTGATTGGGAAAAATCATTATTCGATGTAATGTGTAACTATATTATTCTAATGCCGTTTTTGTAGGTCATTAATTTATCCATATACTAATTTGAGGAACAGTTTTGTTCTGTTTTATACAGTTCAGAGTTTTCTTTAGAATCTTCTATTAGATTCAGTATTGTTTTCTGTTGGATAATGAACAAATTTATTTTTTTACAAGAACCACAAAGCAAACACTTACTTTAACTAAAATTAAGTGCAACAGGGGAACATTTTGAATACACTTGAATCATTTTTTGCAAGAAGAGACTCCTGTTTCATGTAGCATTACCATAGAATCAACACAGGTTTTTTAATAGCAGCTGATTTCCCCATCTTGTCAGCTGGAAACTTTTCCCATTCATTTTATGGTAATGGGTTATGAATAATAGCAGTCTGAAAGCAAAATTTGGGGTAACACTAAGGAAAATTATTAAGCATTAAGTAGGTCTACAGCTTTAGAACTTCTATACGTAAAATGAATGATACAATCTCTCAGTAGGGTTTAAAGAAATTTAGATTGTGGAAAACATTATTTCTACACATTCTTTAATTGTCTTGGTAACCTTTTTTATTATATGCTTATACAATCTTGTACCAATGTGCATATCAACAAGTTGTGATGTAATAGTCAAATATTTTAGTAAACTAAAACAAATCTAAAGGCTGATAAGCAATAACTTGAGCTTACTATATTAGTACAGAACTGTAAAATAAATAATGTTGTAATTGTATCTTTTGTTGACAATATGAACTTTGCTCAACATATGTACTGTATATATTTCATGTATAGTAAAAGAAATGTAAAAGCAGAATAGTATGCATACTTGTATAAATCAGTGTTGAATGATATGCATTTGCAAATACAGTCATGATAACTTCTTGGGTATTCTGCATTTCAAAAACTCAGTACCATTTTGAAAGTACAAATATGAATGTAAGCAATTTCAAATGGTCATCACCATCAGCCATCACATAGAAAGGAAGCTACGAGGTACATTGATGTTAGTTATAAACCATGTAAATTTAAAACTGAGGTACAAGACTTGTATCTATTGGCTACTTCTTGAATGCTTAATCATTTTTGTTAGGTATTTATTGCTAATTTTTCATCTTAATCTGTAGCTATCTTTGTGAACCATTTTGTATTTCTCAGTATCACGCATCCTTTTATTTTTGTAATTTTACTGTGTCAGATTTTGTAGTTCTCTATCCTGGGAAGATGAACTTGGTAGTCCATCACTAATGTTAAATGGTGTCTCTCCACGTTCTTTGTAACAGGGTCTATTAACCCAAGTCCAATAACTGAATATTAGTACATAGGGCAGTATTTGCATTGAATATTATAGGCAAAACCTTGGGCTCGGTTGGTCTTGCACTGTTACGGCTAACACACGATAAACAAACCAGTTGAGAAAACTGGTTAAATAAAATGTTACATGACAATTGCCCACTTTGATTATCCTAAGCTATTCTCTTAATTTTTTTTTATTCAAAGTTATTACTTCTTGTAATACAACTTCTTTATAGATTGGGGTCCTCTACTCCATGCGTTGATGATTTTAAAAAGTGAATAGATGTGGTGGGATTTTTTCTTTAATGTCAAGAGAAGATTCATGAAAGTTTCTAACATACATGGCAATAACCTTATTGCAGATGCAAGTCAGATTTTTATTTTGAAGAAAATCCTATTGTCTGCAGATACTTGGTTTTCATTTTCTTGGGTAATGCGAAGAAATAAAAACAAAGTATATTACACCTGAATGTATCTTATAGTTATAGTTACTGAAGATCACCTCTCATGAACCAATTTCTTTGGCTAGGCCATGATGAAACAAAGGCAAAGTTTCAATAGACAGTAAAGGAAAAGTACCGTACTGTACTCAAGAAATCTTTGAAGGAACGTTTTAAGTTAAATTTTAAGCAGTTTCAGTATATTAATTTACTAACTAGTATTTATGAACGATTGATTGATTTATGAAATTTATGGTCCGAAGCCAAACGCCGGAGCCGCAATGCCATTCAGCGCATATGGATTATAAGTATATAAATAAAAGTAAAACAATTAAAATAAATCTATACAACAAGTTAAAATTTAAAATCACAATAAAACCAACAGATTAAAATTTAAAATCACAATAAAACCAACAGATTAAAATTTAAAATCACAATAAAACCAACAGATTAAAATTTAAAAATCACAATAAAACCAACAGGTTAAAATTTAAAATCACAAGAAAACCATAGATCTATAACTCATAAAAAAATAGCAATTTCTTTTAAAAACTGTACAACCTGCTACACTGGAGCAGTCTCACTTAGAATTTCCCCCAAGGGACATATTGATTAAATGATTTTTCCTACGTTGACATCTAACAACAGTACAGGACACTAAAATATGTTCAACGGTTATATCTACTTGGCCAGCAGGGCAGCGAGGAGCCAGCCTATCCGCCCCATTTGTCATCAGATACCTATGAGTATAATGTGTGCGCCCTATACGCAAACGTGTTAAAACAATGCTAGATCTTCTGTCCACCAGTAAATGTGACCATGGTTGGACAGAAGGCCAAATTGACTTTAATTTAAAATTATTGATTAAATTAGACCAGTGGGCCTACCACTTGTCTCTACAATAAAACCTAATATTACTTTTAAAATCTGATAATGGGACACCCATGCTGGAAATGTGATTAAGCCTAGTTGCAGCCTTAGCTGTAACGTCGGCTCGCTCATTTCCTCCAACAATTCCAACATGGGATGGAACCCAGCAAAACTTTATCGTAAAATGCTTTCTATTCACTAAAATATAAAACCAATCTTGTATCTCTTGCACCAAATGATGGCAAGAGACTAAACTTCTTAATGCTAATAAAACACTCAATGAGTCGGTAATAATGGTAAAATTTGTATTAGAAAAATTATTATAAAAAATTAATTTCAAAGCAGTCAAAACTGCTAACAGTTCTGCCGTAAAAATAGAGGAACTTGACGGAAGCCTTTTTTTAATTATATTTTCAGTTGTCACTACTGAGCAACCCACACCATCAGAACTCTTGAAACCATTTGTGTAAATGTGATAATCATCATCATGCTCGGAAGCATGAGATAGGAAACTAGCCCTTAACTGCTCATCTGAGCTGTTCTTTTTACTATCCATAACCGGAAAAATCTCTATCTTAGGCCTATTCCAAGGAGGATATTTTAAAGGGGTAATTTCAGCAACTATAGGGGGTAAGTAATCCCATGTCAATAGCTGAGGCATCTAGTCTTATTTCTATTGGTTTGGGCAACCTAGTCCTAGTTGGTGCTCTATCAACGGGTTGCTTTACGAATTTAAAATTTGGGTTGAGTTTTGAGGTAAGAACACGAGACATATACCTCAAACCCAACTCTTCCCGACGAATAAAAAGGGGAGGAATCCCTGAATCCACGTATAAACTATCAAAAGGTGATGTCCTATACGCACCTGTGCAAATTCTTAAACCCATGTTATGAACCACATCAAGTTTTTCTTAAGTGGTTTTGCATGCAGATCCATATATCTGATATCCATAATCTATTTTACTTAGGCACAATACCTGGTATATCCTCAACATACATGTTCTATCAGCTCTCCAGTTGAAAGCAGACACAACTAAGGATGTTAAGTTTAATATGTTGAGAGAAAGTTAATTTCTTATCAAATAAAACACCAAGGTACTTTATGCTATCTTTGTATGGTAAAATGGAATCTTTTAAAAACAACGTAGGAATCTCTTCCATTCTTCTCAGTCAACAAAAATGTATGGCTTTTTTTTCCTGGAGAAAATTTAACCCTCTAGCACTGGCCCAAGATGTAGCAGCATTAATAGCAGTCTGGATTTTATGACATGCTTCAACAGGTGATGATTTACTACACACTACTGCATAGTCATCAGCAAAAGCCAAACCATGCACCCCAACAGGAACTTGTTCAAGTAGACCGTTGATAGCTACATTGAAAAGCGTTGACTAAGAATGCTTCCCTGAGGCAATCCTTCTTCTTGAGGATAAGCTGATGAAATAAGCGAGCCAATTCTCACTTTTAAGTACCTATCAGACAAAAAATATTGAATACAATAAAACATTTTACCTACAATACCCCAATCAACGAGTTGCTTAAGGATACCCCCTCGCCAGGTATTATCGTAGGCCTTTTCTAGGTCAAAGAAAACTGCAACGGTCTGGTTTTACATGGCAAAGGCATTCTGGACTTCTCGACTTCTCGAGTGAGGAACATCAAAGGGTCATTGGTATTTCTATTTTTCCTTAAACCAAAATGTCTGTTTGATAAAAGATTCTTTGATTCCAAATACCACACTAGTCGAATATTGACCATTCTCTCATAAATCTTGCCGACACAACTAGTAAGAGCAATTCGCCTATAATTTTTTGGGAGATATGAATCCTTTAATGGTTTTATAATAGGAACTATTATCGATATTTTCCAGGACTTAGGGAAAGTTCCTGAAGTCCAAAAACTATTTAAAATATCTAAAAGAAATTGTTTTATACTTTTTGGTAGATTAAAAATCATGGAGTATAAAATATCATCTGCCCCAGGAGATATTGGGGAGGACAATGAAATTGCATTATCCAATTCTTTCATGGTAAAAGGAAGATTGTAAGACTAAATTTATACTAACAGGGGGAACAACCGTAGTAGTTTCTAATATCCCTGAATGCTGCAGGATGGTGTAGGGCACTGGATATATTCGAAAAATGCCTACCAAACTCTTCGGTTACTTCTCCAGGATCAGAAATAAAGAGACCATCAATTTTCAATATAGGAAAGGGAGATGGACAAAATTTCCCTTGCAAATTTCGGATTCTATTCCAGACTAATGAGAGAGGGGAATTATATTTCAATTTGCTTTTGTATTTAATAAATGATTCTCTCCTAGCTTGCTTAAAAGTTTTCTTTTGATTAGCAAGAGCTTTTCTGTGTTATTTTATTGGCTAAACAAGGGAATCTACGATATCTCTTGTAGCATGTTCTTGCTATCTTCCGCATCAAACACAGGCATCATATGGAGAGCATGGCCCCACACAACAATATGCTCACTAAATACTCGTATGCTTGTATTGAAATCTGGAATTCATTTTTCTTTCGATAAATTTTAGTGGATTTATTAATCCCAAGTCAGATTTTTTACATACTTCAAGTGAATGGGCCAATGATCAGTGCCATGATCATTTTGGTCTACTGTCCGTTGGTAATCTAACCTCAAAGATGAAGAGCAAATAGTGAGGTCTATGGCTGAATCAGAACTGTGGTAAACATCATGTGTTGTAGGGGAACCATCGTTCATTAACCCTGGATAGGTACGGTCCTCGGACACCCCTTTAAGGGTATACTCGGACGCGAACGACCCCGAGGCCAAAAAAAATTCTTGAAAAATCAGTTTTTGCAGTAACCTCCTTTTTTCTTTTGCCAAAAAAAACTTCAATGAATGCTTAAAACAACTGTAAAGATAAATACTACTCATCTGCAGAAAAACTATTTATTATAAATATTTTAAAAAATTAAGTAGAAAAAAAAAAGACCTGACATAAAAATTCATAAAAAAAATGTTTATACATATATACACAAATCCTTTTAGGAATTGATTCTTGAATGTTTAGGACACATCTTGATGTATTTTGGATGAAGTCAGACCCATGGAGGTGAAGGTCTGAAATGAGAAAAAATGGGTAACTTTTTTTGGCCAAAAAAAATTGTCCAAATTTCATGAATTTTTTTGGGTACCCAAATGAAATAGGAAGTGGCTAATTTTTTTAGGGAATAAACATATGTTATCCTAAAATAGAAATATGTAAAAAAATCTTCATTATTTTGTAAATTACATTTATATCAGGGGCCATATCTAAAGGTAATTTTTTGAGTACTTGGAAATTTCGTAGAAAAATACATATATTTAATATATAATATGATATTTATGCAGGTAAAAATATACCAAAATATCACAAATTCTATAGGGAACAAGAATATATATAGATAGGGCAGCTTACGCTTCGGATATGTCCACAAAATGGCCGCCAACCACACTGACTCAGACTCCCTAATCTGCCACTTGAAATGTAGGAAGGGTATGTCAATTTCAAGGTGTTATTTACTAATCTAATTATTATTGGATATGCATAAAAATTGTATGGTGGGTTGCTGGATAATTGTCGATTATTTTTATGACTATAAAATTAAAATTCTGACCCAAAAAATTTTTTTTGAAGGGAAATAAAATCGAAAAAAAAAATGTAAAACAATATTTTAGCTAAAAAAATTTGATGATATTCAATCAAAAAAAAAGTAAACAAAATTTTCCGACAAATAAACATCTAGAGGAATCATTACTCTGTGATAGTTCCTTAGTACGTAGTAATTTTGAAAGAATTGGGAAAAAACGAAAAAATGGCAATCACCGGAAAATCGAACACATACCTATATATACGCCATATCTGGCTAAAAAAAAGATAGGCATGGGTAGCCAGATCATCTAGAAACACTTTCCAACACTATAAAAATATAAGTTTTGCGACACTACTTGCCAATTCCTTACGGTAACATGACTAAGCAAAAAAATGCAAAACAAATAAAAAGGGGCACTCGTTGAAAAATGGCCATTCTAATATACGGCATTTCAGAAAAAAAAAATTTCAGCCACGTGCTAGGCAAACCATCAAGGCATATTTTCCGACAAATAAACATATAAATGAAATATTACTCTGTGATAGTTCCTTAGTACGTAGTAATTTTGAAAGAAATGGGAAAAAACGAAAAAATGGCAATCACATGAAAATCGAACACATACTTATATATACGCCATATCTGGCTAAAAAAAAAAATAGGCATGGGTAGCCAGATCATCTAGAAACACTTTCCAACACTATAAAAATATAAGTTTTGCGACACTACTTGCCAATTCCTTACGGTAACATGACTAAGCAAAAAAATGCAAAACAAATAAAAAGGGGCACTCGCGGAAAAATGCCCAACATTCTAATATACGGCATCTCAGATAAAAAAAAAGACATGCACGTGTTAGCCCAACCATCAAGGTACACTTTCTAACACATAAACATGAAAAAAAAATCAATAATATACGGCAATTCCTTACTACGTAGTAATTTTTACAAATATTAAAAAAAAAACAGAAATTGGCAACCGCAGTTAAATACCCAATATACCAATAACTACGTTGTATCTGACAAAAACAAAATCACGCATGGGTAGCCAGATCATCTAGACACACTTTCCAACACTAAAAAAGCAAAAGTTTTACGACACTATTTCGCAATATCTTACGGAAAAATGACTTGGCAAAAAAATTAAAAAAAATTAAAAAGGGACACTCGCGGTAAAATGCCCGACATTCTAATATACGACATCTCAGATAAAAAAAAAGACATGCACGTGTTAGCCCAACCATCAAGGCACACTTTCTAACACATAAACATGAAAAAAAAATTAATAATATACGGCAATTCCTTACTACGTAGTAATTTTTACAAATATTGAAAAAAAACAGAAATTGGTAACCGCAGTTAAATACCCAATATACCAATAACTACGTCGTATCTGACCAAAACAAAGTCATGCATGGGTAGCCAGATCATCTAGACACACTTTCCAACACTAAACAAGCAAAAGTTTTACGACACTATTTGGCAATATCTTACGGAATAATGACTTGGCAAAAAAATGAAAAAAAATTAAAAAGGGGCACTCGCGGTAAAATGGTCCTCGTGGTGATGAACGACATTTTAACTAAAAAAAAAAACATGCACATGGTAGCCAAACAATCCACCAAGACTTTCCACAACTGATAACCTATACAAGTTGCACCATTCTACGACAATTTCATAATACGTAATAACTTTGATAATTATGCAAACTACCTCAGAAGGGTAAACTCGGACGCGAACGACCCCGACGCGTCTCAGAAATCGGGGAAGGAGTACAGCTACAGCAATGCACATCTGGACACTACTAGAGCGTGTAGGGGAGACACCTCCTGCAGGTCGATCACCCACAAATTCAGTCACAGGGTTGAGTCACGTGAGAAAAACCTGTTTTTTTTTGACGCTCGGGGTCGCAAACGACCCACCGTACCTATCCAGGGTTAAAGTGATGTCATTCATGTCAAACAGTTGTTCTATTATCAAACCCCATTGATCACAATGTTGTTCTCCCCATAGGGTGTGTTTGGCATTAAAGTCCCCCATCAATATGAAGGGTTGAGGAAGTAGGTTCATTAAGAACTGCAAGTCATTTAATTCTAGCTGACGATTGATTGATTGATTGATTCAAAGTTTTCAGGCATCCTGACATCTGAGGTCATTGACGCCGGTAACATTTAATTTATGTATACAAAAATAAAAGATAAAATAAAATAAAAAATAAAAGAGTATTCAATTAAAATCATAAAAGTTGAATGTAATAAAAGTTAAATATTTTTCAGAAGACCTGCTTCTGAAATAAATCTAAAAATGCCACTTGCATGGTAGGACACATCATTTCCAAGAATCTTGGCAAGGATGAACCTGCCACCCTCACCTCGAGCCTCAAACAAATATCTATTCCGCAAGTTGTTATAATTGGGGCATTCGGTCAACAAATGCCTTACTGTTAGAGGTACTACACAGTCGTCACAATATGGTTGGTGTTGGCCCTTCAGCAAAAACTCGTGTGTAAACCGAGTGTGACCAATACGGAGACGACAAAGAGACGTCTCCCATTTTCGGGGCATCATATTATACCTCCAAGGAGATATGTCATTTGTTATCTCTCGCATTTTATTGCCATCTTGACTATCCCATTGCTGTTGCCATTTATTGCAAACCAATTTCTTGATGTCATTTAAGAAATCATCACAGGGAATGGGATACCTTCTTGGCAGCAACTCTGATGCAGCCTCCTTAGCCAGTGAATCTGCCTTCTCATTCCCAGACACACCTACATGTGCTGGAACCCAACAAAATTGAACTGTTATACCTCTCCGTCCAATTATGAAAAGCCATTCTAAAATCTTTAAAACTAAAGGGTTATTAGAATTAAAAACTTCCATAGCTTGAAGGACACTCCTTGCATCACTAAAAATTGTAAAATTACCCTCCTTCTCCAACGCTATTTTCTCAATAGCGGTTAATATGCCATACAGTTCGGCAGTAAATATGGAAGCGGTCAGAGGAAGTGCACCTCTACAATTAAAACCATTACTATGTACTCCAAATCCAACGCCAGCATCAGATTTGGAGCCATCAGTATAGATAAAAGTTGATCCTCTATGTTCTCTAACATGTTCATTAAAAAGAGACCTGGCTTCTAGGTCTGACATATTCTTCTTATCTCCAATAAAATATTTACAAAAAGATATCTCTGGTAACTTCCATGGAGGCGTTGGTGATACCTTGAATGGAAGTACCTTATTTCTAATTAAATCCAGACTATTTAATAATCGTTTCACCCGAAAGCCATAAGGTTGAGGAGATTTTGGGTGCAACTCAAAGTATGATGCGTGTCTTACAAGGCTTGCAGTCTGAAAGGCGAGAGAGTTAGGGAGTCTTTGCAATCTAAACCAATACCGAAGAATGGAAGACATTCGGTATAGGTCTAGAGGTAACTCTCCAGCATCAACAAGGAGACTTGGGATAGGCGAGGTTTTAAAAGCTCCAGTAGACAATCTAATACCTGCATGATGTATCGAGTCTAATATTTTTAACCGGCTTGGGGTGGCTGAAGAATATACCTCACAACCATAACTAATTTTGGAAAAAATCAAGGCCTTGTATAATTTTAAAATAGTATTGCGGTCTGCCCCCCACGATGTATGGGACAATACTTTTAAGATATTCAGAGCTTCAACACATTTAGCTTTTAATGCTTTTAAGTGAGAAACCCATGTCAGCCTACAATCAAATATCAAACCTAAAAATTTAGCTTCTCTTGCACATGGTATCCGTTGACCTTTAATGTATATATCCGGGTCTGGATGTACTCCCCGGATACGACAAAAATGGACAACGGTAGTTTTACTTGTCGAGAACTTAAATCCATTCATGTCAGCCCACTGGATAATTTTATCAATAGAGTGTTGGATTTTTCTCTCAACCATTGCCATTCTAGTGCCAGCAAATGATATTGAGAGATCATCCACAAATAATGTTGAGAGAACATCCTGGGGAATGGCTTTGGATATCCCATTAATTGCTAGTGCAAAAAGGGTTACACTCAGCACACTACCCTGAGGAACTCCTTCTTCCTGGCACTTACTCTCAGATAGTGTTTCCCCAACTCTCACTTGAAAAACTCTACGTGAAAGAAATGCCTGAATAAATAGTGGCAGCTCTCCTCTCAATCCCAATTCATGAATGGTTTTAAGTATACCATATCTCCATGTGGTATCATATGCCTTTTCAAGGTCAAAAAATACTGTAACATGGTGCTGTTTGGAAGCAAAGGCTTCACAAATAGAAGACTCTAGTCGTATCAACACATCAGTCGTTGAGTGCATTTTTCGGAATCCACATTGAATCGGTGATAAAATACCTTTCTTTTCAAGGTACCATATCAGCCTTGCATTGACCATCTTCTCCATGATTTTACATAAACAAGATGTCAATGCAATAGGACGATAGTTTGCTGCTAAAAACTTGTCTTTACCGGGTTTTAAAAAGGCTAAAATAATGGCTAGTTCCCAAACACTTGGGTAACTATGATCATGCCATATTCTATTAATAATACTTAAAATAAATAGCTTTGTATTAAAATGTACATGTTTAATCATTGCATATGGAATTCCATCGGGTCCAGGGGCTGTATCGTTGCAATGAGCAAGTGCGGAATCAAATTCTCTTTCAGTGAAAGGAGAATTATACGACTCTTCCCTTCTTGTTGCAAAATTTAAAATTTTCTTTTCTTCAGCGCTCCTATACTGGTGACCAGGGGCTCCTTCACACTTGCTGGATACATTTGAAAAATGATTAGCCAGGGCATTGCTAACTTCCTTTGCTTCAGTTACATACTGGCCATTCACCCTCAACACTGGTGGTGGGTTGGGGGTGAATTTGCCAGCTATCTTTTTTACTTTCCTCCACACAGAAGATGGTGGTGTTCTACTGTTAATGGAGGAAACAAAAGACATCCATGACTGGCGCCTTGCTTCTTTCATGGCACGACGGAACTGTGCTCTACATTTCTTGTACATAATTAAATTCTCATCAGTTCTGCGTCTACGCAATCGTGTTAAAGATCTTCTTGTGGCTCTGTGCAGGGCAGTTAGTTCTGAAGACCACCACGGGACTGGTCGTCGTTTGAATAACCCTGTTGTTTTTGGAATTGAATTGACTCCTGCTGTATGGAGAGTTCCATTCAGTAAGTCTATGGCATCATCGATATTTTCAACTTGTCCTGCATCCCCCTCAATTTCGCTTAGCTCACGAAATTTACCCCAGTCCGCCTTGTCAAGATTCCATCGTGGCGATCCCTGTAAAGGTGGACCATTGTTGGTGTTTATAATGATTGGTGCGTGATCACTAGTATGCCAATCATCTAATGTTCTCCAATCGAAGTCTATTAGGCAATTAGAGCTTACGATTGCTAGGTCAATACATGACAAGGTACCTGTCTGGACATGAAAGTGTGTGGGCTCTCCTGTATTAAGGAGTCCCACATCTTCATTTTCCACAATTGATGATATGATATTTCCCCTCGTGTTTGCTAAAACATCACCCCACAAAGGATGTCTACCATTCAAATCTCCAAGTAAAAGAAAAGGTTGAGGGAGTTGTTGAATCACCTCCACTAAGTTGTCATACAAAATGTTATCATTTGGAGGCAAGTACAGAGAACAAATTGTATATTTTCGCCCTATGTCGATCTGTACAACCACTGCCTGCAGAGGTGTACGAATAGACAGAGAAACTTGGGGAACATCTCGACGAACGTATATGAGACTTCCGCCATGGCTCCCCACTTGGTGATCATATGGTGTCCTATAACTAATGTATTCGCGAGGACATGGGGTATTATGATCAAGTTTGCTCTCCTGTAGACAAATAATTATGGGGGAATGCTCATGAATAAGGAGCTTAAGTTCTTCATATTTGGCCCTTAAACCCTGACAATTCCATTGCAAAATGGAGGAAAAAACTATGGTTTATAATTTGGTAGACCCCTTGGATGGAGTCTTCCCATTAGCAGTTTTTGATCTCACACTATTTTTAGGTGGTTTTATTAAAGAAGGTCTTGATAGATTGGGTTTAGAATTTATGATTTTCTTTTTGTCTTTTTGATCCGATTGTTGAGGAGGTTGGTGGACCTCCACTTGAATTTCCGATTTATTTAAATTGACTTCCAGATCAGAAATATCAACAGACAAATCATCATATTTACTTGACGTCGTAATTTTGATATTTCTTATGGAAGGGGGTGAGAGAGATGGAGGTCTCTCTCTTTTCCGATTAGTAGGTTTTGAGCTACCAGGTTTTTGCACCTTCCCCAATACAGGTGCACCTGGTAACTTAGTGTCAGGTGGCATCTCCATCAAATCAGGCAAGGACATGGCCTGGGAGAGGTTAGTACTAATGTTAGTAATGGGGGACGAAGGCTGTACAGAAATGGGCAATGACCCATTTTTAATACGCTGTGGCAAAGCCTCAGAAGGCAATACGATTACTTTGTCATGCAGTACTTTATCATCAGAGGTTGTATTTCTTTTCTTAGAATTACTGGCAGTGCTAGGTGGGGTTGCTGTCTCCTGTGGTAAATTTACCTTTGATTTTAAGGCCTTTGCATAGCTGGTTGATTTATTCAACATTCTTTTTGCATGTCCCACACTTATGTGTTCTAAACTTGATTTGTTTAGGGCAGCTTCCTCCAACTTATACAGTTCGCATATCCTATCAGTTGATTTATGATTCAAATTGCAATTTGAACACCTGGCCTCAAGTGTACATTCTCCATGATAAGTTTTGGAGCAAATACCACACATTTTTCCATTTTTGCAAACTTTGGATGGGTGTCCAAATTTAAAACAATTAAAACATTGCAGGGGCTTTTGTTTGAAAGGTCGAACTTTAATCCTTTCATTTTCAATAAAAATATGGAAAGGTACATCAGCATCCTGGAAAGTAAGTATAATCATTGAAGTTCCAGGAACCTTATGCACTTTCCATACATTTAATGGACACATAGAAAGTATCTCCTCCTCTGTAAATTCGTATAGGTCCTTATTAAAGACCACTCCCCTTCCATAACTAAAATTTAGATGAGGTTTCATTTCCAATGTAATTTCATCACTGCCTGTCTGTAAGTTAGACAGTATTGCAGACTGAGTCGAAGATTTGGCATGGATGAGATAACTGTTCTTCCCAAAACGAGATATATCTCCAGGTGCTATGGTTCCTACTTTTTTTTGGATAAACTTACATATCTTAAAATAATTCCCTATTATCCCTTTAGGTTCAGCTAAGAGCCACATAGGTGGTTTGGGTTTTCTCTGTGAAGGCATGGGTACATTTCTATCTTTTTCAAACCAATCAGCAGGTTTGTACACATCCAATTCCTTTGGGACCTTATCACAAAGAGCTCCCATGATGTTCAATTCGTTAATTTTGATACTACTAATATTACTTATGGCATTAAACGCTTCATCATGACTTTCAAAAGATATCCAAGAGTCCCATTTTTCATCTCCAAGTCGCATCCGTATTTCCTTTATCAATCCATAGCACTCAAATGCTCTATATATATCATCATAATTTGTCTCTAATGGGATTTGGGAAACATGAAGGAATCGTAGTTTCCCTGTGTTACCCAAATTGCTAGATTTTTTAACATCAGTAGAGTGGTCCTTTTTAGTTCGAAGGTCGTCAACAGAGTTTTCCTTAATTTCAGTAGCAGAAGTCGTCAACAGTGCCGGGGGGGAGTCAGCAAATCCAGGGGATGGGGAGTCAGTATTTGAAGGGTCCATATTTAAGGGAGGGATTTTCAGGTTTTTTGTTGTTTTGTTGGGGTACCTGCTTGAGAATTATAAGAAAGTATCATACGTTGGAAAGGAAATTTGCATTCGCCACTATCGGCACAATGAGAGTATATTTCCCCGATGGTCCACTCCATACCCTACCCGAAGGATAGCATCAAAACAGATATAGAGGCACAGGTGTAAGCTAAACCCGCCTGTTAGGACTGAGACCAAAGTAATATGGAATCATCCTCCCCATATCTGTAATGATGGGCTTCCGGCCAAAAGCCAAGAGTCCCACCTCAAGGATTGGATCCCCCTGGATTCCGATGACCCAAACCTTGAGAGTAGTTCCGCCAAAAAGGTCCAAACCAACTTTGGGATGGCTGAGATCATCCAATACTCTCATATATAGCTTTGAATGCGAATACCTCCCAACCGTGATCCCTTCTCCCATTCATCTAAGCAGGCAGTAATAACGAATGTGGAAATATCCACGCCATTTAAATAAAATAGAAAAAAAATAGATAAAAAAATAAATGAACAAATAAAATAAATAAATATATATATATGCATACATCTACATATATATATATAACTAAGAAAAATAATAATCATAGAGATAGGACAGCAAGATGAAAGAAAGGAAATTTGATAAAATTAGGAGAAGGTCGAAGTAATATTAAGCAGAAGAAAAAGATGAAAGAGAGAAATTTAGATTCGAACTGGGGGAGCAATTTCCCGAAGTTCGAGAGCCCTCTTGCCCGTCACCAAGATTCAGCACGGGAATGAAATGCCGTGCTGAAGCTCAATGACTTCATCAAGGCATTCTCTCATTAAGAGGGTCTAGCTGACGAGGATTACCATGTGCATCCTGAAGTCTATTTTCTAATGTTGGATCAAGGTAAAGTGAACAAATAGTGATCCATTTGTCGGTAAAGATTTGAATTGCACAAGCCTGCAACACAGAATTCAGGTGAACAACTCTGTGATTAAGAGACTTGCGAATTATTATGCCTGTGCCTACCTGAGCACGAACACCTATTAGGGGTGTAGACCTACAAAATGAAAAATTATAACCTAAACTGGGGGTAATATCTCCCAATTTAGTCTCCTGTATACAGATAGCAAATATATTATGTTCTTTAAACAGAACCCGAACTTGCTTTCTATTTGAATTAAATCCACGGATGTTCCATTGCATGAGAGGCATTATTTGAATTTCTTAAACGATTTTTTCTGTGCTAATCTGGGAATCTTAGACCTAGAGATGGCTTGCCAGCCATACTTTCAATACTTTATGATCTAGATAGTGCAAACGATTTTTTTGATGCTGGGTCTTCAGTTGCCTTTTCAGTTTTATTTTTAGTTCTTCTTTCCTGATCCTGAGAATGTGAAGGTGAAGGGGGAGGAAGGGGCCTCTTTTGTCTAACAGATTGTGCCTTCATTTCCTCACCGTCATTGGATCGATGAACTGTTAAGACAGGTAACGGTACAATTTGGTATGAAGAGTTTTCAATATCTGGCATTAAAAACTCATCAAGATCTTTAATCGATCTGGTCACAGATGTATGGGCTATGAGAGCCTCACTAGAAGAGGGTTTGTAAGCCCCACCGGAGGGGGCAGAAGCAGCCCCACCAGAGGGGGCGGAAGATATCCCACCAGAGGGGGCAGGAGGAGCCCCACCTGAAGGGGCAGGAGGAGCCCCACCAGAGGGGGGCAATGGAGACCCACAAGGGGGGGGGAGGAGGAGCCCCACCAGAGGGTGCCAGGGGATCCCCAGCAAGGGGGGCCAGAGGAGCCGCAACAAGGGGTCCAGAGGAGCTACAACAAGGGGGGCCAGAGGAGCACAACAAGGGGGGCCAGAGGAGCCACAACAAGGGGGGCCAGAGGAGCTACAACAAGGGGGGTCAGAGAACCCACAACAAGGGGGATCCGAGGAGCCTGATTAGAGAAGTCAACAGAACTATACACTGCATCTGTTTAAGATTTTTTCACTAATAGCTTCTTTGCATGTCCAACACTGATGTGTTCATTAATAGATTTCAGCAATGCCTCTTACTCTTTCTTCAATACAGGGCATTCTTCATCACGGGCCCAATGGTCACACTTGTAGTTCACACACACTACAGGTGTTGAACGCTCCCCATGCTCAAGTTGGGAACACGATCCACAGATCTTATTCCTAGTACAAATACGGGAGGAGTGCCCAAAACCAAAACAATTAAAACACTGAAGCACTCTGTCTATATGGATGAACTCTAACAATTTCACTGTCAAAAACAATGTCTGGAGGCAAATAAGAATTCACAAAATTTAAAATAATCATTAATGAATGGGGCACTTTAAATACCTTCCAAATCACATCTGGACACATTTCCAAAATCTCGCTCTCATCCAGCTCATATTATATCTTTATTAAAGATAACCCCTTTTGCATAGCTGAAGTTGTAATGAGGATTTATTTGTTTTATTATTCCATTAGGATCAAGCCTAAGATTGAGAAGCATTACTGCTTGTCCGTCTGTTATGGTATTCACCAGAAAACTGTTACGTCCAAAACGAGATATCTCTAGTCTGTTTACATTACCAATTTTTTGGTTTACTAACCTCTTCACCTTGAAGAGGTTGCCTCTCTCACTTTGTGTGGTAATAATTAACCACTTTTTTAGATTCTTCAGGTTCATTATGGGGTCTATAGACACTTCTTCTGCCCTTGAAAGCTTAACATTCATATTAATTGAATTAAATTCATTGTATGCTCTATGAGCTTTTGCCATTTTGTCAAAGATAATCCAGTTTTCAAAGAATTTATTATCATTGCCAAGTCTATTCCTGATTTCTTTTATTAATCCAAATTTTGAAAACTCCTTGTGAATATCATAAAAACTCCAGTCCAAAGGCACTGGTTTAACTAACAGTATTACTGTTTTTATAAGTTCCTCATATGGTTCCATAGTAACAATAGAGCTCTTAGAATTATTTATTGCCAAAATCGAAGAGGAAGTGGATTGGTCGTCAACAGGTTTTAGTAGGGTCGCCATAATGACGAGAAGACTCATGTCATCTGGATATTCCCCCCACCCACCAAGGAGCCACACTTAGAGGACGGGGTCATCCCTCAAATTAGGGCTGCCCTAGAGGCAATATCCAGATACACACCCCGCCATCAGCACTTGAGGCGTCATGACGGCCGTCAACGTCAGACCAAGCACAGGGAAAGGTCGATTGATTGATTGATTTAAAGTTTTCAGGCATTCTGACATCTAAGATCATTGACGCCGATATCATTTAGTCTATATATATATATATATATATATATATATATATATATATATATATATATATATATATATATATATATATATATATATAAATATATAATATATATATATATATATATATATATATATATATATATATATATATATATATATATAAAATAAAAGAATATTCAATTAAAACCATAAAAGTATAATGTCATTGTAAAAGTTAAATAGTTTTCAGAAGACCTGCTTCTGAAATAAATCTAAAAAAGCCACTTCCATAGTAGGACACATCATGTCCAAGAATCTTGGCAAGGATGAACCTGCCACAGTAACCTCGAGCCTCAAGTAAATATAAATATCTATTCCTCAAGTTATAGTTGGGGCATTCTGTCAACAAATGCCTCACTGTTAGAGGTACCAAACAGTCGTCACAATATGGTTGGTGTTGGCCCTTCAGCAGAAACTCGTGTGTCAACCGAGTTTGACCAATACGGAGACGACAAAGAGACTTCTCCCATTTTCGGGGCATCATGTTATACCTGTACCTCCAAGGAGATATGACATTTGTTACTTCTCTCATTTTATTCCCATCTAGACTATCCCAGTGCTGTTGCCATTTATTGCAAAGCAATTTCTTGATTTTAGGTAGGAAGTTATTACAGGGAATGGGATACCTTCTGGGCACCAACTCTGATGCTGCATTCTTCGTCAATGAATCTGCCTTCTCATTCCCACACACACCTACATGTGCTGGAACCCAACAAAATTGAACCATTATACCTCTCCTTCCAATAATAAAAAGCCATTCTAAAATCTTTAAAACTTGAGGGTTACTAGAATTAAAAACTTCTAAAGCTTAAAGGGCACTCCTTGCATCACTAAAAATGGTAAAATTACCCTCCTTTTCCAACGCTATTTACTCAACAGCGGTTAGTATGCCATACAGTTCGGCAGTAAATATTGAAGCTGTTAGAGGAAGTGCATCTCTACAATTAAAATCATTACTATGTACTCCAAATCCAACGCCAGTATCAGATTTGGAGCCATCAGTATATATGAAAGTCAATCCCCTATGTTCTTCAACATGTTCCATAAACAGAGACCTGGATTCTAAGTCAGTCATATTCTTCTTAACTCCAATAAAATATTTACAAAAAGATATCTCTGGTAATTTCCATGGAGGCGTTGATGATACCTTAAATGTTTATAATGATTGGTGCATGATCACTAGTATGCCAATCATCTGATGTCCTCCGATCAAAATCAAGAAAGCAGTTAGAGCTTGCAATTGAAAGGTCAATGCATGACAAGGTACCTGTCAGAACATGGAAGTGTGTGGCCTCTCCTGTATTAAGGAGTCCCACATCCTCATTCTCCACAATTGATGAGATAATATTCCCCATTGTGTATGCCAAAACATCACCCTACAAAGGATGTCTACCATTCATATCTCCCAGTTAGAGAAATAGTTGAGGGAGTTGTTGAATGACCTCTGCTAAATCATCATATAAAATATTATCATTTGGAGCATATTGTATATTTTCTCCCTATATCAATTTGAAAACCACTGCCTGCAGGGTTGTACATATAGACATAGGTATTTGGGGGAACATCTCGACGAACGTAAATGAGACTTCCGCCATGGCTCCCTGCTTGATGATTATATGGTGTTCTATAGCTAACATACTCTCGAGGACTAGGAGTGTTAGCATCAAGCATACTTTCCAGTAGAAATACAATTATTGGGGAATGTTCATGAATTAGAAGCTTAAGTTCTTCAAATTTCGCCCTTAAACCCTGACAGTTCCATTGCAAAATGGAGGAGAAAACTATGGATTATTTCTGGAAGACAATTTGGATGAGGTCTTCTCATTAGCAGTTTTTAATCTAACATTATTTCCTGTAGGTTTCTTCAGAGATGGTCTTGTTATGTTAGGTTTTACGATTGTGTTTTTCTTTGTATCCTTTTGATCTATTTGTTGAGGTGGATGGTGGACCTCAACTTGAATTTCTGATTTATTTAAATTGTCTTCTGGTTGATCGGAAACATCAACAGACAAAACATGACAAATTCGTAGATAATTTGTATTTTTCCTAACCATACAAACCTTAGCTATTTTTTTGGGCTCAAGCCATGGCGTCCTGATGGAAGGTTCCTTTTTGGTAGCTTACTTGGGTAAATAACTACTAAGATATTCCCAGAGAATTTAACCACAGGTTATCACAGAATTCTAACTTTTGGAGCGAGTATCCTAAAGGTTTCCCTTTAAGACATCGTATATCAACAGGGGACGCATGTATTAACGCGCCACATAGCTATCTACACCCCGAACAGAGATAATGCTTCGGTGTGTAAAGGCGGAGAATAGCTGGGAGCCGTTCCATAGCTAATCTCATCCGTGGCTACTTTTGGTACTCGAGACGTAAACAAACGGGCGCCATTGCTTAAATGACGTCACGTCCGTCTCCATCCTTTGTACAGTAGCTTGCCCTACTTAGACGGATTTTCCCTGTGCTATACTTATCGCTTTGCATCTTTATTATGTCGCTAACTTCGGCCTCGCCTTCTTCTGGAAAGTTGAGTACAAGGTTCCAGTATTGTTTAGTTAAGCTCTGACCGTAAAGTAAATATTACTTTCCGAGATATTTGTTGTTTTGTGGCAGAGCTGTGCCTCTACCGGACCCGCCATTTTGTGGCGTCGTTGTTGTTATGCATGCCTTATTTAGTTAGCCACAACAACGCTTCCAGCCTCATTTACTAATCGATAACATTAGTTTATTTAGTCTTCATAGCTAGGAACTTTTATATCGTGTTTTGACGCTTTTTTATCGGTCATCGATTGACCTCATACCAGTTGGCTACTATAGCCCCCAGGCCAGAGTGCCTATATATCAGTGTTCATGCATGATTTTATTAGTGATCCTAGGCTAACTTATGAAGATAGTGGCATTATTTTACAATACTATTGACTGTGATGCAAGTGTTTTCGCCTTCAGGGACCATATAGGGGATAGGTTAGTTAGTGTTCCTTCCTAACCTAACCTACATGTAGGACCCCTATATGCTTCCTTCATCCCCCTGCCCTTGGCATTCCCTCTGTATAGCCTTGCTTCCCTTACCATGTAAAGGGATCAAGCGCCTACCAGAGTATATTATCGCCTCTCAGTCCTCCCTAAGGGAATGACCCCCCCTTAGGGTTGCGCCTGAGAGTGAGGAATGGCTAGCCCTTCCTCTATGGCTAGGACTAGTCTACGACTGTCCTGCGATAGCGATATGTCTTCTATCCTTCCTAGTTCAGGGCACTTAGCCCTGCTCTAGGTTAGGTTTTGGAAGGGTAATTTTGTTCCCTGCTGAAACTGTACCCATGCACCGTTTCAGTCAGGCTGCCTTATCTTAGGTTAGGGAGTGTCCTCCCTTCCCTAGTGGCCGCTCTGGTACAGAACCCCCTTTCATGGAAGACTCTTATCTTCTCCCCTCCCCACCTATCGCTTGTATAGCCTAGCCTATACTTAGGTTTGTCTATACCCATCTGTCCCCTGTCCTACAACTCCTCCTTAGGGTGGAGTGATAGGGCTACCTTGAGCTTCTGTGTGCAGTCCGCTCTGGTACATATACCCTTCATAGTGTCCTATGGGGTTAGCCACTGGATGTGTTCTGTATGCAGAGGTCTCCCCCTCTTTGGGTGTCCACTAGCCCTCCCTTGGGCTACCCTAGCTCCCGGTCCTCTGCGGCCCCTGCTTCTGGGTGATAGAGCCAGCCTCTATCATGGGTACACCCTCTCAGGGGGGGATGTCTGGGAGTCCATGGCTGGACTTCTTACATCCCTCCCTCTGTCTCTTTCACTATACGGGTGCCGGTCCCTTGCCGCCTCCACTGTCGGCGATACCCACCTCCTACCTTGGTGACTCTCCCCATACCCCCATGACCGCCAGCCCCCCGTGTGCCTGGGGACTGCCGACTGCCGCCGGCTTCCAGCCGATGGCTCTTCACCTTCCTCATAGCTTCGCCGTCCGCCTGCCGGTCGGCCACCGGAGTGCCGGCATCCACTGCCGGCAACCTGGTTCTGCTATAACCATCCTTGTTCCTGTCACCAATCTGGCATCCTCCGACTGCCGGAGCCGCCGCTCCCTCTGCCGGCGTGCCACCGTTGTGCCGGCGGCCGCCACCCTGGTATTACTCTTGACTTATATCGTCTGTCCTAATGCCAGAAACTCTGCTGGAGCGGCCTCCGGCGTGCCGGAGGTCTGCCGGAACCCCCCGGAGGCGTCAAGACGACTTGCACCCCCTTCCACTAGCTATCATCTGAATACTGATAGCCCTACACTGCAAACAGATGGCCTGTTTACGCTATTGGATCAGTACCTTGGTACTGTTCTATTGGTAATCATGCTGTCCTTTTGCATTCTTCAGATTTCCAGCATGCTGCGTGTATCTTAGTGCGGCTGGTTGCCGGAAGCAGTTACCCTAGGGGACCCTTTAGCCCCCTAATTTGGGACTGAGTGGCCTCGGTCCCAAACTTATCCTTGGCAATTTCCATGGAATTCCATTGCCCTATGGACTTCCGCGGAATACTATCCTGTGCCTTCGGCCATCTCGGATTATCCAAGGATAAAGCTTTTGCGGTAGCCAGCCGGGCGGGATGCATGGAGTATGTTTTCTTTACTATTTCAACCTCTGTGCATCACACCCTTTATCAAGTTAAAATTAATGATTAATATTAACTTAGCTTAAGAGCCATTCTTATGACTCCCCCCATACTCATTTTCTCTTTTTTCCACAGGAGGAGCAGATGAAGTTTGATTTGATTTGAATATGGGATTTAGGCATTAAGCCAAGCACTGGGGCATCAAAGGCCATTCAGCGCTATATAACTAAAATCATTCAATCATATCTGTACACTCACAACATTTAGTATCATTTTAACCTTCAATACAAATCGTAACACTTTCATACAATAAAATCTAGATGTGAAATAAATAGGGATTAAAAGGGTAAAATAAATAAATAAATTAATAAAATCAATTATAGCTCGTAATATAACCCAATACTTTGTATAAATTTTCTCAAGTTCAGGGTATTACAGTTTTCCCCCAGTATATCTCTTAACGGTTTGTCCTGGAGTAAATGTGTCCTCCTCTGGAGATTAAAAACAGGACAATCGACTAAAATATGTTTAACATCCATTGTCACTTGACAGGTATTACAAAGAGGGGCCTGTCTCCCTTCCCCACTCTTCATTAAATAATTGTGCGTTGCATGTGTATGGCCAATACGCAGCCTAGTTAAAATAATGGTATCCCTTCTACTTGTAGAATTACAAGATGACCATTTATCCACCAATGGGTGGATTTGTTTCAATTTTGTATTGGTGGTCCGTTCAGACCATCGAGCTTGCCACTTATTTTTACAGTAAAGATGAATCTCACTTCTAAGATCTTTGTAAGGAATACTCAAGGGGGATGGATTACTTAGCCCTGAAGCTTCCTTTGCTGCCTTATCTACTTGTTCATTCCCATCCACCCCAACATGGGCAGGGACCCAACAGAAGTGAACACTGATACTCTTCCTAGACTGCAGAAGTACTAACCAGTCCTGCACCTCTTGTACTAGATGATGGCCTGGCATAATTTGTTTTAATGAGAGTAAAACACTATTGGAATCCGTAAAAATTGTATAAAAACTATTTTGGTTGCCATTTTTAAAAATATGTTGGACTGCGAGAATTATTGCGTACAGCTCAGCAGTAAAAATTGAACAAGAGGATGGGAGTTTCCTTCTAATAACAATATCCCCCACCACAGCTGCACTTCCAACTCCTGCAGCCGATTTGGAGCCATCTGTAAAAACATGTTTCCCATGATGTTGAGCAGCATGATTTAAAAACTCACTTTTCATTACCCTACTAGGTAAGGTATTTTTCCCTCCTGCCGTAAAACATACTTTAACAGGTGGATTACACCAAGGAGGAGACTTGGGATATCCTACCTCTGCTATCTGTGCTGTTAACAAGCCTACTTCTCTAGCATCATTTTTCAGCTGTACTTCCAAAGGCTTAGGCACTCTAGATCTGTTAGGAGCCCGATCTAAAGGCGCCCTAACATATTTACAGTTAGGATTGTTTCTCACAGTAAGGGACCTAGCTAAAAACCTCAAACTCAACTCCTCTCTGCGAATGGAAAGGGGAGGTATGCCAGAATCAACATAGAGACTGTCAATGGGAGATGTTCTGTAAGCACCTGTGCAGATGCGAAGCCCAGCATTGTGAACAATATCAAGTTTTCCAAGTAAAGTCTTTGTAGCTGACCCATATATTTGGCATGCATAGTCTAACTTGCTCAGACACAAAGATGTATAAATTCTAAGCAAAGTTGTTCTATCAGCACCCCAATCAAAATGCGATATCACTTTCAGAATGTTCAGTGACTTCTTAACCCTGATAGATAGGTCATCTATATGGGGACCAAATGTCATTTTCTTGTCGAAAATGACTCCAAGAAACTTGACACTATCCTCATATGGCAAAATACAATCATTTAAGAAAAGGGTGGGGATCTCTTCCCTTTTACGAGTACGAGTAAAGCGAATGGCTTTGGTCTTCTGAGGAGAAAACATGAATCCGCGAGAATTTGTCCATGCGGAAGCAGCATTTATTGCAATTTGAAGATTTTGGCATGCTTGTAGTGCAGATGATCCACTACAATAAATTGCAAAGTCATCGACAAATAGTGATCCTTGTATGCCAGGAGGTATGTGACTAATGAGACTATTAATTGCAACAGCAAACAAGGTCACACTCAATACGCTGCCTTGGGGGACACCTTCTTCTTGCATGTAGGATGAAGATAGTTCTGACCCTACTCTCACTTTAATGGAGCGGTTTGATAAAAATTCTTCAATAAAAGAGAACATATGTCCTCCTATACCCCACGAGGCCAATTGCTTTAAAATACCACCCCTCCAGGTGGTGTCATATGCCTTTTCGAGGTCAAAAAAGACACCCACCACCTGGTTTTGGTTAGAAAAAGCATTTGAAATTTCCCTTGATAACATCAGCAAAGGGTCCAGAGTACTTCGGTTCTTCCTAAAACCAAACTGTCTGTTAGATAAAAGATTTTTTGATTCTAGATACCACACAAGTCTGTTGTTGATCATTCTCTCAAATAGTTTGCATATGCAACTGGTCAAGGATATGGGCCTATAACTAGATGGCAGTTCTGGGTCTTTACCAGACTTGTGGCCTGGAATTACAATTGAAGTATGCCAGGAATCAGGAGATGTATGGGAAGCCCATAGACCATTAAAGGTTTCTAATAAAAATTCCTTGGTATCCACTGGAAGATGTGATATCATTTCATACCGGATGCCATCCTCACCTGGGGCAGTTAAAGAAGAGCTGGAGATAGCATTTTGCATCTCCTCCATACTAAAAGGCAGGTTAAAAGCTTCAGTATTTGAAGAAGCAGGAGGAACAACAGATGTTGATGCTCTAATTTGTTGAAATGCTGGGGAATAGTTGTCAGCACTTGATACATGAGCAAAGTGATTAGCAAGAACCTCTGCTACATCTTTGGGGTCAGATATATATCTATTATTTTCCCTTAATATTGGTAGAGGCTTAGGGACGAATTTACCTTGAAGTTTTCTAATCTTGTCCCATATTTCCTTTGAAGGAGTTTTGGTATTAATATTAGATATATATTTCTTCCAAGATGCTCTCTTTGCTTTTTTAAAAATTCTTTTTTGTTTGGCACAGGCTCTGAGATATGCTATTCTATCTGCTAAATAGTTTGTCCTCAAGTATCTTCTGAAGCAAGTTCGGGTCACTTTTCTTGCGTTGGCACATTCTTTACTCCACCAAGGAACTACAGAGCGATGAGGTAAACCGCATGTTTTAGGTATAAACTTGCTAGCATTATCATCAATAATATTTTCAAGATGTTGATAGGCATGCACTGGAGATGTAAATTCATCATATTCTTTATCAGTGTGTGAACAGTTTTCATAAGCTGCCCAGTCTGCCTCATCTATCTTCCATTTTGGTGGACACTGAGAAGGAAGATTATGGACATAATTTAACATTATTGGCCAATGGTCACTGCCATGTAGGTGTTCATTTACTGACCAAAGGTAGTCCAATCGAATGGATGAGGAACAGATTGACAAATCAATGGCTGATGTAGAGTTGTGGAATACATCATACCTAGTTGGAGAACCATCATTCATTAGTATTACATCATTGTTGTCGATTAATTCTTCAACAAGATTACCCCATCTATCGCACACATTTCCACCCCATAAAGTATGCTTTGCATTAAAATCACCCATTAAAATAAAAGGGGCAGGAAGCTGATTGATCAAGTCTTGGAGGTCAGAAAGTCTAAGCCTTCTTGGATTACCAGCATGATCTAAGAGGAAAAGTTCTAAGGATGGTTCAATATATAGCGAGCATAAAGTAATTTTTTTCCCGATATGAGTTCTAACTGCACATGCCTGTAGTGGTGTATTGAGTGGGATTGTTTCAAATTTTACAGATTTGTGAATAATAAAACCTGTACCACCTTGAGCTCTTGCAGCTTGCAAAGGAGGGGATCTACAAAAATGATAATTGAGTCCAAGATTAAATGGTTTGTCACTGATCTTGGTTTCCTGTAGGCAAATTACCTTCGTGTCTGAGTCCCTGGTTAAAGTTTTTATTTGCTCAATGCTAGTACTTAGACCTCTGCAATTCCACTGGATGATAGACATTATCTTTTGTTATTATTTTTCTTTGTCTCATTTGTCTTTTGGGACTTTTCAGATGAAGCCATGTAAGGCCTGGAGATGGAAGGCTTTACTAGGCCACCACTCTTCTTTTCTTTCTTTCTAGGATCTTTATAAGAGTCAACCTTAGGATCATGAGCAGTAGGGCACTTACCTGACTTAGATGAAGGTGAGGATGATGGGGACCTTTTCCTCTTTGGAAGATCTTGTTTTCCAATCTCCATCAAATCAGGTAGAGATTCTGCCTGAGACAATACATTTAAGGTGGTGGAAGCCACATTGGCTTCCTTGGAGGATTGTGCTAGAACTTCAACAGTTCGAGCACTTAACCCAGAAGGCTGGGCTACTACCTCTAGGGGAGATGCTCCTATCGGTGACAATACTTTTGGTGTGTTGGACACCATATTGACCTCTTTGGAGGTTTGTGCTCTGGCTTTTATAGCCTGAGCACTTGACCCAGATGGCTGGGCTACTACCACTAAGGGAGATGCACCTGACGGGCCAGGTGCTGCCACTGGTCCCCCTGTGGTAGTAAGGGGTAGTGGATTATAATCTTTTGTTGGCATCTTAACCGCGCGAGCAAAATTAAGTTGCCGATTGAGTAAATGCTTTGCATAACCTACACTTATATGTTCAGCATTTGCTTTCAAGATTGCAGCTTCTTCATTCTTGTATTCTCTACATCTTTTATCATTTGGTTTATGATTATCTTTACAGTTTGCACAGGTTGTAGCTCTGTTGCATTGGCCATGTTCTAACAAAGAACAGTTAATACAGATCTTCGTATTATTGCAGTACCGGGAAGGGTGACCGTACTTGAAACAATTAAAGCATTGTAAAGGCCTAGGTTTATATTCTCGAACACGTACTCTTTCATTCTCAATAATTATATGATCTGGTATAACAGGGGTTTCAAATGTTAAAACTACCATGCTTGTTTGAGGAATCTTACTTACTTTCCAAACATTAGCAGGGCACATGTCCAGAATTTCTGGTTCTGAGAATTCATATAGATCTTTATCAAAAACTACTCCTTTACCATAGCTGAAGCTCATATGTGGTTTAATATCCTTAATAGGATCAATTTCTGCAATCTTCATGCCACAAAGCATGTGAGCTTGAGTATCTGATTTTGCATTAATCAAAACAGATTGCTTACCGTATCTACTAATATCCTTACTTTTAATTAAACCAACTTTTTTTTGTATAAATTTACTCATCTTATAATAGTTATAATTATCTATCTTTCCAGATGCAATTATCCATGTTGGGGGCTTGGGGGTTCTTACTTCTGGAAGTCTATGCTCTATTTCTTTTTCCATCCATTCTTCTGGTTTATATACCTCTAGGTGTCTTGGTGCTTTATCACATAAAGCCCCAGAAATCAAACAATTGTCAATTTTTATGCTCTCTAAATTTTTATTTGCTTCTAAAGCAATCTCAAAACTTGAAAATGATACCCAAGCTTCCCAAAAGCCTTTACTACCATTAAGCTCCATTAAAATTTCTTTGATTGCTCCAAATCTACAGAAGGCTTCATGAATTATGTCATAGCTACAACCAATTGGTATGTTTTTTAAGTGGAGAATTTTCAGATTTTTTGTTGGATCTGGTAATGAGCCAGAACCAGAGAGTAAAGTATTACGGTTATTACAAGCATCATTTTCCACCAGTGCCGATAAATTGTCTTTAACAACACTGGTCAAAAAAGTATTGTTGGAGGAATCCTTTTTATTGCCGAGGTTGTCAACAGAGCTTTCCCTATTTAAACAAGCAGAAGTCGTCAACGGTGTCTTGGGGTTCGCCATTTGATCCAGGGGTACGGGGAATATTAAGTTTACTCATTAATTATTTTTCAGGGGGAGGGAAGGGGTCATAATAACAATGAAAAAAAAAAACAATGGAAAAAAATATAGTTTAAGGGAGAGAAAAAATTAAGACTGTCTGAAATTCCAAAGAAGACACCGTTAGCCTTTCCTGGAATTAATTTCTCCACCAATGACACCTGTGAAAGCTGCTTACCAAATGTCCACTCCCTACCCTACCACAAAGGGATGGTACCACTATGATTAGAGTGGCTCAAGTGTATGCCAAACCCGCTTGATGGGACTGAGAGCATTTCATGAATACAATCATCCCCACTCTAATCATAGTGGCAGGCAAACCGGACAGAATGCCGAGAGTCCTATCTCTATAAAATCGCCAACCCCTGGAATCCGAAGGCCAAATTTCCTAAGAGATAGTTCCGCGTGCCAGTATGGGAATACTGACACTCCTAGGTGTCCAAACATTTTCGGGCAGTTGGCAAGACCACCACAGCTCCCACAATTGATTTTGAAATAAAAACCGATCATGGATACAATGTCCCCTCTAAAAAACCTGGACAGTGAAATGGGTAAAAGAGTTTTGACAGCAAGGTTGGAGACAGCTGATATTATGAAGGAGGAATAAGCAATAAGAGGTAATAGAAAAAGAATGAGAGAAATTTAGAGTCAAACTGAGGAAAAGAAATTCCCCAGTTCGAGAGCCCTCTTGCCCGTCACAAGCCTTCAGCACGGGAATGATATGCCGTGCTGAAGCCCAATGACTTCATCAAGGCATTCTCTCGTTAAGAGGGGAGCAGATGAAGTGTGACTTCGACTTCTGCGCTGTGAAACGCCCGCACTTCTACGGGCATACGGCTTGCAGGACTCACGCCCCTTGTGCTAACAAGAAAGGGGATTTAAAATTCTGGGACCCGCTGAACTGTACGGTCTGCCAGGCTCACATAGCTGATGCCTTCCATAACCCTCCCTCAGCGGAGGTCAGGGACATTTCTCGGGAGAAGCTACCCAAATGGGTGCGTGGCTTCCAGAAGAATGCCACCGGACCGTACTTGGCCACTGAAGAATTGAGGTCACTTCTGTTCCCAAAGGCCTCCCCTGATTCTGTGGTGCCCAAGGATTTGATCCCCACTGTCCAAATTACGGTGGAACCTGATGTAGTCATGGCCCAGTCCATGCACGAGTGCCACCTAGATTCCGATGATGATGAACACATGTCGGATGTCTCGGAGGGTACGGAGAAGACCCTTATGGCTCAAGGAGCTGAAGATGATGAAGACCAGGTGGAATACGCCGAGTCGGAGCAAGAGGTCGCTCCTCCTTCCATCACCGCCCCTACTCCTACACCGACGGAAGTGTCTCTCCCGTCTACCTCCACGACCCCGGAACCCTTACCATCCACCCAAGAGATGCTCCGGTTGATTAAAGCCGTCATGGACGACAAGCTGAAGGAGAATCAGGAGTTCATCAGGTCCATGATAGGATCCAAAGAACCGAAGAAGATCTCGGTTAAGGATCTCCCCGCTTGCTCTCATGCCAACCCATAGAGGTATGCTGAGCATATGGTGATAGCGACCGGCAGAATCTTCGTCAGTGACCTGCCTCTAAAGAAGAGACCGAACCGAAAGAAGAGATAGTGTTCGATCTCGCGAAGGCCCAGGTTATGCTAGCCAACACGTTCAAAAGTAGGGGTTTTACCTGCTCTAAGCTTCCGGCCCTGAGCAAGAAGCACCCTACCTACGTCGCATCCGAGGATGCAGTACTTCCATTCATGGAAAAGGCCTTCGCTGCGTGCCTCAAGGCTGTGGAAGAGGGAAAAGCCTGCCCTGCACTGGAGGAGTGCAGACCCTTCTCCATAGTTACTCCCCCCGACGCTCGACACTGGAAGGACATCCAGCATACTTTCGTGGTGGGAAAGCTAGATCCTGACGTCGCCGGACGTCAGTTTAATGAAGACCTCCCGAAACTTAACGATCACCTCCTTCGTCGGGAACAAGATACGAAGGAGAGGCTCGCAGCATCCATGTCCCACCAGGTCCAACTTGACATTATGGCCTGTGACACCAGAGTACCAGACCACTACATGGTACTTGCCAAATCCCACATGGCAACCCTGGTGAAGGACATGTACCACTTCATGAAGGCTCGGAGAGCCTGTCGTGAATTCGTGTTCGCAGGTGCCACTGTGAAACACGAACCCCGGAGGCTGATTTCCTCCAACATCTGGGGCAAACACCTCTTTCCTTCTGACCTTGTGAAGGAGATCACCGACAAAGCCGCCACGGAGAATAGGAACCTTCTCCACAAGTGGGGCATGTCAAAGAAGAGGAAATCCTCTCAGGACGACGGACCTCAACCTAAGAGGAAATCTTCAAAACAGAAACCCCAGCAACGTCAACCAAGACGTCAGTTTCCGGGACCCGCTACCTCCCAAGTGGCAGCTCAGCCACAACAGACCTTTCAACTGGTCACCCAACCGGTATTGTCACAGTCACCGGTTTTCACCCCTGCTTTCGAGCAACAGACGACTACCTTTCGTCCCAAAGGTAGAGGCTCAAACAGAGGTGCAGGCAGAGACGCGTCTCGCCGTCCCTCCAGAGGCAGAGGAGGAAAAGGAGCCAGCGGCCGAGGCAGCAAGCCCTCGGGACACCAGAAGCAATGAAGTGCTTCCGGTGGGAGGAAGACTCCGCCAATTCCAGGATCGTTGGACCTTCGATCCCTGGGCACACAGCATCGTCAAGAAGGGTCTAGGCTGGAGTTGGACTCAACCACCCCCAACATTCCAGCAGTTCTTCCAACAATCAACCCCCCTTCTGGAAGAATATGTCCTAGATCTCTTGAACAAGAAGGTGATAAGGAAGGTAAAGTCCACCAGGTTCCAAGGGAGACTGTTTTGTGTCCCCAAGAAAGACTCCGACAAACTCAGAGTCATTCTGGACTTATCCCCCCTCAACAAGTTCATAGCGAACGACAAGTTCAAGATGCTGACTCTTCAACAGATAAGGACCCTTCTGCCTCGAGGTTCTTACACGGTCTCCATAGACCTGGCGGATGCCTACTGGCACGTTCCAATGAACCATCACGCTTCCTCCTACCTAGGATTTCGACTCCAAAGGAAAAGCTACGCCTTCAGGGCCATGCCCTTCGGCCTCAATGTGGCCCCTCGGATCTTCACAAAGCTGGCGGACGCCATAGTACAACAGCTCCGCCTCCGAGACGTCCAGGTGATGGCCTACCTCGACGATTGGCTAGTTTGGGCTCCATCGCCTGAGGATTGTGTAAAATCCTGCAGCAAAGTCACACAGTACCTAGAACACCTGGGATTCAAGATAAACGAGAAGAAATCTCGCCTCTCTCCAGCTCAGAAGTTCCAGTGGTTAGGAATCCAATGGAACCTTCAGTCACACCGCCTTTCCATCCCCCAGAAGAAAAGGCAGGAAATAGCAGGGTCTGTCAAGCGACTACTGAAATCCAAACGGATCTCAAGACGCCAGCAGGAACGAGTTCTAGGCTCTCTACAGTTCGCCTCAGTAACAAACCCAGTGCTTCGTGCACAGCTAAAGGATGCCGCGGGAGTCTGGAGACGTTCTGCATCCATCGCTCGAAGAGACCTCAAGAGACGGCTCCCAAACAGACTTCGACTTCTCCTCAAGCCGTGGTCGGAAGCAAAGGCCCTGAAAAGGTCCATTCCTCTTCAACACCCACCTCCATCACTCAACATCCACACGGACGCTTCGCTGGAGGGTTGGGGAGGTCACTCCCACCAAAAACAGGCTCAAGGCACTTGGTCTCCCCTGTTCAAGACGTTCCACATCAACATCTTGGAGGCCATGGCGGTCCTTCTAACTCTGAAGAAACTATCCCCGCCTCCCTCGATCCACATTCATCTAACCCTAGACAACTCAGTGGTAGTTCGATGTCTCAATCGCCAAGGCTCAAGATCGCCCCAGATAAATCAGGTGCTTCTCCCAATCTTCCATCTGGCAGAGAAGAAGAAATGGCACCTGTCTGCAGTTCACCTACAAGGATTCCGCAACGTGACAGCGGATGCTCTATCTCGGACAAACCCGATAGAGTCGGAATGGTCTCTAGACGCAAGATCATTCTCCTTCATCTCTCACTAAGTCCCAGAACTTCAGATAGATCTCTTCGCAACGAGCGACAACAATCAACTTCCTCGGTATGTGGCCCCGTACGAGGACCCCAAGGCAGAAGCAGTGGATGCCATGTCACTGGACTGGAACAGATGGTCCAAGATCTACCTGTTCCCTCCCACCAACCTTCTGCTGAAAGTCCTCTCCAAGCTGAGAACCTTCAAAGGGACAGCGGCCCTAGTGGCTCCCAAGTGGCCCCGGAGCAACTGGTACCCCCTGGTCCTGGAGCTGCAGCCCAAGCTGATCCCTCTCCGGGCCCAGTTCTCTCCCAACAAGTACAGAAGTCGACTGTCTTCGCTTCATCATCGAAAATCAAGGACCTTCATCTCATGATTTTCTCTCCCTAGCCGCAAAGAAGAGGTTTGAGATCTCGAAGAAAAGTCTAGACTTCCTCGAGGAATACAAGACCGAATCCACAAGATGGCAATACGAATCATCTTGGAGAAAATGGGTCTCCTTCGTCAAGACAAAAAATCCTAAGGAAATCACAATTGATTTCTGCATGTCCTTCTTCATTCACCTTCATGGACAGGGATTAGCAGCCAATACGATTTCAACTTGCAAATCGGCCTTGACTAGACCAATTTTGTATGCCTTCCAAATTGATCTGTCCAGCGACATCTTCAATAAACTACCGAAAGCATGCGCTCGTCTACGCCCAGCACCCCCACCGAAACCGATCTCCTGGTCATTAGACAAGGTGCTCCATTTCGCCTCCAACTTGGATAATGATTCATGCCCTCTCAAGGATCTGACTCAGAAAGTTATATTTCTCTTTGCTCTTACCTCAGGAGCCCGAGTCAGCGAAATAGTGGCATTATCAAGAGAAGAGGGTCACATCCTGTTTACTGATACAGGAGACATTACCCTCTCACCGGATCCGACGTTTCTCGCCAAAAATGAATTACCCACCAAAAGATGGGGCCCCTGGACAATATGCCCCCTGAAGGAAGATGCCTCTTTATGCCCAGTAGAGAGCCTCAAGGTCTATCTTCGCAGAACTTCGAACTTTGGTGGAGGCCAACTCTTCAAAGGAGAAACATCGGGCAGCGACCTGTCACTGAAACAATTAAGAGCGAAAATCACCTACTTCATTCGCAGAGCGGATCCCGACAGTACACCCGCTGGTCACGATCCTAGGAAAGTTGCATCGTCTCTGAATTTCTTTCAGAGTATGGACTTTGAAAGCCTTAAAAGCTTCACAGGCTGGAAGTCCTCGCGCGTTTTCTTCAAACATTATGCGAAACAAGTGCACGAAGTCAAACATTTTGTGGTAGCCGCAGGTAGTGTTATGAAACCTGCACCTAACTCTGCATAGAACAGTGAGTTACTTGGGACTCTAACTCTTCGGGTGCCTATGTTGACCCTCGAGCGATACACAGTGATGTCGAAAACACTTAGTGCTTTTATAACTGTTCTTATCCCAGGTGAAATGTCATAGTTGTCACACAAGTGCCGCATGCCTTGAGCATGATGTGTTTTAATTAAAGACTAACGTTCCTCGAGAACGAGTGC